>NW_027412088.1:189867264-190369117 GCF_047663935.1 Musca autumnalis | reverse complement strand
TAGAAAACTTGGTGTTGAGCACAGTTTTCTATAGAAAACTTGGTGTTGAGCACAGTTTTCTATAGAAAACTTGGTGTTGAGCACAGTTTTCTATAGAAAACTTGGTGTTGAGCACAGTTTTCTATAGAAAACTTGGTGTTGAGCACAGTTTTCTATAGAAAACTTGGTGTTGAGCACAGTTTTCTATAGAAAACTTGGTGTTGAGCACAGTTTTCTATAGAAAACTTGGTGTTGAGCACAGTTTTCTATAGAAAACTTGGTGTTGAGCACAGTTTTCTATAGAAAACTTGGTGTTTAGCACAGTTTTCTATAGAAAACGGTGTTGAGCACAGTTTTCTTTAGAAAACATGGTGTTTAGCACAGTTTTCTATAGAAAACTTGGTGTTTAGCACAGTTTTCTATAGAAAACTTGGTGTTGAGCACAGTTTTCTATAGAAAACTTGGTGTTGAGCACAGTTTTCTATAGAAAACTTGGTGTTGAGCACAGTTTTCTATAGAAAACTTGGTGTTGAGCACAGTTTTCTATAGAAAACTTGGTGTTGAGCACAGTTTTCTATAGAAAACTTGGTGTTGAGCACAGTTTTCTATAGAAAACTTGGTGTTGAGCACAGTTTTCTATAGAAAACTTGGTGTTGAGCACAGTTTTCTATAGAAAACTTGGTGTTGAGCACAGTTTTCTATAGAAAACTTGGTGTTGAGCACAGTTTTCTATAGAAAACTTGGTGTTGAGCACAGTTTTCTATAGAAAACTTGGTGTTGAGCACAGTTTTCTATAGAAAACTTGGTGTTGAGCACAGTTTTCTATAGAAAACTTGGTGTTGAGCACAGTTTTCTATAGAAAACATGGTGCTGAGCACAGTTTTCTAAAGAAAACTTGGTGTCGAGCACAGTTTTCTTAAGAAAACTTGGTGTCGAGCACAGTTTTCTTAAGAAAACTTGGTGTCGAGCACAGTTTTCTTAAGAAAACTTGGTGTCGAGCACAGTTTTCTTAAGAAAACTTGGTGTCGAGCACAGTTTTCTTAAGAAAACTTGGTGTCGAGCACAGTTTTCTTAAGAAAACTTGGTGTCGAGCACAGTTTTCTTAAGAAAACTTGGTGTCGAGCACAGTTTTCTTAAGAAAACTTGGTGTCGAGCACAGTTTTCTATAGAAAACTTGGTGTTGAGCACAGTTTTCTATAGAAAACTTGGTGTTGAGCACAGTTTTCTATAGAAAACTTGGTGTTGAGCACAGTTTTCTATAGAAAACTTGGTGTTGAGCACTGTTTTCTATAGAAAACTAGGAGTTGAGCACTGTTTTATATAGAAAACTAGGAGTTGAGCACTGTTTTATATAGAAAACTTGGTGTTGAGCACAGTTTTCTATAGAAAACTTGGTGCTGAGCACTGGTTTCTATAGAAAACTTGGTGTTGAGCACTGTTTTATATAGAAAACTAGGAGTTGAGCACAGTTTTATATAGAAAACTTGGTGTTGAGTACAGTTTTCTATAGAAAACTTGGTGCTGAGCACAGTTTTCTATAGAAAACTTGGTGCTGAGCACTGTTTTCTATAGAAAACTTGGTGCCGAGCACTGTTTTCTATAGAAAACTTGGCGCTGAGCACAGTTTTCTATAGAAAACTTGGTGCTGAGCACAGTTTTCTATAGAAAACTTGGTGCTGAGCACAGTTTTCTATAGAAAACTTGGTGCTGAGCACAGTTTTCTATAGAAAACTTGGTGCTGAGCACAGTTTTCTATAGAAAACTTGGCGCTGAGCACAGGTTTCGTGTTGAGGACACTTTTCTATAGAAAAATTGGTGTTGAGCACACTTTTCTATAGAAAACTTGGTGTTGAGCACAGTTTTCTATAGAAAACTTGGTGTTGAGCACACTTTTCTATGGAAAACTTGGTGTTGACACACTTTTCTATGGAAAACTTGCTGACAAGCTCAGTTTTCTATAGAAAACTTCATGACAGGCTCAGCTTTCTTTAGAAAACTTGCTGACAGGCTCAGTTTTCTATAGAAAACTTGCTGACAGGCTCAGTTTTCTATAGAAAACTTGCTGACAGGCTCAGTTTTCTATAGAAAACTTGCTGACAGGCTCAGTTTTCTATAGAAAACTTGCTGACAGGCTCAGTTTTCTATAGAAAACTTGCTGACAGGCTCAGTTTTCTGTAGAAAACTTGCTGACAGGCTCAGTTTTCTATAGAAAACTTGCTGACAGGCTCAGTTTTCTATAGAAAACTTGCTGACAGGCTCAGTTTTCTATAGAAAACTTGCTGACAGGCTCTTATTAAAGAAACTTGGTGAACCTGTAGTAGAGCACTTAACCAACGTGCCAAATAGCTAACGGCAGGGCTGTTTCGCTATTGAAACCTAGTGAAGGTGCGGTTAAGGGAGAATCTAAAAGACAGATATCTCTTCTCTCGCTAGTAGCAAGTACCCTCGAGGCTTTACTTCTCCCATGCTTAAGTGGCAAATGTTACTGAATTTCCGATCACCATTATAGATTCCGCAAGCAGCATAGCACAACGACTGCCTTTCTTGTCATAGCCACACTTGTAAGCAGAAGTTTCAACCAGAACAAGCCGTATGACAGTACGATTTTCCTGGCATTAGAATTGTCGAAGGTATTCAGTATACAGTCATCCACATTGAGGACACATCCTGCTTGAAAACTTTTAGGCCACCAGCATCCAGCCGAGTTCGAAACATTGGATCCTAGACCAAATATAGGGTCGGTTGTCATGTGTGAAGTACAGGAACGCGAAGTTAAACCGCGTAGATATCTCCGGTGATATCTCCGGAACTGTTCAGCCTCTACATATGTGGACTTCTGCAGCACCAGAATGCCATAGAAAACATTATGTTTCATTCGGATGATTGTGCGATAATGGCGATAAACTAAACGACTACACCACTAACCTTGTTTGTTACATCCACTTAAGGATATTGTCAGGTTCCTTAAGTGGAGGTAACAAACAAGGTTAGTGATATAGTCGTTTAGTTTATCGCCATTATTGCGCAATCATCCCAATGAAACATTTTCTATGCCATTCTGTGGCTGCAACTTTCACTACAGCTACACTTTTCACCACATGGGCAACGGAGATGCCTTAAATTTAAGGATGGAGGAACTAAGAATTCCGACCATATGTTACACAACGATTTTTAAGGGTCACATTCGACAGGCAATTTGGACCATCCGAGTAAAAAAAGGTTAAAAGAGGGTCTATATCGAACAAAAAGTTCTCAGCAAAAAAACTCATTTCAAATCGCAATAAAAAGCTCATTTCAAATAAGAAATAAGTCGTTATTTTTGGGCACTAAAATCCAAGACTTCAATTCTTGGACAAATGATTTTGATAGTTATGTCCAGGCACCCCAAGACCTTTGTTCATCCACCACATCTCACTTTTAATCCCACATATATCATTTATTTTATAATTAAAGCCGAACAAAACTAAAACAACAAATTTTCATAACATTTTGCAGCTTTGAATTAGTCAAAAACCATAGTCACGACAACTCAGAACAGAGTTTACAACACTTACTGCTCACATTATAAACTCCATTTTTAATGATCGTTAAATTGTGTTTAATCAATTTTGGTGCACAAAAAACGAAGTTCAAAATTATGTCATTGCCGACGCTATTAGAGTTAATATTAAATCTAACATTTAAAATACATATGGTCGATCTATTATACGAGTACATACATACATACATATGTATGTATAAATATATATAATTATTATGGCAAATATTTTATGAGATTTTTTTATTATTAAATTTTCCAAACAATAATGGTGTCATTAATAAGCTGTAGATTAATTAGATGAAAAAAAGATCGACTGACGAAATACTACGTTTAGTATGGGGTACTGACTGACTGGTTTTAAAATGGAGTTGTTTTTGTTGTTCTTGTGTTTTATGTTATTAAACATGAATTAACTTGATTAATATTAATTATTGGTGCAGATTATGATGTAATTGGCATTTAACTAACACAAATTAGCAATTTTTAATTGTGAAACGTTTTAAGGGGAGAGAGAGAGAGAGAGACAGAGAAGTGGCTGTTTTGAGTTGGCATTGAAGGGGGGTTCTATAGTGAAAACTGGAGTTTGAGTAAGTACATATAAACAAGAGATCAAGGTGGATAAGGATATTAAAGTGTATATAGAAATATTAATTCTAAAGATTTGAGTTTGAAAGAGCAAGGCGGTTCATTGGATTTAATTGTAATTTAGACAAATATTAATTATTATATTTAAAAAAATAGCAATCATTAAAATAATTATTAAAAATAAGAACAATTATATGTTTCATTTTAATTAATTGTTCGTTATAGTCGAGTTTAATGACCAATGATTTTTGCAAGTGAAAAAAGGAAAGCCGAAGATTCGAACCCACACAACCACCACTATGTGACATGTTTCGCCTATGGTAGAGGCTCTTCGGAAGCCGCTTCACAGCCGATATATCTGATGAGCCTATACCAAAGGCGATGATTCGAACCCACACAAGCACCACTATGTGACATGTTTCGCCTTTGGTAGATGCTCATAAGAGCCGCTCCACAGCCGATGTCTGATAAGCCTCTACCAAAGGCGAAACATACCACATAGCGGTGGTTGTGTGGGTTCGAATCTTCGGCTTTCCTTTTGCACTTGCAAAAATCATTGGTCATTAAGCTCGACTCTAACGAGAAAGTAATTAAAATTAATATTAATAAAAATGATCTTCGCCCTAATAGGAAAAATTCAAAATAAATTATACTTTTTTCTACATCTGGTTAAATAACTAATTTCCCATTGAACACATTTTATAATTTTCTATAATTAGTTTGTTTATATTATTTTTAATTTCGTAATTAATTTCAAACATCTATTAATTACATTGTTCTAAGACATTATATTACAAAGTATGTAAGACCTTATTATTGAACAATTAAGAAATGTTCTTAACTCTAATTAATAAATAGCTGTTTCATTAATTCTTCGTCACTAATGCTTTTGTAATTGTTCATTATCAATAATTATATAATTTTTTTTAATTATTTCAAATCCAATATTAACCGATCAGCATCAGGATGCGGGTAATGATACGTAACTTGCGTATCATTAGATAAATAAAATAAAGGTAATTAACGGTAAATAATTGAATTAAGGATACGAAAATCAGATGGTTAGTTCAAACACGTATGTCCGTACACATAATTTAAAATGATCGATATTTCGATAATATAATTAATTTCTATTCCGAAATTTCCAGCAGGAACTTTTCAAAAATAATACAACGGAACACAAATTTCTATAAAAAATAGTAAAAAAGATTAGTAGGATTTGCCGGCGACTACACACCTTATGACTTTGAAGACAGAAACAGGTAAAAATTGCTTTAAGTTCGGCCAGGCCGAACTTTTTATAACCTCCACCATGAGTTGTTGAAGTAGAATGGAATAATTCGTTTCCTTTTCCTTATGAAGAATACTAAATACCAAATTTCAGCAAGTTCGGTAAAACAATGTGGCTAAACTTCAAAATACCGAATTATGAGGACTATATCAAGAGGTACGCTTATATGGGGGATATTGGAACCCATAATTCTCTTCTGGAATATTTCATAACCCCATGGAAGACTAAATAACAACTTTCAGTCTTTTGGTGGGATATTGACGTGACAACCTTCAGAATTACGAAAATCGGGAGGTACCGTTCTATGGGGGATATATCGAAACAAGGACCTATACCGACGAATTTCAGTCAGAAAGGCTTTTACCTCCAACAAAGACTAAATACCAAATTTCAGCCTTTTCGGTGTGTTGCTGTGGCCACAACCTTCAAAATACCGAAAATAGGAAGGTTCCGTTTTATGGGGGCTATATGAAGGCGTGGACCTATACCGAAAAATTTCTGGGAGAAAGTTTATACCCCCAACGAAAACTAAGTACCAAATTTCAGCCAATTCGATGTGATGATGAAGCTAAAACCTTCAAAATACCGAAAATCGGGTGGTAACGTGGACCTATACTGACCATTTTTATGAAGAATACAAAATACTAAATTTCAGCAAGTTCGGTAAAACAATGTGGCTAATTTGGGAAGGTACCGTTCCATGGGATCTATATCAAGAGGTACGCTTATATGCGGTTCCTATACCCGCGGACCTATACTGATAATTCTTTTCTGGAATATTTTATTACCCCGTGGAAGGCTAAATAACAACTTTCAGTCTTCCGGTGGAATATTGAGGCCAAAACTTTCAAAATACCGGAAATAGGAAGGTACCGTTCTCTGAGGGCTATACTAAGGCGTAGACCTCTACGGACAAATTTCTGGGGGAAAGTTGTATACCCCCAGCAAACACTAAATATCACATTTCAGCCATTTCGATGGGTTATTGTGGTCACAACCTTCAAAATACCGAAAATCGGAAGGTACCGTTCTATGGGGGCTATATTAAGGCGTGGGCCTTTACCGACTAATTTCTGGGGAAAAGTTTTATGCCCGCAATGAAGACTAACAAAACTATCAAAATACCGAAAATCGAGATGCACGGTCCTATGGAGGCTATATGAAGGCGTGGACCTATACCGATAAATTTCTGGGGAAAATGTTTATGCCTGCAATGAAGACAAAGTAACAAAATTCAGCCATTTCGGTGTGATAATGGGGCTTAATACCCTCTCAAGATACCGAAAATCGGGTGGTATTGTTCTATGGGAGCTATACAAAACGTGGACCGATATAGCCCATTTTGAATACCAAACATCCTAGAAGTAATAGAAACTTCTATACCAAATTACAAAGTTCTATCTTAACAAGTAAGAGAGGACTATAGTTGGAATGGACCGACTATGTGATACCCTACACCACTAAGCCTGGGTACTAGTTTTCTATGGAATTTTTTTTATATGACTGACGTCCGGCCATACACACATAACATGACATAAATACATGATAACTAGGCTGGTTTTAACTCAAATAATCCTAATCCTAGCTTAAAATTATAAATTTTGTTGGATTTTAAGATTGCCAAAGTTTGAGCACAATTGGAATATGTTAACACCTGCCACTGGGGCCTCAAAGTTTTCCTTCGACAGTAAATGCGGCCTTCAGAGCAATTTCGTGTAAATTTACCTTTGGCCCCATACCAATTACTATGGAAAATTTGAGGTCCCAGTGTCATGTGTTAACATCTTCCATTTGTGGTCAAACTTTGGCAATCTTAAAATCTAACAACACTAAACACTTTAGGCACACCCCGCCTAAAAAATTCCGACAGCGAGTCTTTTAAAACCACCCTAATGATAACATACCAAAGGTATAGCGTCATTACTGGAAAAGTTAGATGGTATTTTCCTTATTTTATAATAGACTAGCTGAACCCGGCGCGCTTCGCCACCCCGAATAAGGTAAAATATATTTTGATACATTTTATATATGTATTTTGATTTTTAGTCACACATTCCAACTTTCATTAAAATCGGGCATATATAGCTTGTTTGGTGCATCAAATACATGAAATCGGACGAAAATATGTATGGAACCGATTTCAATATAATTTTGTATACTCATTTCTAAAACAAATTTAGTTACGCATTCCAAATTTCATTGAAATTTGACATACATAGTGGGTTAGGTGCATCAAATAAATGAAATTGGTCGAAAATATATATAGGAGCTATATCCAAGTCTAAACCGATTTCAATATAATTCGGCATACTCATTTCTACAACAAATTTAGTCACACATTCCAAATTTCATTGAAACTGGACATACATAGTGGGTTGGGTGCATCAAATACATGAAATCGTCCGAAAATATATATAGGAGCTATATCCAAATCTGAACCGATTTTAGTCACACATTCCAAATTTCATTGAAATCGGACATATGTAGCGTGTTTCGTATATCAAATACTTGAAATCGGACGAAAATATATATGGGATCTATATCCAAATCTGAACCGATTTCGATACAGTTTGGCACATTTTGTTATAAGCCACGTCCAGTCACGCATTCCAAATTTCATGGAAATCGGACATATATAGCGTGTTTTGTACATCAAATACATGAAATCGGACGAAAATATATATGGGAGCTATATCCAAATCTGGACCGATTTCGATATATTTTAGCACATTTATTTTTAGGCTAAAATCCATCACACATTTCAAATTTGGAGTCTGTATCTGTAACCGAAACTTTCGAAATTTTTTTAGCCTATGTTACTTACAGGCGATGTAGTAATATACCCTGAAAATTTCAGCAAGATCGGTTCAGCGGTTTTTGAGTCTATAAATTTCAAACAAACAAACATACAAACATTTTTCTATTTTATATATATAGATAGACGGACTGCTTCTTAAAAAAATTAAAATATGTGTTAAAAATATCAACAAACCCTTTTTATAGCTTTCGGCGATTTTTACGGAACCAACCAATATTTCGTGGTATTATATTACTTTTGTTCAAAGGGGGACACAAAAATCCGTACATCATTGTAATTTACCTCAATTTGAAAACTGAAAGATAAATATCTTTCATGACTTAAAAAATGATCTGTCAAGATTGCGACATTTTGTAGCATGCAAGGCAAATGTAGTTCCTTACAAAAAAGCCAAAACAATAAAAGCACCCACTTATATGTTTGACTATAGATGTAATTTGCATTAAGGGAGAGATCAAGGATTGTTTTTTAACGTTTCCTATTCGTAATTTACAGGAATATGTCCCTCACAAGTAAAATATGTTCCAAAAATTTAATTAGAATATTTTCCCACACAAGTTATGGTCTTTTTAACCACCAAAATACTATCTGATTATTATCCAAAATTATTGGCATCTTCCTTGACTAAAACTCTTACCTTGTGCAAAATTTGTCAGTTTTGAACTATAACTGCAGCCTCTAGCGTGATTATGGTTACACTATACGCAATTAAAACTGTGGAATCCTTGCATCCATCAGCACCAATGGAAAGGTTAAAAATTCGTCTTCCGAATATGACTTACGGGGCGGAAAGTATCTTCAAGGAATGAAGATATAAGTTGTATATTAAAAAGTTTACCAATTTTCACATAAAAGTTTCGGTCCATTTACCCCCTAAATATTATCTGATCATCATGTTAAATCGCAAGCTTCTTCCTTATTGTAAACCGAAACTTTACTTAAAATTTCGTGCAGATCGGACTATTATTGTGGCCAACAAAATTGGATAAAAATTGTGTTTTTGGTCCATTTCATCCCCTTAATATTTTGCGATAATCACAAAAAAAAACTATAGGGGTCTATTCTGGTCTGAACCCGACCTCCGCACAAAATTTTGTGAAGATTGGTCAATAATTGCGGCCTGCAGCGTGATTCAAAATTTTTAATGGACGGACGGGAGGACACACATCTCAAAATCGCATTGTCTCGTCGAGATATAAATTTTGGTATACCATATGTGGGGTCTACGTCGAATATTTCGCGGTGTTACATGAATTTTCGGAAAAACAAACTTATAATACCCTTTCCACATAGTGTGTAAGGTATAAAATTGCCAGCTGTATCTTGACTTCAACAGACGGACGGACAGACGGACATGGTTATATCGACTTGGAATTTTAGCCTGATGGAGAATATGTATATTTTATAGGGTATCCGATAAATATATCAATGTGTTATAAACGTAATGACAAATTTAATTATATCCTCCATATTATGGTGGAGGGTATAACAACTAGCGGAAATTGTGGAGTATACAAATGAGCCGTCGGTAAACCATAAACAATATTTATTGACAGTATCTTCTATTCTATGTCCCGATTGTGGAAAGATAACTCTCAACTATCTCAGTTATCAATATCTTAACACATACAGTTGTATAAATTAAATAAAATAAGTAAAAAACGAACTTCTTATACCCTAAACCATAAAGAAAACCCGGCATTTTCAATATTATGACAAGCGATTTTGAGATAAAACAAGTTAAAAAACCGAGACAGCACTGTCGAAAACTGAATAAACTACAATTGTAGAAAAATGTAAAACAGAACAGCATTTTCGTAGGTGACAATATATGTTTTGTTTTATATTTGCCTTATTAAGGCGACGTACAGTGGTTCAGAAAGGTTTTTTCCTGTTCAAAACTATGTAAATTTTGAACGAATAGAAATATGGTAAAAACAAAATTTCCTTTACTATTCCATTCGAAAAAAAAAATTAAAAAAAATATTTGCTTGCACAGCTACGATTTTCGGTATCGAAGCCGATGCGCGCAAAATTTACAGCGGTTTTTATTCTCTTATAAAGAAAAAATATTTTAAAATTTCTTATTTGTTGTATTGAGAAAATGTATGCATATATCAGTAACAGCATTTGATATCCATCAGTAGATGCAAAGATGCAGTAGATGAAAGTTTTCGTCGGGAAGTAACCTAAATAGGCGATGCAACTTCCGCTCATTTCTACAGGTTTTGAAATATTCAACATCCGATTCCTTGGAATCCTTGCATTTTAGGTATAAAGTGTCTTTGGCAATATTAATGACAACAATGCGTGGTATTTTTTTATGAAAAAAAAAAATTAACCATCATGCGAGTCACTAAACGTGTCGTTTTGGTCCGTGTTTTCAAAAACGTTGAAAAACTCCTTTAAAATGTATTCGTATCAGTTCAAAATATTCTACAAAATTTTTTGACATCAAATACACCAAAACTCTAAATCACGTTTCAGGGCTAATGTTGTACTTTATCTGAGTTTATTAAGTTTTGTCCCAAAAAACTTCATTCTACATAGAAGACGTCAAAGACGCAAATATTTTCCATTAAATTTCAATATAAGTCGCCGAATAAATAAAATGTGTATTTACAATATATATCAAGAAAATGTTTTCATCAAGTTTGGCAATAAAACACCCAAATATATTTTAAATAAATTTGTTTTGTTCTATTTTCGAGTTTATGCATGAAAGTAACATGAAATTTAGTTTTAGACGAAAGGTGTTAAGAGAAGAAATATTCTACACAAAATTTCACTGTAAGTCCCAGAACAAACTAGATACCTAAGTAAAATACTTTGTAAGGAAAATGACGTTACAAAATTAGATATTATAGGTAGAAATTATTTGTTAAACTTTTAGACTCTTAATTAAAATATATTACATATTGAGTCAAAATCTCCTAAAATACTTCACTTTTTGGGGATTGTGCCAAAAGAAGAAATGTTCCAAATCAAATTTTATTATGAGTCTCTGAACAAAAGAAATTTCTAGCTATAACATTTAACATCTCCAGAAGCTTTCGCTTTTTATACCCTCAGCATTTATGCTAACGAGGGTATATACACTTCATACGGGCAAAATGTGCCTCATCAAAATAATGGTTTTAGATCCCAAGTATGTTTGGACGAAATCCGTTTCATACAATTTGGAATCGATTTAGCAATGTCCGTCCGTCTGTCCGTCTGCCTGTCTGGCTGGCTGGGGCGCACAATAACTCTCGAGCGGATCAATCGATTCGGTCCAACATTTGGCTTTCGTATTATTTTGTCCAAACTTAGTTTAAGTTCGAAGATGGGTTATATCGGCCAATGCCTTCCGGTACCTCCCCCACAAAAGCTCGAAAATGCTCGGAAAAATTGTGCGCACGATTACTCTTGAAGAAAGTAACCGATTTGGTCCATACTTTGGACATCGTGAAATTTCTACCAGACTTAGATGAGATTCTAGTATGGACTCAATTGGTCCATTGGTCCTTCGGGGACCTCCCACACAAAATTTCGGACAAGTTCAGTTTAGGACCTGCTTTCGGATCTCTTTGATTTTTGTTGTAACAACTTGTATTCACTGCCTCCCATACGATGGTTCAAGTTTCATCAGGGGCAAATCCATTCTTCCTGAGAAAACAGTCTGAAAGGTGCAAAAAAAACCTCTATGACACCGTGTTTAGTGGTTGGAGCGCAAGATAACTCTCGAACGGATCTGCCGAGTTGGTCCAAAATTTGGCCTTAGTAATATTTTGTCCAAACATAGTTTAAGTTTGAAGATAGGCCATATCGGTCTTCTCCTTCAGGTACCTCCCCCACAAAAGTTCAAAAATGTTCGGAAAAATTGTTCGTACTGTAACTCTTGAAGGGAGTTGCCGAATTGGTCTATACACATCCTAATATATCTACCAGATATCTATCAGGTCCAAATATGGACTATATTTGTCCACTCCATCCGGTACCTCCCACACAAAATTTCGGATAAGTTCACTTTAAGACCTGATATCGAATCACTTTGATTTTTTTTTTTGAAGCAACTTGCATTTGCTGCCTCAATTACGATGGTAAAAGTTTTTTAGGGGCAAGTCCATACTTCTTGAGCAAACAGCCCGAAGAGTGTGTGGCTCCATATGTTGTGGCTGGAGACCCACTTCCATAACGGTCGATTTAATCCTAAGCAACATTTTTGTTGGTTCAAACGCCCAAAATTTTTAAAACCTCCTAAATACATACGTATTTGTTTTGATATACACAGGCTGATGGTATATCTCTGTCGGCAAAGCCGACTGATACTTTTTTACTTGTTGTAATTTATAACGGTATTTAATAAAACACAACAGAAGAAGTTGACATTTACTTATGATCTCTTAAAAACTTTAAAAACATCAGTAAGGTTGTGACTTCTTACAAGGCAAGTAACTCAAATATGAAAGGATAAAAATATTTTTTTCGGAATGCAAGTTTTACTATATTTCTTATTACTTTTACATAAAAATTGGTACACATTATCCGCATAAAATGTGCTGGAAATCACATTTTTTATAATACTTTTTTGTGGGTTTTTTTTTCAAGACCTTCGCCACTCTCCAAATTTTTTGAAAAATGTTCGAAATACTGTCAAGTTTACAAAAAATTTGGTTCCAGCTGCATATATTTGCATTTCCGTGTGTGACATTAAAAATACTGACGATGCCTCTGGTCGTTTCAGGGAAAATGCCGTATTACTGTATTATCAGTTTCTTCTTTGTTTTGTGTTTTTTGTTTGTTTTGGTTTTTTTCTTTAAAGATTTAGACATTTTTGTTTTGGGATCTACTTATGATTTTTTTACATTTGTATGTTTCTGACATATGTATGATGCTACATATAATACAAAAAAAGTAAAAATTTAAAGTTCAGTAGCACAGAACTTTATTATATCCCCTACCATAAAATATTCTGACTTCAAATGGAATAATTTGTTTCCTTTCCTGTCCACGATACCAGTCGGAGACGTTTTTTTGACCACTAAGAACTCCAAATAACAAATTACAACCAATTCGGGCCGAAAATATTGATAAAATCATCAAAATACCTGAAACCTGGACCCAAGACCACAATTTTTGGGGCAAAAGGTTTTTGACCATAGGGAACCCCAAATACCAAATTACAGCCAATAAGGGCCGAAAATGTAGGTAAAAGCTTCAAAATACCGGGTTGTACCGCTACATGGGGGCTATAGGAAAAACTGGACCCATATTGATAATTTTTTGCCTAATGTATTTTTAACTTATTTTTAGCATATGCTGAAAAAATCAGATTGATCCGACGATTATAAATATTTGTGTCGCACCTTCCCATACAAGTGCACTGTGCAGTGTTGGCGACATTATCTGAGTATTTCAGCCATGAAAAACTTCTCTACAAGTGGTGTCGTGTGACACGCCCTTCGGACTCGGCGATAAAAAGCAAGTGCCGCATCATTGAAGAAATATTAATTGATATGAGAGAAGTCTTCTTGTCTCTTAGAGGATGTTGTGGGGTATGCAATCTATCGATCTGAAATACTGGTATTGGTAAGTAAAAGTGAAAACGATTGAATTCAGAGAAATGAACAGTTATATCCCACTGTGCAACATTTTTAAGGAGATCTTGTGCAAACAATTCGAACTGAGGATTTTTTGAAAGTGCAGACCCAAAGGACAAGAAACCCTAGTTGGGTTTTGTTGTGACAGATCCCGCTCGGATTTTATGGCCCAATCTAAACATGGTTAAATATTGAGTTTTTAAAGAAGTTTGGGGCTATATCTCTGAAACCAATGCGAATCTTCTTCTGACCTCTGAAGCAAATCTGTAGATAAGGACAAGAATAAAATATTTGGAGTTAATTTTTTCTGAATATTTTCTTTTGTAAAAATATTCCCTGGAGTGTAATACACAACTCTTCAGAACATGTCATTGTTGTAAAATGCATCTATGCCGTTGTTTTCAGTACATTTTTCAACGACGATTTAATAAAAATGTCAATAATGTAGTGAAATCCGAAATGCGAGAATAAACTGTTGGTGTGAACTGTGTTTGAAATACGTGTTGTAAAAGATATGATGCAAAATACCGCTGAAACAACATGAAGTAAGCATTTTAGAGTTTCAGAATGTTCTAAAGAGTTGTTGAGAACTTTTTTTGGAAGATTTTTGCAAAAGGTTACTTGGTTCAACTCACAATAGTTTAGAATTTCAGCCATTATCTAAAATTTTCTATATTTTATAGATTTTGATGCCCTAGATGGAGTTTTTCTTATGTGGTTTTCTCAAAAGATATGTTCTACTAGTTTAGGGCTACAATATTGCTAAAGACAGACAGGCCAAATTCCTATTTGTTTCTGAGATAAAGGCCTGATAAATGCAAAAAAGTGTAGATTTAGCCCGGTTTAGATGAGGCCATAAAATACGAACTGGATCTGACAGGACAAAACTCTACTAGGGTTTTTGCAGTCTAAATATGTACTTTCAAAAAATGCATACTAGAAGTTGTTTGCATTTTCAGTGTTGCACAGTGTCCGATACAGAGTATTTTAAAATGTTCATGCGGGATTTTCTGTAGCCCCATAAGCGGTATGGTAATTATACCCTCCACCATATGGAGGGTATATTCGTCGGAGACCCTATAGAGTATATATGTATATATTATTGATCAGCATAAAATTCTATGTCGATTTGACCATGTCCGTCCGTCCGTCTGTCTCTCTGTCTGTTGAAATCAAGATACAGCTCGCAATTTTAAAGATAGAGAGTCAAAATTTGGTACAGAAGTTTTTATTACTTGCAGAATGGTTGGTATTGAAAATGGGATATATCGGTCCACGTTTTGATATAGCCCCCATAGAACAATACCTCCCGATTTTCGGTATTTTTAAGGATTTAGCTTCATTATCCTACCAAAATGGCTGAAATTTGGTACATAGTCTTCCTTAGGGGTATAAATCTTTCCCCCAGAATTTTGTCGGTATCGGTACACACCTTCATATAGCCCACATAGAACGGTACCTCCCGATTTTCGGTATTTTTAAGGTTTTAGAATCATTATCCTACCAAAATGGCTGAAATTTGGTGCGTAGCCTTCTTTGGGGGTATAAAACTTTCCCCCAGAATTTTGTCGGTATCGGTCCACGCCTTCATATAGCCCCTATAGAACGGTACCTCCCGATTTTCGGTATATTGAAGGTTTTAGCTTCATTATCACACCGAAATGGCTGAAAGTTGGTACTTAGTCTACGTTGGTGGTATAAAACTTTCCCCCAGAACTTTGTCGGTATCGGTCCATGCCTTCATATAGCCACCATAGAGCGGTACCTCCCGATTTTCGGTATTTTGTGGCCTCAATATTCCACCAAAATGGCTGAAATTTGGTATTTAGTCTTCAATGTGATATAAAACTGTTCGCCAGAAATTTGTATGTACAGGTCCACGTTTTCACATTGCCCTATTTCCGACTAAAATTCGTCGGTATAGCTCCACGTTTCCATATAGCCCCCTTAGAACGGTACCTCCCGATTTTCGTAATACTGAAGATGGTGACGTCAATATCCCACCGAAATGGCTGAAATTCGTTATTTAGTCTTCCAAGAGTTATAAAATATTCCAGAAGAGTATTATCAGTATAGGTCCACGTCTTCCTATATCCCCATAGAAGCATAATTCTTGATTTTCGGTATTTTTTAAATTTTAGTCACATTCTCTTACCGAAATATAGGAAATTAAGTATTTAGTCTTCTTTGAGCCTAAAAACTTTCTATCAGAAATTTGTCGATATAAATCGACGTTTTGAAATTGCCCCCATAGAACGGTGCCTCACATTGTTTTACCGAAATTGCTGAATTTTAGTATTAAGTCTTCTTCATATTCGAAAGGAAACTAATTGTGGATGGTATAACAAGTTCGGCCCGGCCGAATTTAACGCCGTTCTTACTTGTTTTTAATTTGTGATAATTTTTTATTTGTACTATTCTTAAAATATTTTGAATGGTTTTTTCACTTCTCAACATTGATAGCCCACAAATTACACTGGGTTATAGCAGAAAATGTTAAAAAGATAGTTGAGTTATGCAACTTTTATTCATTTAATTTGAAATTTTGCCTTAAAGGGTGCATATCATTTAATATTAAGTATTATATATTTCTCGTTGGAGTTGAGCTGAATGATCTAGGATTTTTGTTTTGCTTGTGAAAAAGAAAAGCCGAAGAGATTCTCACACAGCCACCAAATTCAGCTACCGGTTTCGCTGTTTGTTAAGCAGCTCATCAGGCATATCTGCTGTGGAATGGCTTCTCTTGGCAATGATTCGAATCTTATACTAATACCGAACTCAGCATATTGTAATTAAGACTTCTTCGAGGTGTATTTTAACTCTTTGGTTTTTTATGAATAGTTCGTGTTTCTTAACATTGGAACCCCATTGCGTATGATTATTATAATCTTTCTAATTAAAAATAATTATACGTACTGGGGTTCCAATTTTAAGAAATTCAAAATATTATGCTTACTTAATTTTCTTTTTCGTAATAATAAATATTTATGTTATTTGGTATCTTGTGAGCAGTGGGCGCATTCACAGTCCACTGATGCCAATTCATTTTTCTCAATATTATGTTTTAATAATTTTCACACTTTATCATATATAAAATAACAAAAAGGGTATATCACTTACCTAATTTACAGCTTTGTTCCAAGTTTGGAACACAATTGTTGCTTTATGTCCCCAATCGAAGAAGTTCCTCAAGTTATTGTTCGCAGAATCTTCCGTTATCTTTAGAAGAATAGATGTTCAATAATTATTGTTTTTAAAGTTTAATTTGTTTTCAACCACTAAATTTCGCACAGTTGTGGTTAATTACTCTCATTTCACAGATTTCCACATTTTCATAATTTTCATGATATTTTTGTTGTTGTTATTTTTCCATTTATATTAGAATTTTTTATTCATATTTAATTTATTTCACATCCTTGAAATCCTTGTTTTTTTCTATTTCAACGTTTATTTCTGACACTTTACAACACTGTTTTGTTATATATTGCGGTTTATGTGTTTGTAGTTGTTGTTATTTTTTGTTGTTGTATCTTCCTTTTTTCTGCTATTTGAACATCGACAACATCTGTTTAACGAATCATAAACAACATTAACCGTTATGTACGAACAAAAATGAGGTCTTTTTTGTTGATGTTGTTGCTGCTGCTCCTGTATTGAGAGAGAGGGCATAGGTATTTATTTTGTTGTTGTTGCTGTTTTTGTATTTTAGTAGTTGCTGATTTCCGTTTAGTATTGGTTCAAAAATATTATTGCCATTGACAGTATATACAATTGGGGCATAGTTGTGTGCGTGAGTGTGTATGTGTGCTTGTGTTTCTGTATGTGTATGCGTTAGCATATAACAAGCAAGAAAGTATTTAGCGAAAAAAGAAACAAAACAAACAACAAGAAAAACACGACAACGATGAATTTTTATTTTTATATAAAAATACACGCGCGCATCACTGAGTGGAGAACACTACGCGAACCACGCTGACTGCATTGTGATTGGTTGGAATTGTTGTGGATGGATGTTGGGTTTTGACTGTTGATGTTGCTCCTACGGCGGCTGCTATACATGTTGGTTGGTGTTGTTGTGTGAGCTTTTTTTCTGTTCTTGTTGTTGTTGTAAATAATTTTTATGCGAAATATAAAACGAACGAACAACTTTTTCCCTCACAAATACACTAAGGCGCCCCACACAGAAGAGAGATAGCTTAAGAGCATGGGTAGCAAATTGAGAAGAGAAGAGCACAGACCATAATATGTGTTATTGTTTTGTAGTCGATTTTTTGTCATTTCATTAATTTAGTTGTAATTAAATGATTTGGAGAACTTGTCGTCCCTCAATTATAATGAGTGTTTTTGTTATTTTTTTGATAGTTAATTAAATTGATTTTTAATTACATTTAATTGTTTTTAGCAACAGATATGTACATACGTTGGTTCTTGCTGTTAACTCTTTTGTTGTTTTTTTTTTTATTTATGCATGTTCTGGTTTCTTTCTTTGAGAGTTCTTTTTTTCTGTTAGTTTTTTCTTCTTCTTTTGTTTTAAAATAATCCAATAAAAATTAATTATAAAACATGTCACACAAAAGTAATTTATCAATCAAAAGTTAAGACATTTATTTCAAAAGCAAAAGTCTCACAAACATTGTAGTTGTTGTTACGATACGCATAAACACTATTGCACACACACACGCATACACACAAATACTTGCAACCCATATGGCACACTGAGTTCGTTTAAGAGACCACAAGTAACGTTTTTTGAGTTTTTGTTTTTGGGATATATTTCACATATACAAGTGTCACATGGTCCGGTCATACGGTTTGTTACCGTTTTGTTTATGCTTAGCTTGAAAACAATTTGTATTTGGGTGCTCTAAGTACCGTTAAAGATCAGTTTTATTTAAAAAGTTTTTGTTTTTCTTTTGGTTTTCGTTTTTTTATTTTGTTCTTTTGAAAAAGAATAATAAAATGACCCAAATTCTGGGAAACTTTTTTGTGCATAAATAAATGTGTGCTTAGTTTATAAATGTTGTTAGTTAAAATATTAATTTTTATATATTCATAAATATAAAGATACATTTATACATTAAATTTAAATTTTGTTATAAACACAGTTTCAAAATTAAATAGGTATGTATTAGTTTCGATACATTAATTAATATTAAAGAAATTGTGATAATAACATTTACAATTTTTAGTGAAATTCTGAAACAATCTTTAATAGTCAAAATTGCAATACAAACAAAAAATATTTTTTCTGTAAATTAGAAAAATATTTAATTTTAAAAATTAATTACAATTTTCAAACAAAAAATAAGAAACCATATCTAGGTAAGTGACAAAATTTTTATAATTTTTTATTATTTATTAATTATTTGACATGTAAAAAATCATTTTATTTATATATAATGAATTTTATACAAAATATTTCAGGAATAATATTTTAACATTTTTATTAGAATAGTTAATAATGTTATCACAATTTTATTAATATTAATTTAAATACATATAATATAATATAAATTAAAAAATTATGACAATATTTTTCTTCATATTTTTTGCATTTTTTTTAAATTGATATAAATTTAATTTTTTATACTTTAATTATATATATTATATAATTTCAATTTAATTTTTTATAGTCTTCAAATTTATAAAATATTATTTTTTTATGATTTTCTTATTTTTAAAAAAAGAAACATTTCATACAAAATATTATATATTTTCAAAACTAATTAAAAAAACGTAAGAAAAAATAAATAAACAATTTATAATAATTTTAAAAAAAAATATAATTATATTTATTATATAATTTTAATTTTATTTTTTGTAGTTTTCAAATTTATATAATTTTATTTTTTTATAAATTATATATTTTTATAATTATATATTTTTTATATTTAAATAAAGAAACATTTCATACAAAATAATATTATTTATTTTCAAAACTAAATAAAAAAGGTCAAATATACGTATAAGAAAAAATAATAAAAAATATATGTGTAAATGTTAAAAAATATTTTAATTTAATATAATTAATAAAATTTCAATAATAAAATGTACTGTTTTTGAATGAAATTTATAGAAATAATTTAAAAAGAAACATATATATAAAACATTATTTTTATAAAAAAAAGGTTTGACAAGTTTTTGTAAGTAATATTTTTGGCATTTTTAATAGAGAGTTTTCAAAATCATATAATTTTATTAAAAAAAAAAAAACAAAACAAACAAAATATGTTTTTATTTAAATAAAGAAAATATTTAATTTTAAAAATGAATTGAAATTTAATTACAGCCATAACTAGATATTTGAAAATTTAAAATTAATGACATTTATAATTTTTTATTATTTATTAATTATTTGACATTTAAACAATTATTTTATTTACATATAATGAATTTTTATACACTACATTTTGGGAAGAATGTTTTAGTATTTTTATACCCTCAGCCTTTAGGCTAAAGAGGGTATTTACACTTTGATACGACCAAAAATGTGCCTCATCGAAATAATGGTTTTAGACCCCAAGTATGTTTGTACGATATCCGTTTCAGACAATTTTGAGTCGATCTAGCAATGTCCGTCCGTCTGTCTGTCTGTCTGTCTGGCTGGCTGGTGCGCACGATAACTCTCGAACGGATCAATCGATTCGGTTCAAATTTTGGGTATCGAAATATTTTGTCCAGATTTGATTTAAGTTCGAAGATGGGCCATATCGGTCCACTCCTTCAGGTACCTCCCCCACAAAAGTTCAAAAATGTTCGGAAAAATTGTCCGCACGATAACTCTTGAAGGGAGTAACCGATTTGGTCCATACTTTGCATATCGTAAACATTCTACAAGAGGAAGATGAGGTTCCAATATGGTATCAATCGGCCCACTCCTTCGAGTACCTCCCACACAAAATCTCGGAAAAGTTCAGTTTAGTGCCATCTTTCGAATCACTGTGATTTTTGTTTTAGCAACTTGTATTCACTGCCCTCCATACGACGGTACAAGTTTCATTAGGGGCAAGTCCATACTTCCTGAGAAAATAGCCTGAAAGTTGTAAAAAACCCCTATGGCACCGTGTGAGGTGGTTGGAGCGCAAGATAACTCTAGAATGGATCTGCCGATTCGGTCCAAAATTTGTCCTTCGCAATATTTTGTTCAAACATAGTCTAAGTTTGAAGATAAGCCATATCGGTCCACTCCCTCATGTACCTCCCCCACAAAAGTACAAAAATGTTCGGAAAATTTGTTCATACGGTAACTCTTAAAGGGAGTGGCCGAATTGGTCCATACTTTACACATCCTAATATATCTACTAGATATAGATCAGATTCAAATATGGACTATATTTGTCCAATCCATCCGGTACCTCCCACACAAAATTTCGGATAAGTTCACTTTAAGACCTGCTATCGAATCACTTTGATTTTTGTTGAAGCAACTTGCATTCGCTGCTTCAATTACGATGATAAACGTTTTTTTCAGGGGCAAGTCCATACTTCTTGAGTAAACATCCCGAAGTGTGTAAATCCCCCATATGACACCATATGTAGTGGCTGAAGATCCACTTCCATAATGGGCAATTTAGATCCATTCCTTTTAGTATCTACTCCGCAAAACTTTTGATCCCTAATCCTAATGAACATTTTTGTCGGTTCAAATTCCCAAAATTTATAAAAAACCCTAAATACATACGTTTTTTGGAAAAAAAAAATTGTTTCAATATATACAGGCTGAGGGTATATCTCTGTCGGCAAAGCCGACTGATACTTTTTTACTTGTTATTATAATAGTTAATATTTTTTAAACAATTAATATTGTTATCATTATTAATTTAAATATAACATTATATTAATTAAAAATGTTATGAAAATTTTTTCTTCACATTTGTTGCATTTTTTAGTTACTTAGTTTTGAAATTTATAATTTCATTTTTTTACGAAATTTTATATTTTTCAATAAAGAAAGATTTCTTTCAAAATAATATTATATATTTTCAAAACTAATTAAAAACAACGTCATAATTGTAAGAAAAAGTAATAGAAGATTTTTTTATATGTATAATTCTTAAAAAATATTTAAAGTTAATGTGTATAATTAATAAATTTTCCATAATAAAATTTACTGTTTTGAATGAAATTAATAGAAATAAAGAATCATGTATATAAAAATTATTTTAATAGTTAAGTTTTGACAAGCTTTTGTAAATAATATTTTTGGCATTTTTTAATAGATAGTTTTCAAAATTATATAATATTATTTTTAATGAACTTTTTTTAATAAAGAAAAAATTCATAAAAAAATAAATTTATGTGTTTTCAAAAGTAATTACAAAAAACGAATAAAATAATTTCTATATGCATAATTCTTAAACGTGTTTTAAATTATATTATATTAAATTATATTATTAAATTATATATACAGTTATAGAAATAATTTAGAAAACATGTATATAAAAAATATTTTAATAAAAAAGTTTGGACGATTTTTTTGTAAGTAATATTTGTGGAATTTTTTGATTAGATGGTTTTATAAAATTATATAATTTTTTTTATGAAAGTTTTTTAAATTATGAATAATTTCATAAAAAACAAATTTATATATTTTCAAAACTACCAAAAATATAAAATGTTAATGTTTATACAGTCGGAATCGCAAAGGACGTTATGAGCGATATTTGTTTGGTTTGGGCTATAAAGAATCGCAGATATTTGTCGTTATAAACGACGACGTTATAAGCGATTTTGGCTGTATTAAATAAATTGAGACAAACAAATTTACTGTTTTCAAAGAAACTGTAAAACTCACTTTAATAGAAATAATTTTGAAAATCATGTATTCAACAAATTATTTTAATAAAAATGTTTTGACAAGTTTTTTTAATATTATTGGCATTATTTAATTATATAGTTTCCAAAATTATATAACTCCATTTTTATGAAATTTGATATTTTTACACAAAGAAACATTTCATAAAAAATAAAATTATATATTTTCAATACTAATAAAAAATGCCAAAAATATGAACAAGTAATAAAATAATTTGAATATGTATATTTCAAAAAAATATTTTAAGGTATATTGATAAATTTGCGATAATAAAATCAACTGTGTTGAATAAAATTTAAACATCGCATTAATAGAAAGAGTTTCAAATATTAATTTCAAATATTATTAAAAAAATAATATTATGGAAGTTTTTATAATAACTACAAAAAATCATAATTATTTGGCTTTTTAAGAATGAATTTTATTTACATATTCTAACCAATTTATACAAAATGTAAAATTTTCATTGGCATAATATTTCTTAATAAAAAAAGTATAAAAAATCTTTTATATTATGTAATAACAAAATTTTAATAAAAATGTTTCGAAAATTTTTTTCATAATATTGGGATTTTTTAAATAAATGTTTCTCAAAATTAGACAATTTTCGTTCATATGAAAGGTTATATTCTTAAAACAACAAATCATTTCATAAAACTAATATTACATTTTTTCAAACAATAAGAATATGAAAAATAATTAAAATCGTTCTTTATTTGCATATATCTTAAAATATTTTTAATTAATATTAATCAATTAAGGTCATAGACTAATGAATCGTAAAGACAAAGAAATGCTCTCACCAATGTTGTTAACATTGAGTTTGTTGACAGAACAACTCAATTAAAAATGCGAATAAACACGATTTTATAAACAATTTGTTCTAACAAAAACTGTATGGGGTTAGTTTTTGACGAAATCTACATCCTCAGATAGAAATATAGAAGAAAATCTTTCCATTTTCCTCAAAAATCGCCTTCGAACAATTTTGAGTTTTTCTGTTTGAGTCGGTTGACAGCACATAACATGAGTATTTCTTTGTCTATACGATTCATTAGTCTATGTTAAGGTATGATGTATTTATTAAAACTTAGAAAATAAATATTTTAAAATATTAGTTAAAACCTTTTTTTGGATGTATATTTATTTCATTGTTACTCAAAAGAAAGCCAATTTAATGCTATTGGGAAACCCAGTACGGATTACTGAATTCAAAAACCCTGAAAACAGATTTGGTGAAAACTGACCTGATTTTCCATCACAATTAATTAAATAACAAATTAATAGTACAAATTTTGCGGTATTTTACTTCAAATTTCTCACACATTTGGGATTATTATCATTAAATACTTATTAATGCAAGATTTGAAAGTCACTCATCATTAGTTTCTTTTATATCATTAGATTAAATTATAAGTTCACTATAATGAGAAACTATGAACCCCTCCCCCTTGGAGTAATGTATGCTAAAATTATGATTATATTGATGTATGTTTAATTCTTTTCCGCCGGCTATTGCATTGGAATACATTTTACGCCAAACGAACTGTGGGTTTAGAAATATCGGCGGGATTTTGAGGATGATTTTGAAAGCACTGTTATATGAGTACCCTATCAAAGCGAAAAACATATTCCTCTATACAATTCTCACAATAAGTCGAATATCTAAAATTTCTAAATTTTTATTTCAGTTTCTAAAATGAAATGTTTGGCATTGCTTAATCAGGTATTTTTCCCTAGGTAGACATTCGGCTAGACAACGACTTAGAATTTTACGTTTAATAAAACTGTATACCCATTGTAAATGAAATAATAACACTATGCTACAAAAGTTGATCAAATAATTATTCAAGAGTTCTGTAGTGCGATTCTCTAACTCATTTTTAGTGTAATTAAAAGTAATTGAACTTGCGTTACAGTTCTATAGAGCAAGCGGATTTGTTTTGGAACGTTTTCAAGTGTATATTTTTAATTACTCCTTTTTCAATAGGATATAACTAGAATTTAAATTTGTCAATAAATAACCTGCGACCACGTGCGACGTCGGGGTACGGACCCCCTATAACGTTACTACCCGATTTTAAGTATTTTGGGGATTTTACATACAATAGTGAAGCGATTTAGCTAAAAATTTAAATATAACGCTTTCTATGAGTAAAATATCTCCTTACCAAAAATTGTCTATATAGGTGCACGTTTTAATACAGCCCCCATATAAGGGTAACTCCCATTTTAAGGATTTTTAAGGTTTCTGATATAGTCTGATATAGCCCCCATATAACGGTACCGCCGCTTTGAGGTTTTACATTTTTAAATATACGAATTTTTTCTAACTATGCAAAATAAAAGATCTCCATGTGATAAACATCGCCTCCAAATTTCATAGCTATCTCTTCATCCATTTAGAAAATATAGAATTTTGACACAAAAACCCCACACACTGTGTATCGATCTAAAACCATACTTACTTCCCTCACAAGACTACAATTTGTACTCATTTGAATCTAGTTAAAAGCCTTATCTTGATCGTTTTATAAGTTCTGCAGCTGGTAGTTGGCATTTTTATAACCTCAGCATTTATGCTAACGAGGGTATATACACTTTTATACGGGCAAAATTTGCCTCATCGAAATAATGGTTTTAGGCCCCAAGTATGTTTGGACGAAATGTGTTTCAGACAATTTGGAGTTGATTTAGCCATGTCCGTCCGTCTGTCTGTCTGGCTGGAAGGCTGGTGCGCACGATAACTCTCGAACGGATGAACCGATTCGGTTCAAAGTTTGGCTTTCGTAATATTTTGCCCAAACTTAGTTCAAGTTCGAAGATGACCTATATCGGTCCACTTCTTCCGGTACCTCCCCCACAAAAGTTCGAAAATGTTCAGAAAATTTGTGCGTACGATAACTCTTGTAGGAAGTAATCTATTTGGTCCATACTTTGCACATCGTGAAGTTTCTATCAGGCTTAGATGAGGTTCCAATATGGAATCAATCGGTTCATTCCTTCGGGTATCTCCCACACAAAATTTCAGAAAAGTTCAGTTTGGGACCTGTTCACGAATCGCTTTGATTTTTGTTGTATCACAAATTGTGCACACGATAACTCTTCATGGGAGTGACCGATTTGGTCCATACTTTACACATCCTAAAATATCTACCAGATATAGATCAGGTTCGAATATGGACTATATTTGTCCACCCCTTATGGTACCTCCCACACAAAATTTTGGATAAGACCTGCTCTCGAATGACTTTTATTTTTGTTGAAGCAACTTGCATTCGCTGCCTCAATTACGGCAGTAAAATTTTTTTCAGGGGCAAGTCCATACTTCTTGAGAAAACAGCCCGAAAGTTGTAAAAAAAACCCTATGGCACCAAAGTGGGGGGATTGCTTATTCTGAATTTGATGTAGCATTTGAAGTTGTTCGGAACAAATTTGGAATGGATATGAGCGTTGAAGAACCAACGGTGTTCTGTAGGTGAACTAAAAAACTAAACCGGTATCCATTCTAGCTCTAAAATGAAGTTTAGAGAAAGTACCTAAAGGGGACATCTTTATTTATCCGTACTTTTGGGCTCTACAACTGGTAATAACACCTTAAGGTAATCCTTCACCATTGTAATTTAGCCACTTTTGGGCAAAATTATGCTAATGGAGTCCGATAAATCAACTAAATTAAATTTAAGCTTTAATAATATTTTTATTTACCCTTATATACATACATGTTTGCCTTAAAATAATATTTTTTTTTAAAATAAATCATATTTGTAATGTTTGAAGAACCGTGAATAATGGTGAAAGAAATTGAGTTTAGAAAAATTCGGAATATGTAAACGTGATTTTCTTCGTTAAAACCATTAAATGGAGCCATGTAATTTATTTTGATTTTTTTTTGTCGTAGGACCCAACAACTGTGTAATAGAATTATAACTTTTTTTTTTTTGCAAATATGAAAAATATCACCACATAGCCGTGTAGAGCATAAATATCACTATGCAACATTGAAAATGCAAACAACTAGTATGCATTTTTTGAAAGTACATATTGAGACTACAAAACACCTAGTAGGGTTTGTCATGTCAGATCCAGTTCAGATTTTATGGCCTCATCTATTTTATCGGGCCTTTATCTCGGAAACGATTAGGAATTTGGCCTTGCTCTGTTCGGCAATATTGTAGCCCTATACTAGTAGAACTTATCTTTTGAACAGACCTCATAAGAAAAACTCTAGCTAGGGCATCAAAATCGATAAAATATAGAAAATTTTACATAATTGCTGAAATTCTGGTCAGTATCGGCTAAACTATTTGGAAAAATTTTTGCAAAAATCCTCCAAAAAAAATGCTCAGCAATTCTTCTGAACATTCTGAAACTCTAAAATGCTTATTTCATGTTGTTTCAGCGGTATTTTGCATCATGTATTTTACTACACGTATTTCAAACACAGTTCACACCAATAGTTTATTTTCGCATTTCGAATCTCACCACATTATTGAAATATTTATTAAATCGTCGTTGAAAAAATTTACTGAAAACGACGTGATAGAGGCATTTTACAACAATAACATGTTCAGAAGAATTGTTTATTACATTCCAGCGAATATTTTTCCAAAAGAAAATATTCAGAAAAAATTAACGGTTTTGGGGATATGGTGCGAAATGTATACAAATTGTGGAAATTTTCTACATTTTATCAAATTTGAGGCAATAAATGTTATTTTTCGAGTTCATTATTTTTCCAAATATTTTGTTCTTGTCCTTATTAACAAATTTGCTTCAAATGAAGATTCACATAAGTTTCAGAGATATAGCCCAGAATTGCTTTAAAAAGTCAATATTTAACCATGTTTAGATGCGGCCATAAAATCCCAGCTGGATCTGACACAACAAACCCCAACTAGGGTTTTTGTCATTTAGGTCTGTACTTTCAAAAAATCCTCAGCTCCAATTGGTTGCACAAGATCACCTTAAACATACTGCACAGTGTATTGAGAAATGCGTTGTCACTTTCCCCTGCCGTTAAAAAAGTTCCCACGCCGCTTGCTTTTTTTCAGATATTTCTTTTAATTTTTCGTTACGACAGAAAATTGTTCTTAAATACGCAAATTGGTGTTGAAATTGAATATAATCACAAATATCGGACCGTTTTCAATAAGTCTAATACATAATTTTCGCCAAATCGAGATTTTTAAGTGTTTATTTTAACCCTATTAAAATATCCATACATAAAACATGGTGCTCTTGAACCAAATTTAAATGGAAGGTGCTTACACCTGGGAAGTTTTTGCAAATTCTGAAACTACAATGTTCATAAATGAGAAAAAATAAAAACAAAAAAATTGCCGGAGCGCTTTTTAAATAGATCACGATTCAAGTTAACATTTTTAAGGTTTTTTAGGTTTTCACGATTTTGCTTGGAAACCGCAAGTCCTAGCAAAATGGGACTAAAGAAAATGTTGTAGCTACGAACATTTTCTACAAGATGACATTTATGATAATTTCGTAGGTTTTACCGTTATTGAGATACAGAAGTTCAAATTAGGACAATGGATTGACTGTATCGCCTCCTTATATGACAATGTTATGCACAGTGCACCTTAACTAACATTAAATGAAGACCGTTTACGCCAGGGATTTTTTTGCGGATTCTGAAACAGCAATGCCCATAGATGAAAAAAAATCCAAAAACAAGAAAAAATCGCTAAATACATTTTTGTAATAAATCGCGATCAAAGTTCACATTTTTAGGTTTTTTTTAGGTTTTCACGATTTTGCTTGGAAACTGCAAGTCCTATCGAAATGGAACTAAAGAAAATGTTGTAGCAGTGAAAATTCTGTACGAGATTTGCGGTTTGATATTGTCCTAGCTTTTACCATTTTTGAGATATAGATGTTCAGATCAAACTTTTAGATTTTTTTCTTAGGTCTTAATTTTATAGCTTGAAAACTGCAAGACCTTTCGAAATGGGACTTAAGAATAGGTTGTAGCTGTGAAAATTTTCTACAAGATTGGCTTTCGTAATTTTTTCCTAGGTTGTACCGTTTTTGAGATATATAAGTTTAAGTTGGGAAATTGCAGTCATTAAATTGTTTTATAAGGAGACGATACAGTCAAAATCCATTGTCGTAATTTGAACTTTTATAACTCAATAACGGTAAAATTTAGAAAGATATCATAAAAATAAATCTTGTAGAGAATTTTCATAGCTACAACATAGTTTTTAGTCCCATTTCTATAGGACTTGCGGCTATCAAGTAAAATCGTGAAAACTTAAAAAATCACAAAAATGTCAACTTGAATCGTGATTTATTTAAACAGCGCTCCGGCGATTTTTTTGTTTTTTCTCATTTATGATTATTGTAATTTCAGAAATGGGTGCCTCCGTGGTGCAATGGTATGCACACCCGCCTTGCACACATGGGTTCGATTCCCCGGCCAGGCAACATCAAAACACTTTTCAACGGTGGCAAAATACCCCTCAGTAATCTTGGCGACGTTTCCTGAATATTTCAGCCATGTAAAACTTCTCTCCAAAAGTGGTGTCTTAGACACGCCGCACGGTGGTCGAAAGCACTGATCTAGCGACGCGAAATTAATAACTTGCAAACGAATTGAGATACGTCACTGAAATTTTGCACAAACTCAGATTGTACCTGTGGGTAAAATTTTGAGGATTTAAGCCACAATTTCGTAGCAAATTAGCTGTAATTTGGTTTCTAGTGGTCACAAAATATCTCCACCAAAAATTATGAACATAGGTGCACGTTTTGATATAGCCCCCATGTAACCGTACCTCCCAATTTAAGGTATTTGGAATATCATGACTAATTTTTAAACCAACTTGGCTGTAATTTTGCATTCTGTGTTCGCACTGCGTATAAAATCTTCTGACAAAACATTTTCAATACGGATTTATGTTTCGATGTAGCCCCTTTTATGATACCCCCGATTCGTTGAATTTTCACTTGTTATTCCATATTTAATAACATATTTAGCTATAATATGGTATTATAGTGTCTCCGGGGGTAGAACTCCTCCTTGCAAACATTTTTCAAAATAGGTCCATATTTTGATTTATTTCCCATACAAATGCACAGCTAAATTTGTATGAATTTCATTCAAAATCCCTTATTTTAAAAGTGCAGTCATCTGAAAATTTGCAAATATTTGCAGCCCTAATGTTGTTATTCCGTATCCAGAGAGTCCAATTTCATTCCCCACAAAATTATCGAACCCAAGTTCGGCCAAGTTTACAAGATGCACTCTATGAAACAAGTGCGTACAACCTATAAAAACACTAAAAAATTTAATTTTTTGAAAATTTTTTGCTATATAACTAAGTACCTCCAGACCCTAAACTAATTTTTATAATTTAAATCATACCCTCTGCTATTAATTAAAAATAAATCTTGTCCAGTTCCATTACGAATTTATTTCAAATTTATACAAATATGAAGTTAATTTTTTTGCTACAATTTTTTAAAATCTGATGCAACAAAAACTCTTGTATTTGATAGTGAATAACTAAGTGAATATTTACAACAGCAAAAATGAAAAAAAAAAAACAAAATCTTTGCCTGCAAAGTGTCTGTAATCGATACAATGGAAAATATTTCACAATTTTATAGTTCGATTCTTTTACTTTCGCACCGCTAGATCAGTGTTTTAGACCAGTGTGTTCCGTTCGGACTCGGCGATAAACTGTAGGTCCCTTATCATTGAGCTAATATGAATCGGGTTGCACTCATTGATATAAGAGAAGTCTCCCTTGTCCCTTATGGGATGTTTGTGGAACAATTTTATTATAATTTCCGAATCCGCATAAACTAGGTATAAGTTTCTAAGTAAAATCGTGAAAACTTAAAAAAAACCACTAAAAATGTCAACTTGAATCGCGATTTATTTGAAAATCCTTCGATTAATTTTATTTTTGTTTTTTTTTTTATTTTTCTCATTTATGAACATTGTGTTTCAGAATCCGCAAAAACCTCCCTTCCATTTAAATTTGGTTGAAGAGCACCGTGAAAAGTGTTTGTTGAATAAATCAAAATTAAAGAAAAAAAATCTAAAAGCCTTTAGAAATTGTTTTCGGTGGGGGAACTTTTTTTTAACCGAATCAACCCAAAAACTCGTTTTCGTTATGAGGACAATGTCCCACATATGCACAGTGGTCCCACTTGTATGGAAAGGAGTGCCAAAAATAGTTCTAATCGAGTTAACGCCTCGAAATTTTAAACATAGTTTTATAACGAGACCAAAAGGGAGAAAAACAAATGTAATGGAGGTAGGTCCACATTTGGTTGTAGCCCCCATATAAAGGTACCGATTTTTATATTTTGCATTTTCTGTTCTGAGGAAACAATATACCACCTTGCAAGAAATGTTCAATATAGGTCCACGTTTAGGTATAGCTCCCATATAAACGTACCTCCCTATATTCGGTATTTTGATCATACGTCCGTGCAAAAAATGTTCAATACAGGTCCAAGTTTAGGTATAGCTCCTATATAAACGTACCTCCCGATATTCGGTATTTTGACGATTTTAGCCAAATTTTCCAACCGATTTGGCTGTAATTTTGCATTTTAAGTTCTGAGGCAACACCATACCTTCTTGCAAAAATGTTCAAAAAAGGTCCACGCTTCGGTATAATTCCCATATAAACGTACCTCCCGATTTTTGGCATTTTGGCGATTTTACAGGAGTGGTATAAGGGGAATAACTTACAGGGTGGCAGATTGTGGCAGCTGGATTTCTTGTTATCGTAAACAAGATACTTTCCCCTGTATTTAAAAAAATGTGGACTTGCCCTTACGGGGCCAACATTAGTAAAACTCAACATAAATTTATAGCAATGACATTAAAAATAGCACAAAAAATCATTTACAAAGAATTTATTTTTAAGGAAATTTGTTTTTTCGTAAGAATATTGACAATGCCGTCTACTATAATTTTCATATTGGAAATTGTACATTTACCTCTAAATTTTTTTAATAAATTCACTCATAAGCTACGAATGCTTTGCGGATCTTCTTTTTCGTTTTAAGGTACCACATAAAAATCTCAATTTTTTCGACTTAACTTGGCATATTACCGCCGTAAATAGGCAACAAAAAACATTTAATGTGCTTAGAGAATATTTATTTCAATCGCTATCAAATTTGTCGACATAAATTTTTCGATTTTTGTCCACGGTCGGAACCGCAGTGATATGGTGGTTACAGCTCTACTGTGCAATGTAACTGTTATAACAATTATAAAGACTAATGTCAATCATTAGCTTTTAATTAAATTTTAATATGTGATAATCATTAATTATTTGATTTTTTTGAATTTTTAAATCTTCTACGATAAAAAAATATTTTTATTATTACTTTTTTTGTTGTTTAAAAAAGTATATATTTCAATAATAGTACTTGGCTATAATAATGAAGAACTAATTTTGTGTAATTATGAATTTTTAATGATTTTTTTTAAATTGCACAAAATACAATGATAAAACCTAGGTATTTTTTTAAAATAAAAAAAAAAATATTTTTATGTTAATTATTTGAAATCCTAGTTATTTGAAATTCTAATACTTACAGCGTTAACATTATTGTATATTTATGTATATTTGCTCTGGTTTGGTTCTTATCAATTATATAATTTTTTATATTTTATATTTATAATAATAATATTTATATTTTAAGTTCAAATTAGTTTTACATACATGTCTATGTATTCTTTTTAATGTGTACTCATTATTTAGCAATAAGTTTTATACAGATTTATGTAATTGTATTTATGTATTTCCAATCCAATTGGCAATCGTAATACATAACACATAATTCTAATTTATTATTTAGCATAAAAATTAATTACACTTTTATATATCTTTTTTTAATTAAATATTTTTTTTAATTTTAATTATTACAGCCAATTATTTTTTTTCTTAGTTTTTCTCATATTTTCTTTACATTATCAAACTAAACACACTTTTATCATTAACAAATTTATTTATTTATATTGAACTTTTTTTATTAAAAATTAATTTATAATATGGATAAATTCCCATTGACACTTGTATATGTGAACACATTTTTCGCATAATGGTGTGTTGATCATTGTTATTATTTTTTTTATTCAGCAACATTTTCTGCACTTGGTCACGAGAGTTATCCAATTGTTTAACGATGATCACATTCTAAAACGTTGTTATTAATTTCTGTCAAACATTTTGCTCACAACATCACTTACTTTTCTTGTTTTGTCACGTTTAATTTGTTTACTTGTTTTTATTTTTATATGTATTTGTTGTTTTTAATTTTCCATCATTTTCACACTTGCATTAAAATTAATTATTAATTAATTTTTATTTTATAGAAATTATAAAAACATAATTCAAATCAAGAAACTAAACAACATTAACGAACGTGTGTTTTTATTTAGAAAAGAAATATGGACGTAGTCGTTGATGATTTTTGCATAGCGTTACACGTTACTGACAAAACGTTGTCCACAGACTGAATGGAATATGAACGGCCAGCAAACATCGTTGCCACACAGTCAGGAGTCAGTCAACAACAACGATGTTGTTGTGTCAAAAACACACGGATCTCCCTCAGTCTCTGCTGTTGTGGACGCAAAATTAAGCACACTCGCACACACACACACAGACACACCGTGGCATAAGGCATGGTTGGCATACTCATTTAAGTTTGTCCATTGAGACACTGAAATGCCGAAATGCAAAAATGCTTCGTTATGCACACAAATGCTCCCCAAAATTCATGTTCGTTCTCATTTAATGCTCATTATGATGTTTGTTGTTGTTGCTTGGTTGGTAATAAATGCATAAATAACTAAAGAGCCCCACCACACTAACACACACACACACATTTGCAAGCAATGACCATTATAAACAGAGCAACAGAGAGAATTATAACAGGAAACTAAATAACAAGAGTCACACACTATGAGAAATCGAATAAAGAGCAAAAGAAACCCCCCTCTTTTTTCCAACAAATGAGCTCCAATTAATAGAATTCACAATCTTAAGAGCATAAAATCCAAAGTTTTTGGAAGAGGGGGAGTTGGGTAGACCACCATTCCCATACTCACTCACTCACTTGCCCAGTTAGTTGCTCTCTAATGAATGCATTATTTAATTAACAATGCATAGAGGAGATAGCCATAATGGTAGTGACAGCTGAGATGGTGGTCTTTGCATTGCATTGTGTCGTGCCGTCCGTGCTGGTGATGGTGGGCAGTTTAACAGTTGTCGTTTGGGTGTTGATGGGCAGTAGATAGATTTAACTACTGGCGTTAATTGTTGTTTTTGTTGCTGTTTTTATTATTATTATTGTTGAAATAATACTTTTGCTGCCACTGCCACTGATGATGACGACGTTGGACTGCAATCGAGAATGGCTGGCTGATGGTGGTCGTATTGTTGTCGCATGCTATTTGGGGTCCCCCTATTTATTTTTAGGTAATGATAGACAGAGAAGGACTATTTCCTTAGAGTGTGGCGTTGTGAAAATAAAATATTTAGAAAAGTTAAGAATGCATCACTGAACGAAGAGAATAATTTAATGCAACAAAGCATAGTTATGAAGGTAGGAAGCCCATAATACACATGTATTGTGTGGCAAAATATCCAAGTACTATGTACAACAGCAACAACAACAACAATAGTGGTAATAATAATTACAATAAATTGTAAAACAAAAATAACAAGAACAACAACAACAACAAGCAGAGCATGTTTGTGTAAGACAAGAATTAAATAAGCTATGTATTTGAAATAATTGATTATGTACTGAGGTATAATTACAGTAGATGCTGAATAAAAACTTGATGTAAAAGAAAATAATAAAAAGCATTGGTACCGACTTAAAATTATCAGGATCACAAGGTCCCAGAAAGGAGTCTAAAGACGATATTTTTAGGAAAATGCAAAATGTGGCGCCAATTGCAGAGCAAAAATAAAACATCAACGTTTTTAATAAACAAGAAAAAAATCATTTGGCTTTGCCGACCTAAAGAACCAAAAACCCTGGTTCTTTTGAGATTTTCATCAAAGGAAATAGGAACATCTAAGAAAATATCATTCTGCTGTCCTGACCGAGATATAAACTCAGCCTCTGAAATTCTAAAACGAGTTTGCTTCAAAATAGGTACAAAGAAACAAATTGTAACCATTTGATAAAAATAAATTTCCAAAGTCCAATTAATTTTTGATTGATTTTTGGCTGATAAAAATAAAGTTTATATTTACAATCGCCGATAAAAAAATTGTAATAATCGTTCGAAATTATTTTGATATTAACTTAGTTTTTTTGACTTAGAATTTTATTGAATTTTATTTTTTTCAATCGATAAAATATTTGTCATGTTAACAAAATAATTCATCGATTTTTTTAATTCTTGAAAAAAAAAAAAATATCGGATATATAACAATATTTATCGATTTTTAATTTTAAAAAACAATTAATACAATAAGGTTTGTTGAATATCAAAATATCGATTAAGATGTATAATTGTTTGTTGTTTTTACAGTGTTTTATTTTACTTGCATTGATGTCAGTTTAGTTCAAATCTAGTAACTCATTTTTAACACAGTTGGAGTTTACCAAACGAACTGAAACTTTGCGGACTTTTCAGATTTGGATAACAATACATGAATACGAAACCAAAACCAATATGGGTCCATTTTTCCTATAGCCCCCATATAGCGGCACCACCCGATTTCAGGTGTTTTGAGGATTTTGTCTTCATTTTCAACCCGAATTGACTGAAATTTGGCATTTGGAGTTCTCAATGGTACAGAAATTTCCCCAACGAAAATCATGGACATAAGTCTAGGTTTTGGTATAGCCCTTATATAACGGCACCACACAATTGCAGGCATTTTTAAGTTTTTATATCAATTTTCGGCCTAAATTGGCTACAATTTTGTTATGAGGTTCTCAGTGGTCAAAAATTTTCATTACTGAAAAGTTAAAAATAAAAAATAATTAAAAAAATTAAGATACAGTGTTTTATTTAAAAATACACTTAAAACTGGAAAATAATTTTTCAGGATGTAATCTCTCAAATAAAACGCTTGCATTTCAATTAAAAAATGTGACAATATTAAACGACAAGCGTTTCATTTGAGAAATACCATCATGAAAAATTATTTTCTAGATTTAAGTGTTTTTATAAAAAAAAAACTGTAAATAAATTTTGTTAATTATTTTTTATTTATTTTTTTAATATAAACCCAAAAGCCACAACAAGACAGGCACATACACACACACTTCTAAATGATGGTGGTTGTTTCTTTCATTGAAATGCGTAGAACAAAAACAAAAGCAACAACAGACACATATGTACATACAGAATTATATATCGTACATGAAATAAGAATGAAAGTAAAACGAAATTTATAATAAAAGTAAAAAAATAATTTAGTGTCACACCTCAATTAAAATAGAAGAAATCAATTAAGACACTTTTAAATATAAAATATTGGAACATCGTTGAACGCTTCTCGTTAGTTGCGGAATCAAACACATTCTCCTGTCAAATTAAAAATTATCAGCGGAAAATGAATATTTGGAATCAAATGTAATGTGATTAACCTATTTAATCATGTTTCAAATATTCATACAAAATATATTGATGTTATTGCCATTCGATTACTTATTTGTCTCTTAAAATATTCTCATTCTCCTTTTTCCGATTTTTTAGATTCCATTATGCAATTTGGTTCCAATCATAGAATGTATTGGGCATTTAATTTACTAAAAAACACCTTTACTTTAAAAAAAAAAAACACAAAAACACTAATTATTTCTACACTAAAACGATCCGCACACAACGATGGTCTTAAACAAACTGCCAAAATAAGACAAATTGCCACCATACTGGTGGTTAGAAAGGAAGAAATGCTCTATGCCTATCTCGCATTAATGACCAACAAAAGATGAACATCCATACTATTTTTTTTTCTTTTCCTCTTCGCTTGTTAGGTTCATAAAAACAACAGTAACGCTTATTGCAGTAACGCTTATTGCAAGCATTCACCCGAACAACAAGTAGATAAACAAATTAAACGACAAACAAACGCATGTTCCCTCCATGCCGCAAAAATGCCTTCCCATGCTTTGCCATAAACATAGCAACGACACACAAACAACTATCAAGAAGAAACACTGATCATTGTCTCCCTCCCTCTGTGCCGTAATTTTTTTTTTCTTCTTGGGAGCGAGAGCATTTGACAAACGTTAAAAAACATTTTAACAATAAACCTTTATTAATATTTTATCGACATTCGAGAAAAATATGGTGATGAAAATTTTAATCAAAAATTTCGGCGTGGCTTTTATTTGTGTAGGGAAAGAGGCAGAAGAGGGCTTCAACTTCTGCATGACTGATAAAAATAGCGCCCAACGTGGAACAAACAAAATGTGTACAATTTGTCTGAAACAGATTTGGTCGGTAAAGAAACTTTCTTATGCTTTGTAGCTGTAGCTTTTTTGGTACTTTCGGGTTATTATCTCAGGAAGTATAGACTTCCCTAAAAAAAATATACTGATGCAATAACAAGTAAAAAAGTATCAGTCGGCTTTGCCAACAGATATACCCTCAGCCTGTGCGGATTGAAAATTTTTCAAAATTTTATTCATACTTTTGTCGGTTTATACGCCCAAAATTTAGAAAAATTTTCAATCCGCACAGGCTGAGGGTATATCTGTTGGCAAAGCCGACCGATACTTTTTTACTTGTTATTGCATCAGTATATTTTTTTAGGGAAGTCTATACTTCCTGAGATAATAACCCGAAAGTACCAAAAAAGCTACAGCTACAAAGCATAAGAAAGTTTATTTACCGACCAAATCCGTTTCAGACAAATTGTACACATTTTGTTTGTTCCACGTTGGGCGCCATTTTTATCAGTCATGCAGAAGTTGAAGCCCTCAAAGCTCAAAAAATTGCGGGGATATCGATAGATAGGGATATTATCACACTAGCCTACAAAAAAATAATATCGCTCTAAACAGGGCTTCCTAGTGGCCCTTCGATAAAATGTCTAAAAGAACCTCGAACCAAGTTTCGACAATATTTAGAGATCCAAAATTTGGACCACGGTTGCTACGTCTATGAGAAATCGCGCGTACCATCGAATTTTTCCAACTTTTGTGCGGGAGGTACCGGAAGGAGTGGACCTATAAGCACCACCTTCGATTTTCATCTAATATTCGAACAAATATTACGATATCCAAAGTGTGGACGAACGCAGTATTCGTTTCAAGCCACTACATATCGACGCCTCCAAACAATAGTATGCTAAGTCGACTTAGCATGTTTTCAAGTTCTTTACATGTTTATATTTAACGTCCTTTAACTTAAATTCTGTCAAATTTTGGTAATGATCGGACAATCCGAACAGAAGTTATAAACAAATATTTCCTTAGCATAGTACTGAAGGTCAAAGAAATTTCCAAACTTTTAGAGCTTGTCCTGCAAAACTCGCTTTTCAGAATTAGCAAACTATTATTTGGAGGTGTCAAAGGTCCTGTAACTTAAATTCTGTCTAATTTTGGTAATGATCGGTCAATCCGAACAGAAGTTATGAACAAATATTGACTTAGCATAGTACTGAAGTTCAAACAAATTTCCAAACTTTGAGAGCTTCTCCTGCAAAACTCACTTTTTAGACTTAGCATACTATTATTTGGAGGTGTCGATATGGTACCATAGGGTTTTTTTTACAACTTTCGGACTGTTTTCTCAAGAGGTATGAACTTGCCCCAGAAAAAAACTTTTACTGTCGTAATTAAGGCAGCGAATGCAAGTTGCTTCAACAAAAATCAAAGTGAATCGAGAGCAGGTCTTAAAGTGAATTTATCCAAAATTTTGTGTGTGAGGTACCCGAATAAGTGGACAATTATAGTCCATATTCGAACCTGATCTATATCTGGTATATATTTAAGGATGTGTAAAGTATGGACCAAATCGGTCACTCCCATCAAGAGTTTTCGTGCGCACAAATTTTCCGAACATTTTTGAACTTTTGTGGGGGAGGTACCTGAAGGAGTAAACCGATATGACTTATCTTCAAATTTAAACTAAGTTTGCACAAAATATTACGAAGGCTACATTTTGGATCGAATCGGTAGATCCGTTTGAGAGTAATATTGCATTCCAACCACTACACACGGTGTCATAGGGCCTTTTGTAAGTTTCAGGTTATTTTCTCAGAAAGTATGGACTTGCCCCAGATGAAGCTTATGCCGTTATATGGGGGGGCAGTGAATACAAGTTGCTACAACAAAAATCAAAGCGATTCGTGAACAGGTCACAAACTGAACTTTTATGAAATTTTGTGTAGGAGGTACCCGAAGAAGTGGACCGATTGAGTTGAAGAATTTGCCGAAAAAATGCATTGAAATCGGTTCAGTAGTTTTGGAGATATCTTCTTCTTCTTTATTTGCCGATCCGCATTCGGATTTTGGCGATCATACAATAACAAATTAAGTATTTTTAGCTGTATATATAGATATATGTTTATGAATAAGTTGTGGTAAATTATTCAGCAATGGTGATCTCTCTATTCCTCGCAGCGTTGATAAGGCTTCTTTCATTTGGTTGATTTGTCCACTCCAAAATGTTTTTTATCCAGGATATTTCTCTTCTTCCTCTTGGCCTTTTTCCCTCAATTTGACATTTAATTATGCTCTGGATGGAGATATAACATATTTAAAAAGAAGACCCGACTTTAGGCCCAAAAGAAGTACCAAGCGTTTTTTTAAATATAAAACAAAATATGCAGCAAATTTTCACCGGGGGCCATCCCTGAAAATTTCGGTAAAATCGGTTCAGTAGTTTTGAAGATGTAACATATTTTAAAGTGTGCTCATTGTTATGTCTTTGGGTCCCAAATAACTACGTAATCTCGGAGACACAACCACAATTGTCTAGCAAATTAATTTCCAAAACATTCGCAATTATTGTAAATATATCATGTTTAAAAACTAGGGGAAGTCACCCGCCCCCTCCGAAATTCAACTAAATTTGTAGCCTATTTTTACTGGGGGCCACCCCTTTACATTCCTTTACAATTTCAGAAAAATAGGTTCAACGGTTTTTTTAAAATATTAAAATTGAAAAAATTGGGCTTAAATGTTGGGTTTTGGCGAACATTTAAAAAAAAATTATCCAAATCGGTCTAGCTGTTCTCAACTGATGTCATTACCAACCAACGACATTTGATTTTTATTTATAAAGATATGCCATCATTGGGGTTATGACTTTTATACAACCTCATATCCCCGTATAATAGCGTGATGAGCTTCTACATAAGATTGCATAAAATCTTAATTATATGGTGATTCCGTGAAAAAACCTCACGCACAAAATGATTTTAAAATTTAAATTTATCAGAGTTTTGAAGAATTGAAGAATGCAAAAACAGTTGTAAAATTTTTAATGAAAATCATCGATTTCTTTTTGTTTGCCGTTCACATATTTTGTTTTTGTTCATGTTCTTTTCTTTTCAACACATTTAAATTTTCTCACTTATTTTTACAAAAATGCCAAAAATTTGTCAATATATATATTTTTTTCAAACGCATATTTTTTTAAATCGATATGTGTGTGAACTTTTTCTTATATTTCAAGGGAATAAACTTTATTTTAGTGATTTATAGGCAATAGTTCATTCATCTGTGCTACAGGAAATAATTTTTGAAACAAAAACTCCAAAATAACCCTAATGACTAATTTTAATTAGTTTCCTATTGGGCGTATAAAAACATACATATTTAATAATAACCATACGCACAGAAAACAATTATCGTTTTATAAGACTAAACTACAATTCTGTGGAAAGAAAAACCTTAAAATACGGCTTAAATGAAAGGTTTATAATTTTTTTTTTTTTCAAATATTCTAAGGGATTCTCGTATACATAGAAGGTTTTCTCTGCTGTACTTCAAAATTGGAAGAAGGTCCAACTTCGAAGTAATCTAGAGAATACCTTCAGTATATACGAGAATCCCTTTAGGAGCTCTTCGGCTATAAACCTTTCATTTAAACCGTCTTTAAGTGCAAAGAATCCTTTAAAGTTTTTCTATCTACAAAATTGAAGTTTAGTCTTGTAAAACGATACTTGTATCCCCCCGTGCGTATGGTTATTATTAAATTCATACGTATGTTTTTATACACCCAATAGAAAACAAATTAGTATTAATCATTATGGTTATGGCTTTTCTATTTTTTTTTTTCTGAACAATGATTTCCTTTAGCACGGATGTATACAAAAAGATACATATATTCAATTCATAGAAGTTCTCTTAAAGGGAGCTTTTATGAAAAGGAGACCTCATTTTCAACAGATAAAAGACGCATAAAAAGTTCTTCTATTGATGATCGCTTAAAAGGAATCGTTAGAAAACAATGTAAATGGGGGTTTCTATGGATAAAAGTATACCTAAAGAGACTTTCTATCGGTAGATGGTCACCTAAAGAATCTTCAGTGGCTATAAGGTCTTCCATATAAAGGTGACCTTTTACGTCGTATTTTGTACTGTTGTTGGATCACCCATTAGAACTAATGTCCTAAATTTAAGTGTTAGGGTGTAGGGGTGAGTGTTGGTGGGTAGCGTTGGTATATGAGAGTTGTTTAAGAAATACGTTTAATAAATATATGAAAAGTACTAAATCGTTCTAAGTTTGGTATTTGGTGTAGGGGCAGAGCTCGAAATCTAAAACTAGAGTCACTGTTGGTGTATGTGGTTAAGATATGGTGGGGGAACAGATAGAGCTGGCAATTAAAAAGCACATATTTAAATATTTGAAGTTTATATCCAGGTGTACGAAAACTATTTACTTTGGTACCATTTTAAATGAGCAAAAATTCTGAAGTTTGATAAGAGAATTGGAAATACTTCTAATAAGGTTAGGAGAAATATAAAATGTGTAATAATACAACTATAAAATTGGAATAACTATAAAATTTGGAATAATACAATTAGTGCACGAATAGTTCTAAAGTGTAATATACAATAAATGTTTTAGAATAATTTTATTGCACTACATTCTGAATCACTGATATAAATGAACTGGATTTGACATTTATTACAAGTCAATGTTGGGAGTAGACCACAATGGTTATGAAAATTCGGACTCGTTCTTACAAAACGTTTCTATAGAAGCAACCTTTCTTTCATAAAGGCTATATAGAAGAAACCTTTCTTTCAAAAAGAGTCTATAAAAACACTTTCTTTCAAAACGGGTCTATCTAAGCACCCTTTTTTCAAAAAGGGTCTAAAGAAGCACCCTTTTTTTCATAATAGGTATATATAGGGTTTATAGAAGCACCCTTTTTTCAAAATGGGTATATAGGGTCTATAGAAGCACCCTTTCTTTCAAAACGGGTTTTTAGAAGCACCCTTTCTTTCAAAACGGGTTTTTAGAAGCACCCTTTCTTTCAAAACGGGTTTTTAGAAGCACCCTTTCTTTCAAAACGGGTTTTTAGAAGCACCCTTTCTTTCAAAACGGGTTTTTAGAAGCACCCTTTCTTTCAAAACGGGTTTTTAGAAGCACCCTTTCTTTCAAAACGGGTTTTTAGAAGCACCCTTTCTTTCAAAACGGGTTTTTAGAAGCACCCTTTCTTTCAAAACGGGTTTTTAGAAGCACCCTTTCTTTCAAAACGGGTTTTTAGAAGCACCCTTTCTTTCAAAACGGGTTTTTAGAAGCACCCTTTCTTTCAAAACGGGTTTTTAGAAGCACCCTTTCTTTCAAAACGGGTTTTTAGAAGCACCCTTTCTTTCAAAACGGGTTTTTAGAAGCACCCTTTCTTTCAAAACGGGTTTTTAGAAGCACCCTTTCTTTCAAAACGGGTTTTTAGAAGCACCCTTTCTTTCAAAACGGGTTTTTAGAAGCACCCTTTTTTCACAATGGGAATATAGGATCTATAGAAGCACCCTTTCTTTCAAAACGTGTTTTTAGAAGCACCCTTTCCTTCAAAACGGGTTTTTAGAAGCACCCTTTCTTTCAAAACGGGTTTTTAGAAGCACCCTTTCTTTCAAAACGGGTTTTTCGAAGCACCCTTTCTGTCAAAACGGGTTTTTAGAAGCACCCTTTCTTTCAAAACCGGTTTTTAGAAGCACCCTTTATTTCAAAACGGGGTTTTAGAAGCACCCTTTCTTTCAAAACGTTTTTTTTAGAAGCACCCTTTCTTTCAAAACGGGTTTTTAAAAGCACCCTTACTTTCAAAACGGGTTTATAGAAGCACCCTTTCTTTCAAAACGGGTCTATAGAAGCACCCTTTCTTTCAAAACGGGTTTATAGAAGCGCCCTTTCTTTCAAAATGGGTCTATAGAAGCACCCTTTCTTTCAAAACGGGTCTATAGAAGCACCCCTTCTTTAAAAAGGGTCTATAGAAGCACCCTTTCTTTCAAAACGGGTCTATAGAAGCACCCTTTCTTTCAAAACGGGTCTATAGAAGCACCCTTTCTATCAAAACGGGTCTATAGAAGCGCCCTTTCTTTCAAAAAGGGTATATAGAAGCACCCTTTCTTTCAAAACTGGTCTATAGAAGCACCCTTTCTTTCAAAACGGGTTTTTCGAAGCACCCTTTCTGTCAAAACGGGTTTTTAGAAGCACCCTTTCTTTCAAAACCGGTTTTTAGAAGCACCCTTTATTTCAAAACGGGGTTTTAGAAGCACCCTTTCTTTCAAAACAGTTTTTTTAGAAGCACCCTTTCTTTCAAAACGGGGTTTTAGAAGCACCCTTTCTTTCAAAACAGTTTTTTTAGAAGCACCCTTTCTTTCAAAACGGGTTTTTAAAAGCACCCTTACTTTCAAAACGGGTTTATAGAAGCACCCTTACTTTCAAAACGGGTTTATAGAAGCACCCTTTCTTTCAAAACGGGTTTATATAAGCACCCTTTCTTTCAAAAGGAGTCTATAGAAGCACCTTTCTTTCACAAGGAGTCTATAAAAGCACCCTTTCTTTCAAAACGGGTCTATAGAAGCACCCTTTCTTTCAAAACGGGTCTATAGAAGCGCCCTTTCTTTCAAAATGGGTCTATAGAAGCACCCTTTCTTTCAAAACGGGTCTATAGAAGCACCCCTTCTTTAAAAAGGGTCTATAGAAGCACCCTTTCTTTCAAAACGGGTCTATAGAAGCACCCTTTCTATCAAAACGGGTCTATAGAAGCGCCCTTTCTTTCAAAAAGGGTATATAGAAGCACCCTTTCTTTCAAAACTGGTCTATAGAAGCACCCTTTCTTTCAAAACGGGTCTATAGAAGCACCCTTTCTTTCAAAACGGGTCTATAGAAGCACCCTTTCTTTCAAAACGGGTCTATAGAAGCACCCTTTCTTTCAAAACGGGTCTATAGAAGCACCCTTTCTTTCAAAACGGGTCTATAGAAGCACCCTTTCTTTCAAAACTGGTCTATAGAAGCACCCTTTCTTTCAAAACGGGTCTATAGAAGCACCCTTTCTTTCAAAACGGGTCTATAGAAGCACCCTTTCTTTCAAAACGGGTCTATAGAAGCACCCTTTCTTTCAAAAAGGGTCTATAGAAGACCCTTTCTTTCAAAACGGGTCTATAGAAGCACCCTTTCTTTGAAAACGGGTCTTTAGAAGCACCCTTTCTTTCAAAATGGGTCTTTAGAAGCACACATTCTGTCAAAACGGGTCTATTGAAGCACCCTTTCATTCGAAAAGGTTCTGTAAAAGTAACCTTTCTTTCAAAAAGGGTCTACAGAAGCATTCTTTCTTTCAAAAAGGGTCTATAGTAGCACCCTTTTTCAGAAAGAGTCTATAGAAGCACCCTTTTATCTATAGAAGCACCCTCTCTTTCAAAAAGGGTCTAAAAATAACCTTTCTTTTAGAAAGGGTCTATAGAAGAACCATTTCTTTCAGAAAGTGTCTGTAGAAGCACCATTTCTATCAGGAAGCGTCTGTAGGAAGAGCCTATAAAAGCATTTTTCTTTCAGAATAGGTCTATAGAAATATCCTTTCTATTAGAAAGGGTACCATATTCTTTACCTTTTTATATGACATCAACTTATAATCAAGCTGTTATAATACTCCTGCCCATAACTGTACGGTCCGCCAATAGTATGGATGACAATTGCACTGCGTTGTTGTTAACAAAATACCACCATTCATCCATCCATCCACCCACCCACTCACCTCATACCTTATTTCCGCTCATATAATTAATAAGTGCAATAGCAAACTCACGTCATTAACGCAAGGAATTATATTACTTACACTAATACATTGAAAGCATACGGCCAGCAAATTGAAAAGAAAGAGTTTGTTTAGGTAATTTGGTAGTTGTACTCTCTACTAAAGAGAAACAACGGTACTCTCTGTCATTTAATGGAATATACGACAATATGCCCATTGTATATTGTAATGGTGTATTTAAGAGAGAGATGTAGAGAGTGGGAGCTCCATGCTAATTATACAAGACTCCCCCTTTATTTGCCGTTAAAAAGGAGAGCACAGAGATTGTGAGTATTTTTTCATAAGGGAATTAATTACTCTCCAATAAGAAATTCACATGGAAATCCGTTTTGCGCAAAGCGCATGCTTAGCACAAAATGTGGTGTTGTGCTTAGTTCTGTTGGGGGGCTGCTGTTGCTTTTGTTGTTGTTTTGTGGCAATGAAGTTGATGTTGTTGCCGCCGTTCGTTCGTTCTTATGTTAGCCTTAATGTTTGGCGCGCATTTAAAAAACAGCCAACATAAATATTAAGAAAAAAATAATGAGTAGTATATTGTTGTTGCTTTTATTTTATTTTGTTGTTTTTGATTTGTTTTTGGTTAACGTAAATTGTTTTCGCGTTGGGCTGTATGGCTGTGCGAATGTGTGTGTGTGAACTCGTGGTTTTGTTCCAAAGGGTAGGGGGTGTTGACAATTGTTAGGATTTTGTTGGCGTTAGTTATTCGCGCTTTTATGCTGCTGCCCCCAAAAACTGCAAAAGGTTTTGTTGTGCAGTGGTAGTTGGTTGGTTGGCTGGATGGTTGGGTTAGTTTGTTGCTGTTCCTACTGCTGCTGCTGCTGTTGCAATTCATTATAAATATTGCTGGTTGGTTTCTCATTTGGCCAAAAATGTTGTTGTAACACTATATAGAAATAGTTGCAATAGTAGCAGCAACAACAACAAAACACAATAAATAGTGTAATAAGAACAGAATACAAACCCCCGACATTTGATTGTATTACATTGCGTGACTTTTGATCAATTATTGTTTGCTTGCCATTGTTGTAATTATTTTTTATTCTCTTGTTGCTGTTGTTGTAGATATTATGAGTTTGTATTTAGTTGCAATTGTACATTGTACCACTGTTGTTGTTGTTATATTTAGTTTCATTTGCTCTTTTATATTTTAATTGCACGAAGTATGTACATATGTGGTAAGGACAGCACAATTGAGACAAACACATGTATTTTTGTTATGTACAATCAAATGTACCTACTACATACATAAGTATTTACGTATGTGTACTTATAATAATGTACAAAGGTGTTTGCTTTATGTTTGTATAAATTTGCATGCAAGTTGATATAAACGTTTGCACCATTGACTATTTAGTCAGGGTGTTTTTTGTTGTATTTTTTCCAAATTAATAATGCGTTGGGTCGTGTGTGTTTGTAAAAATGGATAATTAAAAAAATAATAATAAAAATTAAGCGAAGAAGAGGAAGAGAGGTATGGGTTTTTAATTTGAAATTCTATGCATTTCGTGGTGTACTTGAATTAATTATAACTGATAAATATAAAGTTATGTAAGGTAAAATTTTCAAATTTTTAATTCCTGAAAGGCGAACTTTACAAGGAACTGTACAAGACGACAACGTGGGGCACATATACCGATAATATTTATTTAATGTGTGTATTCCTTAAGTGTAGGGTTGAGGTATGGAGGAGATTATGGATATGCGTACTACAAGATTACGAAAAGTACTAAATGGTATTAAATTTGGTATTGGGGGAAAGGATAATGGTGGATTTCTGAAATTTGGTGTTAGGGTCGATATGGTTGTGTAGAATTTGAGGTAAGAAAATAGCATTGGAGATAATATGAATATTTTTTAATATTCGTGGATTTTTTAACGATTTTTTTTCAGTACTTGTTGATTCTTAAAAAAATATAAAAATAATTTTTTTTTTCCAATATTCGTGGATTTTTTCATTAGTTGAGAATTTGTTAAAGAATATTTCAATATTCGTGGATTTTTTCATTAATTATGATTTTTTCAAGAAATTTCAATATTTGTGGTTTTTTAAAGATTTTTTTCATTAATCATGATTTTTTTAAAGAAAGTTTTTTTAATATTCGTGGATTTTTAAGGATTTTTCAATATTAATTGAATGATTTTTTAAAGAAAGTTTTTTTTAATATTCGTGGATCTTTTAAGGATTTTTTTCAATACTCGTTGATTCATTAAAAAATATGTTTTTCCAATATTCGTTGATTTTTTAAAGATTTTATTTTCAATATTCCTGGATTTGTTATAGAATATTTCAATATTCGTGGTTTTTTATCAGTTATGAATTAGTTAAAGAATATTTCATATTCGTGGATTTTTCATTAGTTATGATTTTTTCAAGAATATTTCAATTTCACTATTTGTGGTTTTTTTTAAAGATTTTGTCATTAATTATAATTTGTTAAAGAAAGTTGTTTTTAATATTCGTGGATTTTTTTTCTTCAATATTAATGGATTTTTCTCAAAAATATTTTCAAATTTTCGTGGATTTTTCTAACAAATTGTTAATTGTCATTGAATTTCAACACTATGCCATTAAACTACGTAGATTAATTATGCAATCGATAATAATAACCGATAAATCGACATTCAAAAGTAATTTTTTGTTTAGAAGCTTCGTGATCGTTCCTTAAGAAAAGTTAATGATGTTAATAGAGAGATCTAGAATAAGAATGATCTAGAATAATTTATTAATGTATATAAGCCGCTGTAGAGAAGATGTATTTATCTCAGTTGTGATTAATCTATCAAAGCGTTAAAGTGTAAATAAAGATAAAATAAAAACGGAAAAGCCTCGAGTTTTGTTCCTACCTGGAAAAAGTGAAGTGAGGAAATTTAAACTTTAAAATTTGCAATACAAATATTTTTCAAATTTGGTTTTTTATAGCATATTTTTTCAATATTCGTGGATTCTTTAAAGAATATTTTTTCAGTATTCTTGGATTTCTTAAAGAATATTTCAATATTCTTGGATTTTTCATTATTTATAGTTTTCAATATTCGTTGATTTTTCATTAATTAGGATTTTTTAAGAATATTTAAATTTTTTAAAGAAAATTTGTTTTCAATATTCGTTGATTTTTAAAGATTTTCTTTAATATTCATGTTTTTTTTAAATATTTTCAAAATTTCGTGGATTTTTCTAACTAACATTTTTCAAAATTGGTTTTTTATAGTATATTTTTTCAATATTCGTGGATTCTTTAAAGAATATTTTTTTCCAATATTCTTGGATTTTTAAAGAATATTTCAATATTCGTGGATTTTTCATTAATTATAGACTTTTTTAAAGAACATTTCAATATTCGTAAGTATGTTCATTAATTTTTTTAAAGAATATTTTTTCAATATTTGTGACTTTTTGGAGATTTAATTGTGATTTTTTAAGAATATTTTTTTTAATATATTTGGATTTTGCTAAAAAAAATTTTCAAATTTTCTTTAATTTTTGGATTTTTTATAGAATTATTTTTCAATATCCTTAAATTGTTTAAGGAATATTTTTTAATATTCGTAGATTTTTAAATAATTTATTCAATACATGTGAATTTATAAGATTATTTTTACTAATCGTGATTTTGTTTAATTTTTCAATATTCGTGGATTTTTTAACGAAAAGCATATTTAAATATTTTTCAATATTCGTGGATTTTTTAAAGAAAAGCATATTTATATATTTTTCAATATTCGTGGATTTTTTAAAGAAAATTGGTCAATATTCGTAAATTTTTTAAAGAAGAAAATTTTTAATATTAGTAAATATTTTAAAGATTTTTTTTTTCAATATTTGTGAATTTTTTAAAGAAAAAATATTTTAATATTCGTTGATTTTAAAGGAAAACATTTTTTCAATATTTTTTAACATTCGTGGGTTTTTAACAAATAATGCTCAATATTCATTGATTTTTTAACAAATATGTAATTTTCAATGTTCGTGTTTTTTTAACAAATATTTCTCAATATGCGTGGATTTTTAACAAATAATTTTTCAATGTTATTGGTTTTTCAAAATTTTTTTAATAATCGTGGATTTTTTAATAAATAACGTTCAATATTCGTAGATTTTTTAACAAATAATTTTTAATATTCGTGGATTTATTAAAAAATTATTTTTAATATTCGTGGATTTATTAAAAATATTTTTTTTCAATATTGGTGGATTTATTAAAAAATATATTTTTTTTTTCAATATTGGTGGATTTATTAAAAATTATTTTTTTTCAATATTGGTGGATTTTTAAAGAATATTTTTCAATATTCTTGAATTTTTAAAGGATATTTTTTCCAATATTCGTGATTTTTTAACGAATATTTTTTAATTTTGGGTAGTTTTTAAAGAATATTTTTTAAATATTCTTTAATTTTTATAAATACATTTTCTGGCCTACTTTAGACATTTGGGATATCCGTTGTCATAAAATTGTCGCCAAGATCTAATTATTCCATTTTTGTTAAAAAAGCTCTCCTGGTGACCATTTCTTAACAAATATTTTTCAATATTCGTGGAATTTTAAGAAATAATTTTTAATATTCGTTTATTTTTTAACAAATAATTTTCAATGTTCGTGTTTTTTAACAACTATTTTTCAATATTCGTAGATTTTTTAGAAAATAATTTTCAATATTCGATTATTTAACAAATAACTTTCAATATTCGTGGATTTGTTAGCAAATAATTTTCAATATTCGTAAATTTTTTAACATACAAGTTTCAATATTAGTGTATTTTAATAACTATTTTTCAATATTCGTACATTTTTTAACATTATTTTTCAATCTTCGTGGATTTTTTAACAATTATTTTTCAATATTCGTGGATTTTTTAACAAATAATTTTCAAAAATCGTGGATTTTTTAACAAGTAATGTTCAATATTCGTGAATTTTTTAACAAATAAATGTCAATATTCGTGGTTTTTTAACAAATAATTTTCAATATTCTTGGTTTTCTAACAAATAATTGTCAATATTTGAGTTTTTTTTAACAAATAATTTCAATATTCGTGTATTTTTTAACAAATAATTTTCAATGTTCGTGTTTTTTAACAACTATTTTTCAATATTCGTAGATTTTTTAGCAAATAATTTTCAATATTCAATTATTTAACAAATAACTTTCAATATTCAATAATTGTTAATATTTGAGTTTTTTTTTTTAACAAATAATTTCAATATTCGTGGATTTTTGAACAAATAAGTTTCAATATTCGTGTTTTTTAACAACTATTTTTCAATATTCGTTGATTTTTTAACAAATAGTTTTCAATAATCGTGGATTTCTTAACAAGTAATGTTCAATATTCGTGAATTTTTTAACAAATAAATTTCAATATTCGTGGTTTTTTAACAAATAATTTTCAATATTCTTGGTTTTCTAACAAATAATTGCCAATATTCGTGGTTTTTTAAAGAAATAATTTTCAATATTCGTAAATTTTTTAACAAATAATTTTCAATGTTTGTGTTTTTTAACAACTATTTTTCAATATTCGTAGATTTTTTAACAACTATTTTTTAATATTCGTAGATTTTTTAGCAAATAATTTTCAATATTCGATTATTTAACAAATAACGTTCAATATTCGATTATTAACAAATAACTTTCAATATTCGTGGATTTTTTAAAAAATAATTTTCAATATTTGTGGATTTGTTAACAAATAATTTTCAATATTCGTGTTCTAACAACTATTTTTTAATATTCGTGGATTTTTTAACAAATAATGTTCAATATTCGTGGCTTTTTTAACAAACAAGTTTCCATATTCGTATTTTTTTATCTAATACGTTTCAATATTCGTTTTTTTTTTTCAATATTCATGGATTTTTTAAAATTATTTTTCAATACTCGTGGATTTTTTAGCAAATAGTTTTCTATGTTCGTAGCTTTTTTAACAAATATTTTTCAATATTCGTGGTTTGTTTAACAAATAATTTTCAATGTTTCTTGGTTTTTAACAAATATTTTTCAATATTCGTGGATTTTTACAAATAATGCTCAATATTCGTGAATTTTTAACAAATAATTTTCAATGTTCTTGGTTTTTTAAAATTTTTTAATAATCGTGGATTTTTTAAAAAATAATGTTCAATATTCATGAATTTTTGTTTACAAAATGTTCCATATTGTTAGTTTTTTAACAAATAATGTTCAATATTGGTGGTTTTTTAGCAAATAATTTTCAACATTAGTGATTTTTTAACAAATAATTGTCAACATTCGTGTTTTTTAACAAATAATATTCAATATTCGTGGTTTTTCAACATATAATTTTCAATATTCGTGGATTTTTTCACCAATTAATTCCAATATTCATGGATTTTTTAAAAAATAATATTCAATAATCGTGGGTTTTTAACAAATAATTTTCAATATTCGTGGTTATTAAACAAATAATGTTCAGTATTCGTGGTTTTTTAACAAATAATTTTCAACATTTGTGGTCTTTTAACAATTAATTTTCAAATACCTTTCAATATTCGTGGATTTTTTAAAAAAATATTTTTGATATTCGTGGATTTATTAAATATTTTTTTTTCAATATTGGTGGATTTAATAAAGATTATTTTTTCAATATTCGTGAATTTTTTAAAAAATAATTTTTAATATTCTTGGATTTATTAAATTTGTTTTGAATATTGGTGGATTCTATAAAGAATATTTTTTTAATATTCTTGAATTTTTAAAGGATATTTTTTCCAATATTCGAGAATTTTTTAAAGAATTTATTCAATGTTCGTTGATTTTTTAATACATTTTCCGACCTTCGTTAGTCATTTGGGATATCCGTGGTCATAAAACATTTCCACCTAATATTGTCGCCAAGATCTAATTATTCCATTTTGGTTAAAAAAGCTCTCCTGGTGACCATCCAGGCTAGAAACTACCCACTTGAAATAAAATCGAAGACCTTGATTAAGTTTCGCCATTTTGCCATTTTGAAACCACACAGGACTTGTGATTGGTATTGAAATATTAACGTGATATGTATTTGTCATTTTAACACATCACAGCAATTAGTAATCCTTAATGTAATAAACACTAATAAATGCCTCTTCAAAGTAGCTCCGAGTCATAGAGCAGATTATAATTTAGTCCGATCAAAAAACGAATTGCATGCAACGAACATTATTGCCCCTAACCGGCAAACATAATTCAAATGTCTGCCTGTCTGTCCGTCTACCTCTTGGACTGACTGCCTACATTGGCAGAAACATACATAAACATGAACTACAGCGTCATGATGCGGCACATTAATTTAATATTCCACAAATTAGAGTAGAACAAGTTTTCCACAGAGATTTTCAGGGTAAAAGAATACAAAAATCGCTAATAAAAAAAGCTACTAAGCCAAAATAATTGCTGGAAATCTTGTTACAAAACAAATGTTTTTGTTGTTCTTTGAACAATTTTCATTAGGAGGACACTACAATAGGTACTGGTGGTAGGGGAAAAAATAAGAAAGAAGAGGGACTATTAGCGGTTGAGTTTGGTAGGTTAAATCCTTCAAGGACTAAGATGTCTAGTTTTGATTAATAAAGGAATGCTTAGTTTTTGGAGCCTTAACCTTAACATTTGACATTAAAGCTATCCAACTCGACCGCCTGTAGCTCCCTCATGTCCTCGTTCTCGCCTCCTCATTCTCTAATTTCCTTTGATAAACCGTTAAATATAATATTTTGTCTTTTAACCTTAAGCTATAAATGAAACTTAAACTTCTTAACGAATTGACGTAAGCAAACGTTGTGAGCGCTGCCACCAATAAAATGATTGCTGTTGATGGTAGATAGAAGGAAGGAAGGAAGGAAAAGAAGGCATGCATGCATGCCAACAAGTCATGAGGCCAATAGACTTAATGTTCTAATTTCTAAGCACTCAAATGCAACAACAATTTTTTGCATTGCTGCTTTATTTTCTCTACGTTTTTGTTTGAGCAGATTTTAATATTATTTGCCATCATCATAACCATGGCAGGCTGTAAGGCCAGGCCAGGCTAGTCATCCCAGCAATCTAGGAAAACAAAACCAGTCAAATATGCAACAACAACATTTAGAGTGTCATTGTACGCAACATGCAACATAAACTGAAACTGATTAAATTCAGCACGCGCCCTCCAGGCTTCATCAACAGAGCCAACTGTAACAACATTGAAAAGCTTGATCTTCTTATAGGCCACCAGCACCAGCAGCACCACCACTACTACCACTGCGATGCGACTGCTGAGAACCAGCCAACATCATCAACCACATCATCTAAAGCAAAGCCAGAGCAGCATCTACTTAAGATGCTTTTTACCAGACAGAGGCTCATGGGCTGGCCTCCCCAAGAAAGAGCCACTCAAAGAAGAAGAAAAAAAAAACACAGCCCAGCATGCAACAAAACATTAAATACATCAACAACATTTATAGCCCCGGCTACAACAAGATACATTTCCAGTTGTAATGTTGGTGTTGGTAGTAGCATTGTATTACGTCCAAAGCAATTGCACTAAATTTTCTTCAAAAATACTTTTCTTGTTGTTGTTGCTGTTCTTGTTTAGGCCAAGAAATTAAAATTGCTGCTCTTTTCAATTGTTGTAAGCATTTATTTCGTTTTGTTTAGGGGTTTTGTTGTGTTTCTTTTCTGATTTCCATTAACTGCTGGGAGCGTTCTGTTTAATTTTCTAAGCGTAGCTGGGTGTTTTGTCAATAAATTATCACAACTAGTTTAACATATTTAAAAATTATTCTGGGCTATAATCGGATTTTTGGGGGGAATATTAAGACTGGACTAGATCTAGGATGCCATCCAATATAGGGGTTAAAAATTAATTACAGGCCAAAAACCTTAAAGTGGAGGCATTTCTTAACTAACTCGTTTTCGAAAGCGAATAACCTCTGTTATTGGGGACTTTAATTCCGCTCATGAAGCAATGAAGAGAAACCATTACACAATTACTTATGACTCTTGCTCCAAAATCAGAAGAAAGATCCATAATTTCTTATACCGTAATTTATTTTGCTTAAGACCATCACCCTACAAATATTTCATCAACGGACTGCCAAATTTCGTCAAATGCCAATGCTGAACTTTCCTCAATTGTGGGAAAAAGTGAGCTCATTTTCATGGTGGAACGGACATACACTGCCCGTCACTTGAATAGGACACCCTACAAATTTTTTTCCAACCTTAATTTTTTCCGGAATTATGCAAAATATGAAGTGTTGAAGATTTTTTATATTTAGTTTTAAGTGTTTGGAGTAAACTTAGTCATTCATTTGTATTCATATCTGATTTATATAAGAATTATACGACGAAAGGAAAATAAAGTCAAAAATTCATGTAAAAAAATTGCGTCATTTGAATAGGACACCCCCTAAAAACTTGGGTATACACAAAGATTGTAGTAGAATATCGACGCACATTCACTCTATATTAAAAACGAAATAATTTCAGTAATATTCAGTAAAAGTATATCCCTTCAGATTAAGGATACACCCCTATATCCTGCTTTGGCAAGGAATCGCACAATTTCCTTTCATAATCACGTGTAATGCTTAACAATGCTTTCACTATTCCTTTAATAAGTTTATTTTTGGAAGCGTACTGTCTGCCAGAGTCGTAGATTTTACACAGAGGTCTTTCCTATACATTTTAGAGAATATTTACCACTACAAAATATGGCGGTCCCTTCAGGATATCCGAATTTCTTCTGAGAAATGCTAGTATTCGCTGCTCGAAGTGTTTAAAATGGACCAATATCGTGATGAAATTACCACTCCGGACATCCGAAAATGCTTTCCACTACTGGAAAAGACTTTTTTAGAATTCCTTTGTAAAATATCGTACGCATTTAAGGTGAAAGGAATTGACGTACTTTATGGTCGTATACGCAACTATACGGTAAATTTCAGAGCGAAAGAGGTTAGTTGGGCAAATGAAGGGGATAAGATTTGTCACACAAACCTTAACGATAGCGTAGAAACAGACAGCGGAAGCAAAATGACGAGCATAAGCGGGCAATTTGAGTTTCTATTCTACTTTGGACAAGATAATAAAATGTTTAAATCAGTGTTTGACAATAGGGACACCGTGTTGTTCTTTAACAGAAATAAAAAATTATCTTCTAACAGAAAATCAAATGTCTTCTAATATTCTTACAGAAAACCAAGAGGTCTTACTATAGAGGACAAATAGGTTTTTTATATAGGTGCAAGAGGTCCTATTATAGAAAACCAAGCGGTCTTCCTATAAGTGATCATGAGGTATTAGGCCTTCCTATAGAAGACTAAGAGGTCTTCCTATAAACGACCAAATGTTATTCCTATAGAAGGCACAGTGGTCTTTCTATAGAAGACCAAGAGTTCTTCCTATAGAGGATCAAGAAGTCTTCCTATAGAGCACCAAGACTTCTTCCTATAGAGGATCACGAGGTCTTCCTATAAAAGACCAAGAAGTCTTCCTATAGAGGTTCAAGAGACCTTCCTATAGAAGACCAAGAGGATTTCATATAAACGACCAAATATTTTTCCTACAGAAGGCAAAGTGGTCTTCCTATAGAAGACCAAGAGGTCTTCCTTTAGAGGATCAAGAAGATTTCCTATAGAGCACCAAGACTTCTTCCTATAGAGGATCACGAGGTCTTCCTATAAAGGACTAAGAGGTCTTCCTATAGAGGTTCAAGAGGCCTTACAATAGAAAACCAAGAGGTCTTCCTATAGAGGTCCAAGAGGTCTTCCTATAGAAGACCAAGAGGTCTTTCTATAAACTACCCAATAGTCTTCCTATGGAAGACAACGTAGTAATTCTATAGAAGACCAAGAGTTATTCCTATAGAGGTCCAAGAGGTTTTCCTATAGAGGTCTTAGGGCTCTTCCTATAGAGGAGCAAGAGGTCTTCCTATAAAGGACTAAGAGGTCTTCCTATAGAGGTTCAAGAGGCCTTCCAATAAAAAACCAAGAGGTCTTCCTATAGAGGTCCAAGAGGTCTTCCTATAGAAGACCAAGAGGTCTTTCTATAAACTACCCAATAGTCTTCCTATGGAAGACAACGTAGTAATTCTATAGAAGACCAAGAGTTATTCTAAGGACTCTTCCTATAGAGGAGCAAGAGGTCTTCCTATAGACGTCCAAGCGGTCTAAGAGGTCTTCCTATAAAGGACCAATAGGTCTTTCTATAAAGGACCAAGATGTATTCCTATAGAAGGCCAAGAGGACCACGAGATCTTCCTATAAACGACCAACTAATCTTCCTATAGAAGACAAAGTGGTCTTCCTATAGAAGACCAAGAGGTCTTCCTAAAGAGGTTCAAGAGGCCTTCCGATAGAAAACCAAGAGGTCTTCCTAAAAAGGTCCAGAAAGTCTTCCTATAGAAGACCAGGAGGTCTCTATAAAAGACCAAGAGGTCTTCCTACAGAAGACAAAGTGGTATTCCCATAGAGGATCAAAGGTCTTCCTATAGAGCACCAAGAGTTCTTCCTATAGGGGATCGAGAGGTCTCCTTATAGAAGACCAAGCGGACTTCCTACAGAGGTCCAAGGAGTCTTCTTATAGAAGACCAAGAGGTCTTCCTATAGGAGACCAAGAGGTCTTCCTATAGATGACCAAGAGGTCTTGCTTTAGAGGTCCAAGCGGTCTAAGAGGTCTTCCTATAGAAGACAAAGTGGTCTTCCCATATAGGATCAAGAGGTATTCCTATAGAGCACCAAGAGTTCTTTCTATAGGGGATCAAGAGGTCTCCTTATAGAAGACCAAGCGGACTTCCTATAGATGACCAAGAGGTCTTATTATAGAAGACCAAGAGGTCTTCCTATAGAAGACCAAGAGGTCTTCCTATAGATGACCAAGAGGTCTTGCTTTAGAGGTCCTATCGGTCTAAGAGGTCTTCCTATAGAGGACCAAGGGGTCTTCCTATAGAGGACCAAGAGGTATTCCTATAGAAGACCAAGAGAACCACGAGATCTTCCTATAAAGGACCAAATAGTCTTCTTATAGAAGACAAAGTGGTCTTCCTATAGACGACCATGAGGTCTTCCTATAGAGGATAAGGAAGTCTTCCTATAGAGCACTAAGAGTTCTTCCTATAGAGCTCCACGAAGTTTTCTTATAGAAGACCAAGAGGTCTTCCTATAGAGGCCCAAGGGGTCTTCCAATAGAGGACCTGGAGGTCTTCCTATAGAAGTTCAAGAGTTCTAAGAGCTCTTCCTATAGAGGTCCAAGGGCTCTTCCTATAGAGGAGCAAGAGGTCTTCCTATAGAGGTCCAAGAGGTCTTTCTATAGAAGGCCAAGAGGTCTTCCTATAGAGGTCCAAGCGGTCTAAGAGGTCTTTCTATAGAGGACCAAGAGGTCTTCCTAAAGAAGACCAAGAGCACCACGAGATCTTCCTATAAACGACAAAATAATCTTCCTATAGAAGACAAAGTGGTCTTCCTATAGAAGACCAAGAGGTCTTCCTATAGAGGACAAGGAAGTCTTTCTACAGAGCACCAAGAGTTCTTCTTATAGAGCTCCACGAGGTCTTCTTATAGAAGACCAAGAGGTCTTCCTATAGAGGTCCAAGGGGTTTTCCAATAGAGGACCAAGAGGTCTTTCTATAGAGGTTCAAGAGGTCTACCTATAGAGGTCTAAAAGGTTTAAGAGGTCTTCCTATAGAAGACCACGAGGTCTCCCTACAGAGGATCAAGAAGTCTTCCTATAGAGCACCAAGACTTCTTCCTGTAGAGGATCACGAGGTCTTCCTATAAAAGACCAAGAAGTCTTCCTATAGAGGTTCAAGAGACCTTCCTATAGAAGACCAAGAGGATTTCATATAAACCACCAAATATTTTTCCTATAGAAGGCAAAGTGGTCTTCCTATAGAAGACCAAGAGGTCTTCCTATAGAGGATCAAGAAGACTTCCTATAGAGCACCAAGACTTCTTCCTATAGAGGATCACGAGGTCTTCCTATAAAGGACTAAGAGGATACAGGTTCAAGAGGCCTTCCAATAGAAAACTAAGAGGTCTTCCTATAGAGGTCCAAGAGGTCTTCCTATAGAAGACCAAGAGGTCTTTCTATAAACTACCCAATAGTCTTCCTATGGAAGACAACGTAGTAATTCTATAGAAGACCAAGAGTTATTCCTATAGAGGTCCAAGAGGTTTTCCTATAGAGGTCTTAGGGCTCTTCCTATAGAGGAGCAAGAGGTCTTCCTATAAAGGACTAAGAGGTCTTCCTATAGAGGTTCAAGAGGCCTTCCAATAAAAAACCAAGAGGTCTTCCTATAGAGGTCCAAGAGGTCTTCCTATAGAAGACCAAGAGGTCTTTCTATAAACTACCCAATAGTCTTCCTATGGAAGACAACGTAGTAATTCTATAGAAGACCAAGAGTTATTCTAAGGACTCTTCCTATAGAGGAGCAAGAGGTCTTCCTATAGACGTCCAAGCGGTCTAAGAGGTCTTCCTATAAAGGACCAATAGGTCTTTCTATAAAGGACCAAGATGTATTCCTATAGAAGGCCAAGAGGACCACGAGATCTTCCTATAAACGACCAACTAATCTTCCTATAGAAGACAAAGTGGTCTTCCTATAGAAGACCAAGAGGTCTTCCTAAAGAGGTTCAAGAGGCCTTCCGATAGAAAACCAAGAGGTCTTCCTAAAAAGGTCCAGAAAGTCTTCCTATAGAAGACCAGGAGGTCTCTATAAAAGACCAAGAGGTCTTCCTACAGAAGACAAAGTGGTATTCCCATAGAGGATCAAAGGTCTTCCTATAGAGCACCAAGAGTTCTTCCTATAGGGGATCGAGAGGTCTCCTTATAGAAGACCAAGCGGACTTCCTACAGAGGTCCAAGGAGTCTTCTTATAGAAGACCAAGAGGTCTTCCTATAGGAGACCAAGAGGTCTTCCTATAGATGACCAAGAGGTCTTGCTTTAGAGGTCCAAGCGGTCTAAGAGGTCTTCCTATAGAAGACAAAGTGGTCTTCCCATATAGGATCAAGAGGTATTCCTATAGAGCACCAAGAGTTCTTTCTATAGGGGATCAAGAGGTCTCCTTATAGAAGACCAAGCGGACTTCCTATAGATGACCAAGAGGTCTTATTATAGAAGACCAAGAGGTCTTCCTATAGATGACCAAGAGGTCTTGCTTTAGAGGTCCTATCGGTCTAAGAGGTCTTCCTATAGAGGACCAAGGGTCTTCCTATAGAGGACCAAGAGGTATTCCTATAGAAGACCAAGAGAACCACGAGATCTTCCTATAAAGGACCAAATAGTCTTCTTATAGAAGACAAAGTGGTCTTCCTATAGACGACCATGAGGTCTTCCTATAGAGGATAAGGAAGTCTTCCTATAGAGCACTAAGAGTTCTTCCTATAGAGCTCCACGAAGTTTTCTTATAGAAGACCAAGAGGTCTTCCTATAGAGGCCCAAGGGGTCTTCCAATAGAGGACCTGGAGGTCTTCCTATAGAAGTTCAAGAGTTCTAAGAGCTCTTCCTATAGAGGTCCAAGGGCTCTTCCTATAGAGGAGCAAGAGGTCTTCCTATAGAGGTCCAAGAGGTCTTCCTATAGAAGGCCAAGAGGTCTTCCTATAGAGGTCCAAGCGGTCTAAGAGGTCTTTCTATAGAGGACCAAGAGGTCTTCCTAAAGAAGACCAAGAGCACCACGAGATCTTCCTATAAACGACAAAATAATCTTCCTATAGAAGACAAAGTGGTCTTCCTATAGAAGACCAAGAGGTCTTCCTATAGAGGACAAGGAAGTCTTTCTACAGAGCACCAAGAGTTCTTCTTATAGAGCTCCACGAGGTCTTCTTATAGAAGACCAAGAGGTCTTCCTATAGAGGTCCAAGGGGTTTTCCAATAGAGGACCAAGAGGTCTTTCTATAGAGGTTCAAGAGGTCTACCTATAGAGGTCTAAAAGGTTTAAGAGGTCTTCCTATAGAAGACCACGAGGTCTCCCTACAGAGGATCAAGAAGTCTTCCTATAGAGCACCAAGACTTCTTCCTGTAGAGGATCACGAGGTCTTCCTATAAAAGACCAAGAAGTCTTCCTATAGAGGTTCAAGAGACCTTCCTATAGAAGACCAAGAGGATTTCATATAAACCACCAAATATTTTTCCTATAGAAGGCAAAGTGGTCTTCCTATAGAAGACCAAGAGGTCTTCCTATAGAGGATCAAGAAGACTTCCTATAGAGCACCAAGACTTCTTCCTATAGAGGATCACGAGGTCTTCCTATAAAGGACTAAGAGGATACAGGTTCAAGAGGCCTTCCAATAGAAAACTAAGAGGTCTTCCTATAGAGGTCCAAGAGGTCTTCCTATAGAAGACCAAGAGGTCTTTCTATAAACTACCCAATAGTCTTCCTATGGAAGACAACGTAGTAATTCTATAGAAGACCAAGAGTTATTCCTATAGAGGTCCAAGAGGTTTTCCTATAGAGGTCTTAGGGCTCTTCCTATAGAGGAGCAAGAGGTCTTCCTATAAAGGACTAAGAGGTCTTCCTATAGAGGTTCAAGAGGCCTTCCAATAAAAAACCAAGAGGTCTTCCTATAGAGGTCCAAGAGGTCTTCCTATAGAAGACCAAGAGGTCTTTCTATAAACTACCCAATAGTCTTCCTATGGAAGACAACGTAGTAATTCTATAGAAGACCAAGAGTTATTCTAAGGACTCTTCCTATAGAGGAGCAAGAGGTCTTCCTATAGACGTCCAAGCGGTCTAAGAGGTCTTCCTATAAAGGACCAATAGGTCTTTCTATAAAGGACCAAGATGTATTCCTATAGAAGGCCAAGAGGACCACGAGATCTTCCTATAAACGACCAACTAATCTTCCTATAGAAGACAAAGTGGTCTTCCTATAGAAGACCAAGAGGTCTTCCTAAAGAGGTTCAAGAGGCCTTCCGATAGAAAACCAAGAGGTCTTCCTAAAAAGGTCCAGAAAGTCTTCCTATAGAAGACCAGGAGGTCTCTATAAAAGACCAAGAGGTCTTCCTACAGAAGACAAAGTGGTATTCCCATAGAGGATCAAAGGTCTTCCTATAGAGCACCAAGAGTTCTTCCTATAGGGGATCGAGAGGTCTCCTTATAGAAGACCAAGCGGACTTCCTACAGAGGTCCAAGGAGTCTTCTTATAGAAGACCAAGAGGTCTTCCTATAGGAGACCAAGAGGTCTTCCTATAGATGACCAAGAGGTCTTGCTTTAGAGGTCCAAGCGGTCTAAGAGGTCTTCCTATAGAAGACAAAGTGGTCTTCCCATATAGGATCAAGAGGTATTCCTATAGAGCACCAAGAGTTCTTTCTATAGGGGATCAAGAGGTCTCCTTATAGAAGACCAAGCGGACTTCCTATAGATGACCAAGAGGTCTTATTATAGAAGACCAAGAGGTCTTCCTATAGATGACCAAGAGGTCTTGCTTTAGAGGTCCTATCGGTCTAAGAGGTCTTCCTATAGAGGACCAAGGGGTCTTCCTATAGAGGACCAAGAGGTATTCCTATAGAAGACCAAGAGAACCACGAGATCTTCCTATAAAGGACCAAATAGTCTTCTTATAGAAGACAAAGTGGTCTTCCTATAGACGACCATGAGGTCTTCCTATAGAGGATAAGGAAGTCTTCCTATAGAGCACTAAGAGTTCTTCCTATAGAGCTCCACGAAGTTTTCTTATAGAAGACCAAGAGGTCTTCCTATAGAGGCCCAAGGGGTCTTCCAATAGAGGACCTGGAGGTCTTCCTATAGAAGTTCAAGAGTTCTAAGAGCTCTTCCTATAGAGGTCCAAGGGCTCTTCCTATAGAGGAGCAAGAGGTCTTCCTATAGAGGTCCAAGAGGTCTTCCTATAGAAGGCCAAGAGGTCTTCCTATAGAGGTCCAAGCGGTCTAAGAGGTCTTTCTATAGAGGACCAAGAGGTCTTCCTAAAGAAGACCAAGAGCACCACGAGATCTTCCTATAAACGACAAAATAATCTTCCTATAGAAGACAAAGTGGTCTTCCTATAGAAGACCAAGAGGTCTTCCTATAGAGGACAAGGAAGTCTTTCTACAGAGCACCAAGAGTTCTTCTTATAGAGCTCCACGAGGTCTTCTTATAGAAGACCAAGAGGTCTTCCTATAGAGGTCCAAGGGGTTTTCCAATAGAGGACCAAGAGGTCTTTCTATAGAGGTTCAAGAGGTCTACCTATAGAGGTCTAAAAGGTTTAAGAGGTCTTCCTATAGAAGACCACGAGGTCTCCCTACAGAGGATCAAGAAGTCTTCCTATAGAGCACCAAGACTTCTTCCTGTAGAGGATCACGAGGTCTTCCTATAAAAGACCAAGAAGTCTTCCTATAGAGGTTCAAGAGACCTTCCTATAGAAGACCAAGAGGATTTCATATAAACCACCAAATATTTTTCCTATAGAAGGCAAAGTGGTCTTCCTATAGAAGACCAAGAGGTCTTCCTATAGAGGATCAAGAAGACTTCCTATAGAGCACCAAGACTTCTTCCTATAGAGGATCACGAGGTCTTCCTATAAAGGACTAAGAGGATACAGGTTCAAGAGGCCTTCCAATAGAAAACTAAGAGGTCTTCCTATAGAGGTCCAAGAGGTCTTCCTATAGAAGACCAAGAGGTCTTTCTATAAACTACCCAATAGTCTTCCTATGGAAGACAACGTAGTAATTCTATAGAAGACCAAGAGGTATTCCTATATAGGTCCAAGAGGTTTTCCTATAGAGGTCTAAGGGTTCTTCCTATAGAGGAACAAGAGGTCTTCCTATAGAGGTCCAAGCGGTCTAAGAGGTCTTCCTATAAAGGACCAATAGGTCTTTCTATAGAGGACCAAGATGTATTCCTATAGAAGGCCAAGAGGACCACGAGATCTTCCTATAAACGACCAACTAATCTTCCTATAGAAGACAAAGTGGTCTTCCTATAGAAGACCAAGAGGTCTTCCTAAAAAGGTTCAAGAGGCCTTCCGATAGAAAACCAAGAGGTCTTCCTAAAAAGGTCCAAGAAGTCTTCCTATAGTAGACCAGGAGGTCTCTATAAAAGACCAAGAGGTCTTCCTATAGAAGACAAAGTGGTCTTCCCATAGAGGATCAAAAGGTCTTCCTATAGAGCACCAAGAGTTCTTCCTATAGGGGATCAAGAGGTCTCCTTATAGAAGACCAAGCGGACATCCTATAGAGGTCCAAGGAGTCTTCTTATAGAAGACCAAGAGGTCTTCCTATAGGAGACCAAGAGGTCTTCCTATAGGAGACCAAGAGGTCTTCCTATAGATGACCAAGAGGTCTTGCTTTAGAGGTTTAAGCGGTCTAAGAGGTCTTCCTATAGAAGACAAAGTGGTCTTCCCATAGAGGATCAAGAGGTATTCCTATAGAGCACCAAGAGTTCTTTCTAAAGGGGATCAAGAGGTCTCCTTATAGAAGACCAAGCGGACTTCCTATAAAGGTCCAAGGAGTCTTCTTATAGAAGACCAAGAGGTCTTCCTATAGATGACCAAGAGGTCTTGCTTTAGAGGTCCAAGCGGTCTAAGAGGTCTTCCTATAGAGGACCAAGGGGTCTTCCTATAGAGGACCAAGAGGTATTCCTATAGAAGACCAAGAGAACCACGAGATCTTCCTATAAAGGACCAAATAGTCTTCTTATAGAAGACAAAGTGGTCTTCCTATAGACGACCATGAGGTCTTCCTATAGAGGATAAGTTAGTCTTCCTATAGAGCACTAAGAGTTCTTCCTATAGAGCTCCACGAAGTTTTCTTATAGAAGACCAAGAGGTCTTCCTATAGAGGCCCAAGGGGTCTTCCAATAGAGGACCTGGAGGTCTTCCTATAGAGGTCCAAGCGGTCTAAGAGGTCTTTCTATAGAGGGCCAAGAGGTCTTCCTAAAAAAGACCAAGAGCACCTATAGAAGAAGACAAAGTGGTCTTCCTATAGAAGACAAAGTGGTCTTCCTATAGAAGACCAAGAGGTCTTCCTATAGAGGACAAGGAAGTCTTCCTACAGAGCACCAAGAGTTCTTCTTATAGAACTCCACGAGGTCTTCTTATAGAAGACCAAGAGGTCTTCCTATAGAGGTCCAAGGGCTCTTCCTATATAGGAGCAAGAGGTCTTCCTATAGAGGTCCAAGAGGTCTTCCTATATAAGACCAAGAGGTCTTCCTATAAACGACCAACTAATCTTCCTATAGAAGACAAAGTGGTGTTCCTATAGAAGACCAAGAGGTCTTCCTATAGAGCATAATGAAGTCTTCCTATAGAGCACCAAGAGTTCCCCCTATGGAAAACCAAGATGTATTCGTATATGAACCAAGAGGTCTTCCTATAAAAGACCTAGAGGTCTTCCTGCAGAGAACAAAGAGGTCTTCCTATAAAAGACTATAAGAAGTGCAAATCCCTCCGTCTGTCCATCTAAACCTTGTAATCACGCTACAGGTCGCAATTTTGACCAGATCATCACCAAATTTTGGGTGTTGATGGGGGTCCTAAAGGTAAGAAGCCTATTGATTTTGGGGGTGGTCTGATAATATTTATAGGTCGGAATGGGCAAAATACTTATTTGGAGAAAAAGACAACTTCTTTTCCAAAGCGAATATCACAGCTTTTACAAAGGGTATACCAAAAACAAAACCTGACATTGAAAGTAGAAAATATCACCTTTACAACGATTTCGGTTGTCGGTTGTCGTAGGTGGTGAAACGCAATAGTCGGAAAATCATCCCATTTTCCAATCTTTTTGTAATCACGCTACAGTTCGTAATTTTGATAAGATCGTCACGAAATTTTGGTGGTTAATAGGGCTCCCAGAGAGAAGCATATTTAGTTTGGTGATGGTCTGATAATATTCAAGAGTCGGAATGGGAAAAAAAACTCATGTGGACAAAAATTCAAAATTTTATTCTTAGGCGAATATCTCCGCTTTTAGTAGTCGTATTCCAAAAGGAAAGCCCGTCAATGGATGAGGAAAATATCACCTTTATTATGATGCAAAAAAGGTTGGGGCACATGCCACTTTCCCATTTTTTATTTGAATTTTACTGACGAGTATCTCAGCTTTGGCTGGATGCGTTTCAACAATGAAGACATTCTGTGCGTTAAAATGTTCCCAATTGTGTTACCAAAAATGGTGAAATGCTTGTGCTGTTGATAAAGACGCTGGGATATCCCAATTTCCAATTTATGGCATTTTAATTCCATGTCAGATATTTCTGTTACATTTGGACATACTCAAAGGAGAGAGCTTGATAACACTGTGCAACAAAATTCAATTTGTTTTCAAAATTATGGGAAAAACTGAGTAGATTATGAAAGTAGACCTAAAAATATGAGACACGTGTATCGGGGTTTTTAATGTTTACATCGGAAAGTAGCCAAAGTAGGCGGGGCAAGTTGCGCCCATTTCTAGTTTTTTTTTTTCGAAATATTCGAGTTAAGATAGTGGTATATAGTGTCTTTGGCATCTTCACAGAGAAGGATGTGGAAAATATTTTCGTTAAAAATTTTAACCCTCATGCGGTTCATCAGAGAGGTCATTTTGGTCCTTTTTTCGAAAATCTTTCAAAAATTGCTTTAAAATGTGATCATATCGAATCCAAATATTCTACAAAATTGTTCGCCATAAAATTTAATAATTTTATAAGTTCTCCTATAACACTGTGCAACACGAAAATTATTAACCATATTCTGACACCTCAGTGTGATAGAACACCAAAAATGAGAAGACACGTGTCGCGCCGTTTTTCCCTATCTCATCAACTTTCGCGGTTATAGGCCTCCAAAGGTTTGAGGCTTTGATGCAGAAAGGGTCATTTAGTCAGGACTATATCTTCCAAACCATTAGGAAATTTGAATTTATATCGGAGACAAAGTTGTAGCTCTTGTCTTAAAGAACAAAAATCGTATCTTTGGACCAGAGTCGGAGAAAAAAGTATAAAAATTGCATATTTTCAAAAGTTTTTTCCGATTTTCACCTTTAAGAACCGTTCATAGACATTTCGCATGTTCTAGAAAGTTGTTCATTGATGTCTTTGCTACATTATTTGTTGGTTGTGTTCTTGAATATTGAACGGTTTAGTATCTGTGGACCAGAACCAGAGAAAACAGGATAAAAATCCCATTTGCTTTGTTATTTTGACCTTTAAGAACCGTCTATACAGAGTTCATATGTTCTAGAAAGATGTTTATTGGGATCTGAGGTACATTTTTGTAGTTGGTTGTTTGCTTCAAATTTGATCGGTTTGATAGCTGCAGACCAAAACCCGAGAACAATTTTTAAAAGAAATTTAACCTTAGCGATTTTCACCTTGCAGATGAAGTTTGATGGATTATATGTGTTCACAATTTTTGTTCCTTAAGACAAGATCTACAACTTTTCCTCTGAGATAAATTCAAAATCATCAACGGTTTGGAAGATATAGGCTTGCCAAATGGCCCCTTTTTGCATCAAAGCCTCAAACCTTTGGATACCTACAACCGCGAAAGTTGATGAGATAGGGAAAAACGGCGAGATATGTACGTGTCTTCTATTTTTTGGTCTTCTATCACGCTTCGGTGTCAGAATATGGTTAATAAAACATGACTCAAAAAATTACACACAGTGTAAGAAGAATGCCTAGACCAAGTAGTCCTCCAGATCTTATATAAGAAGACCTATCAGTCTTCTTTAAGAAGGTCTCTAGGTCTTCTAAATGAAGACTTCGAGGTCTTCTAAAAAATACCTCTCTATATCTTCTATAAGAAGACCTCTTGGTCTTCTATAAGAAGTCCTCTGGATCTTCTAAAAGAAAACCTCCAGATCTTCTAAAAGAAGATTTCTAGGTCTTCTGTAAGGAAACCTTTAGGTCTTCTATAAAACAAAACCTTTAGGCCTTCTTAAAAATGATCTCTTGGTCTTCTATAAAAAGACCTCTAAGTCTTCTATATGTTCTTCTAGGTTTTCTATAAGTAGACCTTGGTCTTCTGTAAGAAGACTTTTTGGTCTTCCATAAATGAATAACTCTGGGTCTCTTATAAAATGACCTCTAAGTCTTCTGTAATAGAACTCTAGGTCTTTTATAAAAAGACCCTTTGTCTTCTAAAAGAAGACCTCTTGGTCTTTTTGAAAGTCCTCTAGCTCTTCTATTAAAAGACTTCTTGGACTTCTATAAAAAATACCTTTTGTCTTCTGTAAGAGGACCTCTAGGTCTTCTCTAAGAGGTCCTCTGCGATATCTTATGGAAGTCCAAGTGGATTTCTAATAAAAGCCGAGAGATCATCCCATAGAAGGCCAAAAGGTCTTCGTACAGAACACTACAGGAACTTCTTTTAGGAAGTTTAATGTTCGATGGAAGTTTGAGTACTTTATACTTCCCCTAGCAAATTTCCCAAGAATTTCTATCGCATTGGCCAATTGACAATTTCCCACTGAATAATTATTTTCAGATATTTGCCGCATTTCATGCATTTTCTTTTTAATCAAACTTGATTTGAAAATCAATGGCGCTTTCAAAACACGCAATTGAATACAGTGGCTGACTGGATTTCTCAGCATGGCTGTTTCGATGGCATTTTCCTGTCCTGTTCTTATCTTATATTATTAATTGCAACATGAATGTCTTTTGAACATTTAACATCGATTTTCAGCATGTTGCAAATCAAATTAAATCAATATCTCATCCTCTGGAGTCCGGTAGTCATTACAGGCCAGCAGCAGCAGCAACAACAGCAGCATCAAATGGCAATTGCTTTGGATTTCTAGTTGCCACTATCTGCTGCACACAAAATTATAATTGCTTATAATTAAAGTCGTTACTATTAATAATATTGTAATGTTAATATATCAAACTGGATTTTAAGCACATAATTTTAAGCAATTGTCGTTCGACCAGAAGCCCAAGAAGTCGTAGAAGTCTCCAAAGTCTGGTAAATGACAAAAATAATAGAAAAAAAGAAAAACTGGAATTAACTGGACCGGTAGTCCGACAAAACCAAGGGGAGTAGCTGCAAATGTGGAGTAATGATACCCCGGCCACAAGGAAATTCTTAACAACAACTTTCCAGCTAATTGTCCAGTCATTTGGGGAGCTGATGGAAACTGGCACACATCTTCTATTGCTGCCGCAGAAGATGCAAACGACTTCAATGCATGGCATAATGGAAATAATGTAACAAGAAATTCTGTTAAATATGTTTAGCATGTGTGTAGGTTAACATGTGCTATGCTCATTAGTAGTTATGTAAGTGTGTGTGTGTGGTAATGCCATCAAATGCTATTTTGTTTAGATATCTCATCTAAAGTTGCATTTGGCAATCGAACAAAATGGCCCATTTGCCACGAAGCAACGGTCTAACTAATGGTCAAGATAATTTTTTATACTCAGATTCTAAGAATTCTTGCTCTCATGTGTGGCTCATGTGGAGGAAGGTATTTAACGGATTTCTTGGAAAAAGTTGTAAACAAATTGGAAGTATTTTCTATTTAAATGGTGTTTTCAAGTCCCTGGAAAACTCACCAAATAATTTTCGCTTTAGAGCCAAAACTACGGCCAGAAAATTGCATCCAAATTCACAAAGCAGGGCCTCTACGAAGACAAGAAACTCTCTTTACAAGAGCTCTTCTTTGAATCCTCAATAAGGACAAAAAATATTATGTCGAAAATGTGCATCCAAAGCCCTTTGCAGCGACCAGGAAAATTCGAAAAATCCTCCTTTAAGCTCAGAGGGAACTAACAAACTCTCATAAGACCCCAAAAATTCTAGAAAAATTTATAAAAATCCTCATCCTAAAGATTTTGAATAAAATTTGAAAAACTAATTAACATATTTTTTTCATTGAAAATTCCCAAAAAAAAAAAAAAAATCTGAACTTTTTACCCTTGTAACAAGATTACTCATTTATCTGCATATATGCCTCCTTGCTACATTTCTATTCTCGATCATATCGATTAAGGTTGTAAGCAACATCATCGTCATCGTCGTTGGAGGGAAAACAACAACAGCAGCAACAACAACAACAAGAAAAATCTAAATGAAGAAAATGAATGCAACCTAAACACGTAAAAACACTTTGGAATAGTTTGAACATTCAACCCAATCGAACAGCAACAGCTCCACCCCATACTTTTGCTACTAAGGAGACAACATTGGAAGGAAGCAGAAGGGCAATAGAGAAATGGACAGACATGAAAAGAAATAAATCTAAAAACATTACCAACAGCAATAATAACAAAATATATTTGTATTCTAGGTTAATGGAGTGGAACGAAACTTGAGAGAAGAGGACAAAGTCTATAAAAAGAGCAAATAGAGGCAACATTTCTTGCACAAAGGGTCAATAGAAGCACCATTTCGTGCAGAAAGGATCTATCAGAAAGGGTTTGAAGGCACAACCTTTCCATCAGAAAGAGTCTATATTAGCACCCTTTCTATTATATAGGGTCTGTAGGAACACCCTTCCTATCAGAAAGGGTCTGTGGGAACGCTCTTTCAATCTGAAAGGGTCTGTAGGAGTACACTTTCTATGTGGAAGGGTCACCCTTTTGATTAGAAAGGGACTATCGAAAAGGGACTGTAGAAACACCCTTTCTATTAGAAATTGTCTGTAGGAACACCCTTTCTATCAGAAAGGGTCTATAGGAGCACCATTTTAAGAGAAAGGGTCTGTAGGAGCAACCTTTCTAAGAGAAAGGGTATGTAGGAGCACCCTTTCTATCAGAAAGGGTTTGTAGGAGCACCCTTTCTACCAGAAAGGAACTGTAGGAGAACCCTTTCTACCAGAAAGGGACTGTAGGAGTACCCTTTCTACCAGAAAGGGTCTGTAGGAACACCCTTTCTATTAGAAAGGGTCTGTAGGAGCACCCTTTCTACCAGAAAGGGACTGTAGGAACACCCTTTCTATTAGAAAGGGTCTGTAGGAGCACCCTTTCTATCAGAAAGGGTCTGTAGGAGCACCCTTTCTACCAGAAAGGGACTGTAGGAGAACCCTTTCTACCAGAAAGGGACTGTAGGAGCACCCTTTCTACCAGAAAGGTACTGTAGGAACACCCTTTATATTAGAAAGGGTCTGTAGGAGCACCCTTTCTATCAGAAAGGGTCTGTAGGAGCACCCTTTCTGTCAGAAAGGGTCTGTAGGAGCACCCTTTCTGTCAGAAAGGGTCTGTAGGAGCACCCTTTCTGTCAGAAAGGGTCTGTAGGAGCACCCTTTCTTTCAGAAAGGGACTGTAGGAGCACCCTTTCCGTCAGAAAAGGTCTGTAGGAGCACCCTTTCTCTCAGAAAGGGTCTGTAGGAGCACCCTTTCTGTCAGAAAGGGTCTGTAGGAGCACCCTTTCTATCAGGAAGGGACTGTAGGAACACCCTTTCTATCGGAAAGGGGGTGTAGGAGCACCCTTTCTACCAGAAAGGGACAGTAGGAACACCCTTTATATTAGAAAGGGTTTGTAGGAGCACCCTTTCTATCAGAAAGGGTCTGTAGGAGCACCCTTTCTATCAGAAAGGGTCTGTAGGAGCACCCTTTCTATCAGAAAAGGTCTGTAGGAGCACCCTTTCTGTCAGAAAGGGTCTGTAGGAGCACAATTTCTTTCAGAAAGGGATTGTAGGAGCACCCTTTCTGTCAGAAAAGGTCTGTAGGAGCACCCTTTCTCTCAGAAAGGGTATGTAGGAGCACCCTTTCTGTCAGAAAGGGTCCGTAGGAGCACCCTTTCTGTCAGAAAGGGTCTGTAGGAGCACAATTTCTTTCAGAAAGGGATTGTAGGAGCACCCTTTCTGTCAGAAAAGGTCTGTAGGAGCACCCTTTCTCTCAGAAAGGGTCTGTAGGAGCACCGTTTCTGTCAGAAAGGGTCTGTAGGAGCACCCTTTCTATCAGGAAGGGACTGTAGGAACACCCTTTCTATTAAAAATGGTCTGTAGGAACACCCTTTCTATCAGAAAGGGTCTGTAGGAGCAACCTTTCTAAGAGAAAGGGTATGTAGGAGCACCCTTTCTATCAGAAAGGGTTTGTAGGAGCACCCTTTCTGTCAGAAAGGGTCTGTAGGAGCACCCTTTCTGTCAGAAAGGGTCTGTAGCACCCTTTCTGTCAGAATAGGTCTGTAGGAGCACCCTTTCTGTCAGAAAGGGTCTGTAGCACCCTTTCTGTCAGAATAGGTCTGTAGGAGCACCCTTTCTGTCAGAAGGGGTCTGTAGCACCCTTTCTGTCAGAATAAGTCTGTAGGAGCACCCTTTCTGTCAGAAAGGGTCTGTAGGAGCACCCTTTCTGTCAGAAAGGGTCTGTAGGAGCACCCTTTCTGTCAGAAATGGTCTGTAGGAGCACCCTTTCTATCAGGAAGGGACTGTAGAAACACCCTTTCTATTAAAAATGGTCTGTAGGAACGCCCTTTCTATCAGAAAGGGTCTGTAGGAGCAACCTTTCTAAGAGAAAGGGTATGTAGGAGCACCCTTTCTATCAGAAAGGGTTTGTAGGAGCACCCTTTCTACCAGAAAGGGACTGTAGGAGCACCCTTTCTACCAGAAAGGGACTGTAGGAGAACCCTTTCTACCAGAAAGGGACTGTAGGAGCATCCTTTCTACCAGAAAGGGACTGTAGGAACACCCTTTATATTAGAAAGGGTCTGTAGGAGCACCCTTTCTATCAGAAAGGGTCTGTAGGAGCACCCTTTCTATCAGAAAAGGTCTGTAGGAGCACCCTTTCTGTCAGAAAGGGTCTGTAGGAGCACCCTTTCTGTCAGAAAGGGTCTGTAGCACCCTTTCTGTCAGAATAGGTCTGTAGGAGCACCCTTTCTGTCAGAAAGGGTCTGTAGCACCCTTTCTGTCAGAATAGGTCTGTAGGAGCACCCTTTCTGTCAGAAAGGGTCTGTAGGAGCACCCTTTCTGTCAGAAAGGGTCTGTAGGAGCGCCCTTTCTATCAGGAAGGGACTGTAGAAACACCCTTTCTATTAAAAATGGTCTGTAGGAACACCCTTTCTATCAGAAAGGGTCTGTAGGAGCAACCTTTCTAAGAGATAGGGTATGTAGGAGCACCCTTTCTATCAGAAAGGGTTTGTAGGAGCACCCTTTCTACCAGAAAGGGACTGTAGGAGAACCCTTTCTACCAGAAAGGGACTGTAGGAGCACCCTTTCTACCAGAAAGGGACTGTAGGAACACCCTTTATATTAGAAAGGGTCTGTAGGAGCACCCTTTCTATCAGAAAGGGTCTGTAGGAGCACCCTTTTTGTCAGAAAGGGTCTGTAGGAGCACCCTTTCTGTCAGAAAGGGTCTGTAGGAGCACCCTTTTTGTCAGAAAGGGTCTGTAGGAGCACCCTTTCTGTCAGAAAGGGTCTGTAGGAGCACCCTTTCTTTCAGAAAGGGACTGTAGGAGCACCCTTTCTGTCAGAAAGGGTCTGTAGGAGCACCCTTTCTGTCAGAAAGGGTCTGTAGGAGCACCCTTTCTATCAGGAAGGGACTGTAGGAACACCCTTTCTATCGGAAAGGCGGTGTAGGAGCACCCTTTCTATCTTCTAGGAGAACCCTTTCTACCAGAAAGGGACTGTAGGAGCACCCTTTCTACCAGAAAGGGACTGTAGGAACACCCTTTATATTAAAAAGGGTCTGTAGGAGCACCCTTTCTATCAGAAAGGGTCTGTAGGAGCACCCTTTCTATCAGAAAGGGTCTGTAGGAGCACCCTTTCTATCAGAAAAGGTCTGTAGGAGCACCCTTTCTGTCAGAAAGGGTCTGTAGGAGCACCCTTTCTGTCAGAAAGGGTCTGTAGGAGCACAATTTCTTTCAGAAAGGGACTGTAGGAGCACCCTTTCTGTCAGAAAAGGTCTGTAGGAGCACCCTTTCTCTCAGAAAGGGTATGTAGGAGCACCCGTTTCTGTCAGAAAGGGTCTGTCGGAACACCCTTTCTATTAGAAAGGGTCTGTAGGAACACCCTTTCTATCGGAAAGGGACTGTAGGAACACCCTTTCTACCAGATAGGGACTGTAGGAGCACCCTTTCTACCAGAAAGGGACTGTAGGAACACCCTTTCTATTAGAAAGGGTATGTAGGAGCACCCTTTTTATCAGAAAGGGACTGTAGAAACAGCCTTTCTATCAGAAAGGGTCAGTAGGAGCACCCTTTATAAGAGAAAGGGTCTGTAGGAGCACCCTTTCTAAGAGAAAGGGTATGTAGGAGCACCCTTTCTATCAGAAAGGGTATGTAGGAGCACCCTTTCTATCAGAAAGGGTTTGTAGGAGCACCCTTTCTACCAGAAAAGGACTGTAGGAGAACCCTTTCTACCAGAAAGGGACTGTAGGAGCACCCTTTCTACCAGAAAGGGACTGTAGGAACACCCTTTCTATTAGAAAGTGTCTGTAGGAACACCCTTTCTATTAGAAAGGATCTTCAGGAGCACCCTTTCTATTAGAAATGGTATGTAGGAGCACCCTTTCTATCAGAAAGGGTTTGTAGGAGCACCCTTTCTACCAGAAAGGGACTGTAGGAGCACCCTTTCTGTCAGAAAGAGTCTGTAGGAGCACCCTTTCTATCAGAAAGGGACTGTAGGAACACCCTTTCTATCAGAAAGGGACTGTAGGAACACCCTTTCTATCAGAAAGGGTCTATAGGAGCACCCTTTCTTTCAGAAAGGGACTGTAGGAACACCCTTTCTTTCTAAAAGGGACTGTAGGAACACCCTTTCTAACAGAAAGGGTATGTAGGAGCACCCTTTCTTTCAGAAAGGGACTGTAGGAACACCCCTTCTAACAGAAAGGGTATGTAGGAGCACCCTTTCTATCAGAAAGGGTCTGTAGGAGCACCCTTTCTTTTAAAAAGGGAGCACCCTTTCTACCAGAAAGGGACTGTAGGAACACCATTTCTATCAGAAAGGGTCTGCAGGAGCACCCTTTCTGTCAAAAGGGGTCTGTAGGAACACCCTTTCTATCAGAAAGGGTCTGTAGGAGCAACCTTTCTATCAGAAAGGGTCTGTAGGAGCAACCTTTCTAAGAGAAAGGGTATGTAGGAGCACCCTTTCTATCAGAAAGGGTTTGTAGGAGCACCCTTTCTACCAGAAAGGGACTGTAGGAGAACCCTTTCTACCAGAAAGGGACTGTAGGAGCACCCTTTCTACCAGAAAGGGACTGTAGGAACACCCTTTATATTAGAAAGGGTCTGTAGGAGCACCCTTTCTATCAGAAAGGGTCTGTAGGAGCACCCTTTTTGTCAGAAAGGGTCTGTAGGAGCACCCTTTCTGTCAGAAAGGGTCTGTAGGAGCACCCTTTCTTTCAGAAAGGGACTGTAGGAGCACCCTTTCTGTCAGAAAAGGTCTGTAGGAGCACCCTTTCTCTCAGAAAGGGTCTGTAGGAGCACCCTTTCTATCAGAAAGGGTCCGTAGGAGGACCCTTTCTGTCAGAAAGGGTCTGTAGGAGCACCCTTTCTGTCAGAAAGGGTCTGTAGGAGCACCCTTTCTATCAGGAAGGGACTGTAGGAACACCCTTTCTATCGGAAAGGCGGTGTAGGAGCACCCTTTCTATCTTCTAGGAGAACCCTTTCTACCAGAAAGGGACTGTAGGAGCACCCTTTCTACCAGAAAGGGACTGTAGGAACACCCTTTATATTAGAAAGGGTCTGTAGGAGCACCCTTTCTATCAGAAAGGGTCTGTAGGAGCACCCTTTCTATCAGAAAGGGTCTGTAGGAGCACCCTTTCTATCAGAAAAGGTCTGTAGGAGCACCCTTTCTGTCAGAAAGGGTCTGTAGGAGCACCCTTTCTGTCAGAAAGGGTCTGTAGGAGCACAATTTCTTTCAGAAAGGGACTGTAGGAGCACCCTTTCTGTCAGAAAAGGTCTGTAGGAGCACCCTTTCTCTCAGAAAGGGTATGTAGGAGCACCCTTTCTGTCAGAAAGGGTCCGTAGGAGGACTGTAGGAACACCCTTTCTACCAGATAGGGACTGTAGGAGCACCCTTTCTACCAGAAAGGGACTGTAGGAACACCCTTTCTATTAGAAAGGGTATGTAGGAGCACCCTTTCTATCAGAAAGGGACTGTAGAAACAGCCTTTCTATCAGAAAGGGTCAGTAGGAGCACCCTTTCTAAGAGAAAGGGTCTGTAGGAGCACCCTTTCTAAGAGAAAGGGTATGTAGGAGCACCCTTTCTATCAGAAAGGGTATGTAGGAGCACCCTTTCTATCAGAAAGGGTTTGTAGGAGCACCCTTTCTACCAGAAAAGGACTGTAGGAGAACCCTTTCTACCAGAAAGGGACTGTAGGAGCACCCTTTCTACCAGAAAGGGACTGTAGGAACACCCTTTCTATTAGAAAGGGTCTGTAGGAACACCCTTTCTATTAGAAAGGATCTTCAGGAGCACCCTTTCTATTAGAAATGGTATGTAGGAGCACCCTTTCTATCAGAAAGGGTTTGTAGGAGCACCCTTTCTACCAGAAAGGGACTGTAGAAGCACCCTTTCTGTCAGAAAGAGTCTGTAGGAGCACCCTTTCTATCAGAAAGGGACTGTAGGAACACCCTTTCTATCAGAAAGGGACTGTAGGAACACCCTTTCTATCAGAAAGGGTCTATAGGAGCACCCTTTCTTTCAGAAAGGGACTGTAGGAACACCCTTTCTTTCTAAAAGGGACTGTAGGAACACCCTTTCTAACAGAAAGGGTATGTAGGAGCACCCTTTCTTTCAGAAAGGGACTGTAGGAACACCCCTTCTAACAGAAAGGGTATGTAGGAGCACCCTTTCTATCAGAAAGGGTCTGTAGGAGCACCCTTTCTTTTAAAAAGGGTTTGTAGGAGCACCCTTTCTACCAGAAAGGGACTGTAGGAACACCATTTCTATCAGAAAGGGTCTGCAGGAGCACCCTTTCTGTCAAAAGGGGTCTGTAGGAGCACCCTTTCTATCAGAGAGGGACTATAGGAACACCCTTTCTATCAGAAAGGGTTTGTAGGAGCACCCTTTCTATCAGAAAGGGTATGTAGGAGCACCCTTTCTACCAGAAAGGGACTGTAGGAACACCCTTTCTATCAGAAAGGGACTGTAGGAACACCTTTTCTATCAGAAAGGGTCTGCAGGAGCACCCTTTCTACCAGAAAGGGACTGTAGGAACACCTTTTCTATCAGAAAGGGTCTGTAGGAGTACACTTTCTTTCAGAAATGGTCTGTAGGAGCCCCCTTTCTTTCTGAAAGGGACTGTAGGAACACCCATTCTTTCAGAAAGGAACTGTAGGAACACCCTTCTGTCAAAAAGGGTCTATATGAGCACCCTTTCTTTCAGAAATGGTTTATAGAAGCCATAGAAACACCCTTTGTTTCAGAAAGGGTTAATAGAATCAGCCTTTCTTTTAGAAAGGGTCAATAGAAGAGCCCTTTCGTGCAGAAAGGGTCAATAGAAGCAACTTTTCTTGCCGAAAGCGTCTATAGAAGCACCGTTTTTGGAGAAAGGGTCTATAGAAACACCCTTTCTTTCCGAAAGGGCCTATAGAAGCAGTCTTTCTTTCAGAAAGGGTCTATAGAATAGCACTTTTATGAAAGGGTCAATAAAAGCAAGGAGCACCCTTGTTATCAGAAAAGGACTGTAGGAACTCCCTTTCTATCGGCAAATGTATGTAGGAGCACCCTTTTTATCAGAAAGGGTTGGTAGGAGCACCCTTTCTATTAGAATGGGTTTACAGAGGCACCATTTCTTTCAGAAAGGGTCTATAGGAGCATCCTTTCATTCAGAAGGGGTCGGTAGGAGCACGCTTCTATCAGAAATGGTATGTAGAAGCACCTTTTCTATCAGAAAGAGTCTGTAAGAGCACCCTTTCTATCAGAAAGGGTCTGTAGGAGCACCCTTCCTTTAAGTAGTGTCTATTGAAGCACAGTTTCTTTTAGAAAGTGTCTATAGAAGCAACTTTACTTTTAGAAAGCGTCTATAAAAGGTCTTCTTCACATTGAAGACTTCAAGATCTTAAAGGAATTTACTTCCTTCATTCCACCCCATTATCTCATTGAGGAGCATATATGTAACTACATATTGTTGTAAATGAATAAACCAATATTTTCAACCAAATATTTGTAACGAGTAGCCATGGCAATACCAACAACCCAATGCACAGCATGCATGTGGCAAGCAATAACTTAAAATTATAATTGTGTACCTTTTTGTGAGCAACAACGACAGCAACATCAACTACAAATTAAAGCCAAGAAATTATGCATGCAACAGCGTCTGTGGTCGTCATCGTCATTCTCGGCAGCAGGAACAGCAAGCAAATGGTAACATCATCGTCGTCAGCCTAAGCATCATCAACCTTAACTAAAGCATTAGTGAAAAGCATATCAACTAAAACAGAAATGTAACAGAAAAATCGGTAACGAAAAAGTCAATAGAGGAAAAAATATGCAGAGCAAGTAACCAACCTACAACAGCAACAACAACAACAACTGTTCATCTGTGTCTTCGTCAGCATCATCATCATCTGCTAAGGAATGTACAAAACGAAAAATAACTAAACAAATGGCCAAAAACTAGATGAAGACCAAGTAAGCGAGCAGCAGCCTTAGCCACAGCATGAGCAAGCGGCTTTGAGCATCAAAACATTAACCAAAGATGAGAAGAAAACGAAGTGGACTTGAGTGTTGCACTAATTCACATTTGATGTTCAATGTTTGTTACTTTGGTCAATGAGGTTATCCTCGGCACAAGTAAAATAAATACAACAGAAACAGCAACCAAGCGTTGCTCGCTCTCCATGCTGCTGTCCCCATATGCGTTTCGGCATAAATTGAGGAATACCAAACAGCCAAGAGCTTGAGTTTGAGCTAGCGTTAACTTAACACTTGTGGCAGAATTTCCAACAGAAATTTGCAACTCTAGTCGCTTTACGGCTTCCTTGGCAGCTGGGGGATCTAAGAGGGAAAAACCTCAATAATATCAGCACCAGCAGTCGTTGAAGTTATTGAGGAATTGGGGGAGTGTAAGTGTGCATAAATTGCACAAGAAAAATATTTCCACCATCATCCACCATCCCTCCTCCTTTGCGCTACCTCGGCTAATCTATTTTTCTTCTTCATTTATTGCATCTTTTTGGGGAAAAATTGTATCAGGAAAGTATATTAGCCAAATAACCAAATAGCCAAAATGCTATTGAATATATAATGAACTACATTTGCTTGCTCGCCAGCCAGGTTGTTACTTCTGGCCATCACCATCATCATCGTTGTTTCCATGAGTTGTAAGCCTTTTCTTCGGTCTCCCTCACTTCTCTTGAAAATTTCAAATTTTCGTTTTTTGGCATTTAAAAGGTATTTATGTGGCATGTTACTGAGCTGAGCTGTTTTAAACAGTCAGCCTTAATGTTTATGACTATTTTTGGCCATTGAAAAGAAAGTCGTCCTCTTAGCTATTGCAAAGCAATTTCAACACCACCATTACCATCAATAACAACAACAATGTTGACAACAAATGATAATGCCTTCTGATATATTTTCTCAAGAAGCAAAATTGGGTTAATTTTTGTTAGTTGATCGCATTTCGTTTCTTGTAATTTGACGCCGCATTTAACCGGCTTAGTAAACGATAGAGGAAAGAAAAATTCCCCTAATCCCTGAAAAAATATTCCTTAAAAATACACTCCTAAAGGTGCAATGATGCCTGAAAAAATATTCCTTAAAAATCCAGGACTAAAGGTCCACTGATGCCTGAAAAAATATTCCTTAAAAATCCACGCCTAAAGGTCCAATGATGCCTGAAAAAATATTCCTTAAAAATCCACGCCTAAAGGTCCAATGATGCCTGAAAAAATATTCCTTAAAAATCCACGCCTAAAGGTCCAATGATGCCTGAAAAAATATTCCTTAAAAATCCACGCCTAAAGGTCCAATGATGTCTGAAAAAATATTCTTTAAAAATCCACGCCTAATGAATAATTGTTTAAAAATTAACGAGTGACTCTGTGAAGTTACTGGAAAAATTTGTTTAAAAATTCACGACTTATGCTCGATGTTGCTGGAAAAACTTTTGTGTAAAAATCCGCGCCATATGGCGCGATGTTGCTTCAAGAAATATTTTTAAAAATCTACGTTTAGTGCTGTGATGTTGCTCAAAAAAATATTGTTTAAAAATCTACGATTTATGCTGTAATGTTGCTGGAAAAAATATTGTTTAAAAATTCACGATTTATGCTGTGGCGTTGCTGGAAAAAATATTGTTTAGAAATCCACAATTTATGTTGTGATGTTGCTGGACAATATATCGTTTAAAAATCCACAATTTATGCTGTGATGTTGCTTGAAAAAGTATTGTTTAAAAATCCACGTTTAATGCAGGAAAGCATGGATTGGGGGAGAGAAACGAAAGGGGAAATAGACTTGTCAGTTCTGCCAAGAACACAACTTTATAATATCAAATACACTATTTCAATTCCATCCAAGAAGATTATATACATGGAAATCCCCACGGGACCATATAAACAATGTGGTTCGTAATCAAATAGATTATATTCTGATTAACAGACGTTTTAGCTCCTGTATAACAAAATGCTCTACATATCCTGGAGCGGATATACCATCAGATCACAACCTTCTAATGGCAAATGTTCGGACAAAACTGGCAACAATTAGACGTAAAAAAGTATGTACCGAAACCCGATATCAATAAATTAAGCAATCCCATAATTAGACGAGCACTTGCGGATACTATTAACTCCGACCTCAGAATAATCCAGCAAGATGGTATAGAAACTGTATGGAATGATGTTAAGGATATTATCAAAAATACTATGAGAAATACTTTAAAAAAGGATCCAGCACCAAAATATGGAGAGTGGATGACTGATGAGATCAGAAAACTTCGATTAGAAAGGAAAAAATTCAAAAACGTAAACTTTGAAAGATATTGGGAAGTCAATAAAGAAATAAGAATCGCAACGCGCATCGCTAAAAATGAACAAATCAAACGTAAATGTGAAGAAATTGAAGCCCTGCAAACACTCCACGGCGACTTTAATTTGCACAAAAAGCTGAAAGAAACAGCCGGAATATACAGAAGGAAACCCCCAAATATACTCTTTGACGATAACAACCAACCCGTTTTTGAAATCTCAAAACAAAAGCAAGTATGGAAGGAATACATATCAAAATTATTTACAGATCAGAACAGATCAGACTATAATCGCAATGAAAATTCCCTTGAAAGCGAAAATCCTATTACCAAAGAAGAAGTCGTCTATGCAATAAAAACCCTGAAGGACAGAAAAGCTGTTGGACCAGACGAAATTCCCGCTGAATTGCTCAAATTAATCGATGAAAATAATATACAACAGTTTGTGAAACTCTTCAACGATATATACGATACAGGACAATATCCGCGAGATTGGCTGAAATCTACATTTGTTCCCATACCAAAGAAAGCAAACGCCAGAAATTGCAACGATTATAGAATAATTAGTCTAATGATTCACGCTTAAAAAATTTTCTACGTATAATTCACAAAAGAGTATACACTAAATGCGAAGCAGCAATTGGAGAAACCCAATTTGGATTTAAGGAGGGAATGGGAACCCGGGAAGCACTGCATGGTGTTCAAGTGCTCATTCAGAAGTGTCGCGATGTCCAAAAAGACATATTTATGTGTTTCGTAGACTACGAAAAGGCATTTCACACAGTTCGACACGACAAACTGGTTGAAATTCTAACATCAATAGGTATTGAACCCAAAGAACTAAGATGCATAAAAAATCTTTACTGGAACCAGACTGCATCAGTAGCAGTATCCGGTGAAACATCAGATGAAATAACAATATCCAAAGGTGTTCGACAGAGGTGTATACTCTCACCATTATTATTTAATATATATGCGGAACAGATTTTTCGAGAGTGTGTAGAAGGAAAGAGGATTGGAATAAAAATACATGGGCAATTCATTAACAATATACGATACGCTGATGACACCATGATAGTAGCGAGCTCTTTAGGTGGCCTCCAAAATCTCCTTAATTCTCTCAACGAAACAAGTAATTCGTACGGATTATATATTAATCTCAATAAGACGAAATTTATGATCATTAGTAAAAGTAACAATGTTTACAACTCCTCACTAAAAATCAGTGAATCAGAAATAGAGAGAGTAAAATCGTATAAATACTTGGGAGTGCAATTAAATGAGCAATGGGAGTCTTCTAAAGAAATAAGATGTCGGATAGAAATGGCGAGAGAAGCGTTTCTCAAGTATAGAAAAGTACTAAACAGCCACGACATCAATATTTAGCTTAAAAAACGGTTTATCAAATGCTATGTATGGTCAGTTCTATTATACGGTGCTGAAACATGGACTGTAAAATCAGCAGACGAGAAGAAACTGGAAGCTTTTGAAATGTGGACATACCGACGTGTGCTCAAAATTCCATGGACCGATCGAGTGTCAAATACCGTAGTCTTAAGAAGAATGAATGAACAACGACAGTTAATGAAAACCATCAAAACCCGAAAAATGTCTTATTTGGGACACTTGATGAGGATCAATAAATATAAGATACTGCAGATAATTCTCAAATCCCAAGATGAAGGAAGACGTTGTAGAGGTCGAAGAGAACTGTCCTGGCTAATAAATATTCAAGACTGGACCGGATACCGTGATGAACTCAGTCTTCTTACAGCAGCTAAAAACAAACAACTATCGCTTTCCACATAAAATAAATATTTCCAATAAGAATGTAACAAAATGTATTATCGCTTAACATCCGGACAACGGATATGCAAATAAAGAAGAAGAAGAATGCTGTGATATTGCTTGAAACAAGTAAAAAAGTATCAGTCGGCTCTGCCGACAGAGATATACCCTCAGCCTGTGTATATTGAAACAATTTTTCCCCAAAATACGTATGTATTTACAGCGTTTGAACCGATAAAAATTTTGATTAGGATTAAAGATCAAAAGTTTTGGAGATACTAAAAGGAATGGATCGACATTGACCGTTATGGAAGTGGCTCTCCAGCCACAACGTACGAGTATGGTGCCATAGGGGGTTTTTACACTCTTTGGGCTGTTTGCTCAAGAAGTATGGACTTGCCCCTAAAAAAACTTTTACCATCGTAATTGAGGCAGCGAATGCAAGTTGCTTCAACAAAAATCAAAGTGATTCGATATCAGGTCTTAAAGTGAACTTATCCGAAATTTTGTGTGGGAGGTACCGGATGGAGTGGACAAATATAGTCTATATTCGAACCTGATCTATATCTGGTAGATATATTAGGATGTGACCAATAGACCAATTCGGCCACTTTCTTCAGGAGTTACCGTACGAACAATTTTTCCGAAAATTTTTGAACTTTTGTGGGGGAGGTACCTGAAGGAGTGGACCGATATGGCATACCTTCAAACTTAAACTATGTTTGGACAAAATACTACTAAGGCCAAAGTTTGGACCGAAACGGCAGATCCGTTCGAGAGTTATCTTGCGCTCCAACCACCTCACACGGTGTCATAGGGTTTTTTTTTGCAGCTTTCAGGCTATTTTCTCAGGAAGTATGGACTTGCCCCTGATGAAATTTGTTCCGTCGTATGGAGGGCCGTGAATACAAGTTGCTAAAACAAAAATCAAAGCGATTCGAGAGATGGCCCTAAACTGTACTTTTCCGAAATTGTGTGTGGGAGGTACCCGAAGGAGTGGACCGATTGAGTCCATGTTGAAACCTTATTTAAGTCTGGTACACGTTTCACGACGGGCAAAGTATGGACCAAATCGGTTACTCCCTTCAAGAGTTATCGTGCGCACAAATTTTCCGAACATTTTCGAACTTTTGTGGGGGAGGTACCGGATGGAGTGGACCGATATAGCCCATCTTCGAACTTAAACTATGTTTGGGTAAAATATTACGAAAGTCAAAATTTGAACCGAATCGGTTAATCCGTTCGAGAGTTATCGTGCGCTCCAGCCAGACAGACAGACAGACGGACGGACATTGCTCAATCGACTCCAAATTGTCTGAAACACATTTCGTCCAAACATACTTGGAGTTTAAAACCATTATTTCGATGAGGCACATTTTGCCCGTATGAAAGTGTGTATACCCTCGTTAGCATAAATGCTGGGGGTATAAAAATGTTTAAAAATCCACGATTTATGCTGTGATGTTGCTGAAAGAAATTGTTTAAAAATTCACGACTTATGCTCGATGTTGCTGGAAAAACTTTTGTGTAAAAATGCACGCCAAATGGCGCGATGTTGCTTCAAGAAATATTTTTAAAAATATACGTTTAATGCTGTGATGTTGCCTAAAAAAATATAGCTTAAAAATCCAAGTTTAATGCTCTAATGTTGCTGAAAAAAATATTGTTTAAAAATCCACGATTTATGCTATGGCGATGTTGGAAAAAATATTGTTTAGAAATCCACAATTTATGTTGTGATGTTGCTGGAAAATATATCGTTTAAAAATTTACGATTTGTTTGAAAAAGAATTGTTTAAAAATCCACGTTTAATGCTGTAATGTTGCTTGAAAAAATATTGTTTAAAAATCCACGTTTAATGCTGTGATGTTGCTTGAAAAAATATTGTTTGAAAATCCACATTTAATGCTGTGATGTTGCTTGAAAAAATATTGTTTAAAAATCCACGATTAATGCTGTGATGTTGCTTGAAAAAATATTGTTTAAAAGTCCACGTTGAATGCTGTGATGTTGCGTGAAAAAATATTGTTTAAAAATCCACGTTTAATGCTGTAAATTGATTGAAAAAGAAAAATTGTTTAAAAATCCACGTTTAATGCTCTAATGTTGCATGAAAAAATATTGTTTAAAAATCCACGTTTAATGCTGTGATGTTGGTTAAAAAAATATATTTTAAAAATCCACGTTTAATGCTGTGGTGTTGGTTGAAAAATATTGTTTAAAAATCCACATTTAACGCTGTGATGTTGCTTGAATAAATATTGTTTAAAAATCCACGTTTAATGCTGTGATGTTGCTTGAAAAAATATTGTTTAAAAATCCACGTTTAATGCTGCGATGTTGCTTGAAAAAATATTGTTTAAAAATCCATTTTTAATGTTGTGATGTTTATGTTGTATTATTACCTCGTTTCCACATTTTCATTAAATTAAAATTTGTGCCGTTAAAAATGAAGATGAATGATCTACATGTAAGCCTGTAATGAAGCCTGCAAGGAGTCATGTTAAAAATTTTCCGTTATGGTTAAGCCTCTTCAATCAATTTTGAGTTTGTTTGTTCTGCTTATTTAAAATCATAATAATAATGTAACAACTTAATGTAGCCCGACTCCATGAATTGTGGAATTGAAAACATGTTTCTTTTACACTGAAGATGAAATCAATATGCCACAAATTAACATATGCATGTTATATTAGAAAGAAAAAAAATGTGGCAATGACGTGGCTAACTACCTCAAGAGAGGACTACAGCAAATTCCAATGACGGTTGCACATTATTATCTTTTTTTCGCCAGTGCATAGATAATAACCATAGACGCCAATGCATTATTATTGGCATGGCAAATTTGATTGATTTGATGTCGCATGTTTGGGGCAGCAGGCAGGCAGGCACATCTAAGCTCCACCATAAACTCGTCATATTAATCTTATTTAATTAAAGCTCAACAAGCCAATCCATACTACAAATATTACATATCAGCCGAAGAAGCCTTTTGCCAGCAGATATAGAGGCGGCATTCGAACACACACACACACACACACACCGACACAAAATCAGAGCAAAGAAAATCAATTTAGAGTAAACGACAAATGTAAGTAGTTGTTGAAGAATCCATGCTTATGTGCCGACCATATTTACAGCAGTCAAATATAACAGTTATACCACATGAAATCATCTTCAGGACATGCCAAGACAACAACAAGAATAACAACAGGAACTACAACATCAAGTATTGCAAATAACTACCAATGTTGCTGCCACCACCAACTGCAAACTCATTTAATATAAGCGACATGTAACCAGGAGAGGTGGGGTGATACCCAGCCCGGCCACAAAGATTTACGATTGCCACTAAATGCAACGTACGTAAAATAAAGAGTTTTCAATTTGCAATACACGCATCGTCTTTACAAGCTAAGACGAAATGAGTGGTGCACTGGGAGAGAAGATGTCCTTGATTTTTGAACAATATTTTTTCAAGCAACATCACAGCATTAGGAGTGGATTTTTTAACAATATTTTTCCCAGCAACATCACAGCTCTGAACGGGGATTTTTAACAGTATTTTTTCCAGCAACATCACAGCATTAAACGTGGATTTTTAAACCATATTTTTTCAAGCAACATCACAGAGTTAAAGGTGGATTTTAACACAATATTTTTTAAGCAACATCACAGCGTGATGCGTGGATTTTTAAACAAAATTTTTTTAAGCAACATCATATTATTCGTCGTGGATTTTTAAACAATATTTTTTTCAAACAACATCACAGTATTAAAAGTGGATTTTTAAAAAAATATTTTTTCCAGCAACATCACAGCATTAAACGTGAATTTTTAAACAATATTTTTTTTAGGCGTGGATTTTTAAGGAATATTTTTTCAACCATTTTTCCCACTTTAGTCGTCGATTTTAGGAATTTAAGGAATATTTTTTGAAGCATTATTCCCATTTTGGTCGTGGATTTTCAAGGAATATTTTTGCAGGCATCATTGGACCTTTAGGCGCGGATTTTTAAGGAATACTTTTTCAGGCATCATTGGACCTTTAAGCGTGGATTTTTAAGGAATATTTTTTCAGGCATCATTAGACCTTTAGGCGTGGATTTTTAAGGAATATTTTTTCAGGCATCATTGGACCTTTAGGCGTGGATTTTTAAGGAATATTTTTTCAGCCATCATTGCACCTTTAGGCGTGGATTTTTAAGGAATATTTTTTCAGCCATCATTCCACCTTTAGGCGTGGATTTTTAAGGAATATTTTTTCAGCCATCATTGCACCTTTAGGCGTGGATTTTTAAGGAATATTTTTTCAGCCATCATTGCACCTTTAGGCGTGGATTTTTAAGGAATATTTTTTCAGCCATCATTGCACCTTTAGGCGTGGATTTTTAAGGAATATTTTTTCAGCCATCATTGCACCTTTAGGCGTGGATTTTTAAGGAATATTTTTTCAGCCATCATTGCACCTTTAGGCGTGGATTTTTAAGGAATATTTTTTCAGCCATCATTGCACCTTTAGGCGTGGATTTTTAAGGAATATTTTTTCAGCCATCATTGCACCTTTAGGCGTGGGTTTTTAAGGAATATTTTTTCAGCCATCATTGCACCTTTAGGCGTGGATTTTTAAGGAATATTTTTTCAGCCATCATTGCACCTTTAGGCGTAGATTTTTAAGGAATATTTTTTCAGCCATCATTGCACCTTTAGGCGTGGATTTTTAAGGAATATTTTTTCAGGCATCGTTGGACCTTTAGGCGCGGATTTTTAAGGAATATTTTTTCAGGCATCATTGCACCTTTAGGCGTGGATTTTTAAGGAATATTTTTTCAGACATCATTGGACCTTTAGGCGCGGATTTTTAAGGAATATTTTTTCAGGCATCATTGGACCTTTAGGCGTGGATTTTTAAGGAATATTTTTTCAGACATCATTGGACCTTTAGGCGTGGATTTTTAAGGAATATTTTTTCAGATATCATTTGACCTTTAGGTGTGTATTTTTAAGGAATATTTTTTCAGCCATCATTGGACCTTTAGGCGCGGATTTTTAAGGAATATTTTTTCAGGCATCATTGGACCTTTAGGCGTGGATTTTTAAGGAATATTTTTTCATACATCATTGGACCTTTAGGCGTGGATTTTTAAGGAATATTTTTTCAGATATCATTTGACCTTAAGGTGTGTATTTTTAAGGAATATTTTTTCAGCCATCATTGCACCTTTAGGCGTGGATTTTTAAGGAATATTTTTTCAGCCATCATTGCACCTTTAGGCGTGGATTTTTAAGGAATATTTTTTCAGCCATCATTGCACCTTTAGGCGTGGATTTTTAAGGAATATTTTTTCAGACATCATTGGACCTTTAGGCGCGGATTTTTAAGGAATATTTTTCAGGCATCATTGCACCTTTAGGCGTGGATTTTTAAGGAATATTTTTTCAGACATCATTGGACCTTTAGGCGCGGATTTTTAAGGAATATTTTTTCAGCCATCATTGGACCTTTAGGCGTGGATTTTTAAGGAATATTTTTTCAGACATCATTGGACCTTTAGTCGTGGATTTTTAAGGAATATTTTTTCAGCCATCATTGCACCTTTAGGCGTGGATTTTTAAGGAATATTTTTCAGGCATCATTGCACCTTTAGGCGTGGATTTTTAAGGAATATTTTTTCAGGCATCATTGCACCTTTAGGCGTGGATTTTTAAGGAATATTTTTTCAGGCATCATTGGACCTTTAGGCGTGGATTTTTAAGGAATATTTTTTCAGCCATCATTGGACCTTTAGGCGTGGATTTTTAAGGAATATTTTTTCAGCCATCATTCCACCTTTAGGCGTGGATTTTTAAGGAATATTTTTTCAGCCATCATTCCACCTTTAGTCGTGGATTTTTAAGGAATATTTTTTCAGCCATCATTCCACCTTTAGTCGTGGATTTTTAAGGAATATTTTTTCAGATATCATTTGACCTTAAGGTGTGTATTTTTAAGGAATATTTTTTCAGCCATCATTGCACCTTTAGGCGTGGATTTTTAAGGAATATTTTTTCAGCCATCATTGCACCTTTAGGCGTGGATTTTTAAGGAATATTTTTTCAGCCATCATTGCACCTTTAGGCGTGGATTTTTAAGGAATATTTTTTCAGACATCATTGGACCTTTAGGCGCGGATTTTTAAGGAATATTTTTTCAGGCATCATTGGACCTTTAGGCGTGGATTTTTAAGGAATATTTTTTCAGACATCATTGGACCTTTAGGCGCGGATTTTAAGGAATATTTTTTCAGGCATCATTGGACCTTTAGGCGTGGATTTTTAAGGAATATTTTTTCAGACATCATTGGACCTTTAGTCGTGGATTTTTAAGGAATATTTTTTCAGCCATCATTGCACCTTTAGGCGTGGATTTTTAAGGAATATTTTTCAGGCATCATTGCACCTTTAGGCGTGGATTTTTAAGGAATATTTTTTCAGGCATCATTGCACCTTTAGGCGTGGATTTTTAAGGAATATTTTTTCAGGCATCATTGGACCTTTAGGCGTGGATTTTTAAGGAATATTTTTTCAGCCATCATTGGACCTTTAGGCGTGGATTTTTAAGGAATATTTTTTCAGCCATCATTCCACCTTTAGGCGTGGATTTTTAAGGAATATTTTTTCAGCCATCATTCCACCTTTAGTCGTGGATTTTTAAGGAATATTTTTTCAGCCATCATTCCACCTTTAGGTTTGGATTTTTAAGGAATATTTTTTCAGCCATCATTCCACCTTTAGGCGTGGATTTTTAAGGAATATTTTTTCAGCCATCATTCCACCTTTAGGCGTGGATTTTTAAGGAATATTTTTTCAGCCATCATTCCACCTTCAGGCGTGGATTTTAAGGAATATTTTTTTCAGCCATCATTCCACCTTTAGGCGTGGATTTTTAAGGAATATTTTTTCAGCCATCATTGCACCTTTGGGCGTGGATTTTTAAGGAATATTTTTTCACCCATCATTGCACCTTTGGGCGTGGATTTTTAAGGAATATTTTTTCACCCATCATTGCACCTTTGGGCGTGGATTTTTAAGGAATATTTTTTTGCACCTTTAGGCGTGGATTTTTAAGGAATATTTTTTCAGCCCTCATTGCACCTTTAGGCGTGGATTTTTAAGGAATATTTTTTCAGCCATCATTGCACCATTAGCCGTGGATTTTTAAGGAATATTTTTTCAGCCATCATTGCACCTTTAGCCGTGGATTTTTAAGGAATATTTTTTCAGCCATCATTGCACCTTTAGCCGTGGATTTTTAAGGAATATTTTTTCAGCCATCATTGCACCTTTAGCCGTGGATTTTTAAGGAATATTTTTTCAGCCATCATTGCACCTTTAGCCGTGGATTTTTAAGGAATATTTTTTCAGCCATCATTGCACCTTTAGGCGTGGATTTTTAAGGAATATTTTTTTAGCCATCATTGCACCTTTAGGCGTGGATTTTTAAGGAATATTTTGCAAGAAACTTTGCACATATTTTTAAATTTTTTTCTCAGTGTACCCAACTCCTCTCCAAGAAGAAAAATTGCATATATAGGTATGCCAAATTGTGTAACCCAACATACATACAAATGTACACGAATATGTTTATCGATTGTAGACCAAATTAAATGTTCATTCGCAATGGTATGGTAATGATAATGATAATTGCTAATGACCAAAAACGTAATGAAGCTAAAATTGAGCGCCAATTCCCCCATTGGAGCTGCAGCAAAAGGAACAACAGCAACACGACAACTACAAGTTTGTAGCGACCAAGTAGAGAGGATAGGGCAACAACATTATCGTTAATAACTTGAAAGTGGTGGTCATAAGATGCCTTAGTCAAAGTAGCCAAACAGTCAGACAGAGGCTGAGAGTTAAAAAGGGGGTAACACATTGTCGTCATATGAACAATTTTAGATAATTTGTACACAAACACGACATAACAATTTTAAGAAATGAACGAAAGGAATAATTGCAACAACAACAGCAACGCCATTTACCAGTCGTGGTAGTGGGAAAATATAAACTATCAGAAATTTATATTACAACAAAAATCCATGGAAATTAAATGTTGGTTGGGAAATTAATATGCAGATATTGTTTCTTATGTCCATTTTTGCATTGCATTTTTTGGAGCTGGAAAAACTGCTGATGGGGGCAACTGAAATCCTACCTAGGACCACGGAATAGATCTTAGTCGTGCCTCAGTTCTAGGCGAGTTTTCAGGGAGCTTACCTCTATGGCCGAAACTCGAAACCTTCACCCCTACGATTATCCCCATTGTACTACAAGACCTGTCAGGTATATTTTTCCTACCATTATTCTGATATATTCTCCAATGTAATTTTGAAATCTCAATTTCGAAACATTTTTCCAAATTTTATTGACTTAATTTGTGTTGGCAATTGCCATTACGCGACGACACTAATACATGTTTATATTTAATGATCCTGCATAAATTAGAAATGCATCAACTAATTACCACCTGAAACGAGTTTAATGCCGAGATAGAGTTGCAACTACTGCCGCCTTTTACCCCAAAAAAGGTGAGTAATCGTAAATAAAGTTAGTAAAGCACTTGCGTATTTTGTTGGCTTAGCGTACTTGCGGTGTGTGCTGAAGGAAGCCAAGTGAATTAATGTCATATTTTAATAGTTTTTCTTTTGCTTCTACTTCTATCGAACGAACGCTTTAATAGAGTATTAAATTTTCACAGAGCGAATAGCAAAATTTTGCATTCATTGAGAGGTGTATTTACAAGTAAGTAGTAGGCAGGGTAACTCAGAAAAGTAATGACAGATTATTAAAAATAGAAAAGGGTTCCAAAAATTGACAGGAATAAGTCTTCTTCTTCATTATCCCTAACACTAACAAGGAAAAATTAAATATTTTTTTTTAATTTTTTGTCTTTCCAAAAAATCCTTCTATAATATGTTCCTCCATGTCCAGCATAAATATATTTGATTTTATGAGATTAAATTACTGCACGCATACATAATGAACAACGTTGGTGATAGTGATAAAAAGCATGTTTGATTGAAATTTTATGATATGGTGATTTTGTTGCCTGCCTACCTACCCACCACCATATGATTTAGGCAAGTTTTTTTTCGGTTATCTTAATATCGTTCAGTTGTCAGGTAGTAATTATAAAACGTTCACTTTTGAGAATAGTTAATGTCTTTGTAAGAGGCATAAAGTATCAGCATTATTTTTTAAGAAATAAAGTTTCAATTTCGTAGAATTTTAGATATATATATATATATATATATATTTGAAAAGTTACTACTAAACATGAAAAAAATATCAACAACAAGACTTGTATAGAAATTTCTTCTTATCCTATTATTATTATCCATTTCCAAGGCATATTGACAGAATATTAAGGAAATTTCAAAATGTTAATAATTATATGGTTGTTGCATTACAAGTGAACGAGAGATGATAATGACTAATACTTAAGCAACATTGTTGTTAGTAGTGTCAATCATTGGTTACGTGCAATGTGTTTTTTTATTTATGTATATGTATCTAGTTGGTGTTTCCTGTAGAAATATATTAATTATATATGTGTGTGTATATAAAAAAGTTTGACATAGAAGAAAGACAAAGTAGGTACATATAAAATATATGAAATTGCTAACAGTTAGCCAGGGAGATCAACCACGCTTAAATGTAAACTCTTATAGTTATATCAGTGATGGCAGATTTGCCGGCATTTTGACGATTTTTAAACCAAAAAAAGCAGAAATATCGATTTGACGATTTTAACCCCTAAAATGCCGAATGTTAGTTTTGGCAACTTTTTCACAATCAAGTAAAACGATATCAGTCGGCTTTGCGACAGAGATATACCCTCTGCCTACGTGAATTGAAACTTTCAGCTACGGACAGATTGAATGTATTAACGGTCTTTTTAGAATTTTTGGCCATTTTTGGACATTTGAACTTGCCGACAAAAATGTGGATTGGATTAAAGTTCAAAAATGTTGCGGAGGAGGTACTTAAAGGAATGGATCGACACAGCCCATTATGGAAGTGGATCTTTTATTGGGAGTCATATTTTTTGAATAGATTTCGCGCTAACTAAACAGGAACACACCGAATAACATCGGTATACATTTCTAAAGGATCTTCGAATAAACCCTAAATTGCACTTAAACACAAATGTCGAACTTTTTAGAAGTTAAACTAAATTTGGACAAAATATTAGGAGATCCAATATTTGCACTCCGCCATTGCCGGTCCCAAGCCCGGATGAGAAAGGACGAAGGTTTAGGCGAAGGGTTGGTAACTCTCCGTATAAAAAAGACCACTACCATGAAAAAACAAATCCCCCAAATGTTGACGACCCCCGCAAACGTTTAAAGGACCATGATCTGCGAATCTGTACATGGAATGTACGAACACTAAATTTAGATGGTGCAGTTCGCGCACTAGCGAAAGTACTTCATGAGTACAATGCCGATATCACTGCCATACAAGAAATACGATGGACAAAACAGAAAACCACGCAACCAATACCAATACCTAAAGGCGAATTTGGCTGTGGATTTTTAGTTAGCCAGAGCTTTAAAGATCTCGCCTCTAGATTCACTCTTGTAGATGAAAGACTAGCAACAATTCGGATAAAAGCTAAATTCTTCAACATCAGCCCATGACCCGACCGAAGGAAAATACGAGCAAACCAAAGATATTTTCTACGAGTAACTGGAGAAAACATATGATCGATGCCCTGCCCATGACATTAAAATCATTCTAGGTGACTTAAATGCATAAATTGGAAAGGAGAATATTTTTGGCCCTACGGTCGGTAAATTTAGCCTGCACAGTGAAACATCCGATAACGGAATGAGGCATGGTAATTAGCAGCACCAAGTTTAGACATCCCGATATACACAAGGCCATATGGAAGTCACCAAATCATAAAACAAGAAACCAAATTGATCATGTTGTGATAGATGGAAGGCATGTGTCTTGTGTACTGGATGTGAGATCATTTCGAGGAGCACACATCGACACTACCTTGTTGCAGCCAACACAGCGAGAAAGCTGGACATCGAAAAGCTGCAATCCCAGGAGACAATCACATATTCCGCAATTATTTAATACAATCACTTTTTTCCCGATAACATAAAAGCACAATGGCAAAGGATTTCCCAATCCAAACAAACAGCTGAAAGAATAGTGCTTGGATACGAAAACCTCCACCAAAGAGCACATGGTACGATGAACAGTGTCGGCTTGCTACTAAAGAAAAGAATGCAGCGCACAAAGCTACATTACAATCAGTAGCAACACGTAGGACGCTAGAGCGATATCGGGAGAAAGAAGAGAGGAGAAACGTATTTTCCGCAGAAAGAAGAGAGAAATGGAAAAAATCGAATGTGAAGAAATCGAGTTGTATAGGAGTCAAAATGAAGACAGAAAATTCTACCAAAGAGTGAAACATCAAACTGATGGTACAAGCACATTCCCCTGTAGAGACGACCATGGAAACCTGGTAATTGAACCGAAAGTGTACTCAAGGCATGAAAAGAACATTTTTCTAATTTATTGATAACAAGCAGCAGCGATGATGACGAGGCGACAGCTCCAATCCCACCACCAATCCCGCCTAGCCATAGTGAGGTTATGACAGCAATAAGTATATTGAAAAATAATAAGGCAGCAGGAGCTGATGGGCTACCGGCTGAACTGTTCAAAACCGGAGGGAACGAGTTGATAAGATGCATGCACAAGCTCATTGACACCATATGGCAGGAGGAAAGAATGCCTGATGATTGGAACTTAAGTATCCTGTGCCCCGTGCATAAAAAAGGAGACAAGACTGTATGTTCCAATTGTAAAGGCTAAGTCTGCTTTCCATCGCCTATAGAGTTATATCCAGTATACTATGCGAATGACTAAAGCCAATAGTCAACGATATAATAGGCCCATATCAATGCGGGTTTAGACCTGGCAAATCCACCATTGACCAGATTTTCACTCTAAGGCAAATACTGAAAAAACACAAAAGAAACAGATCGACACCTACCATCTTTTTATCGACTACAAGGCTGCCTTTGACAGTCCATTACGTACAAAATTATTTCAAGCCATGACTGAGTTTGGTATCCCCGCAAAGCTGATACGCATTGCTTAAAAAACGCGATCATCAGTTAAAATAGGGAAGAACCTCTCTGAAGAGTTCGCCACCAAACGAGGCCTCAAGCAAGGAGATAGATAGTCTCTCATGTGATCTATTCAAAATACTTTTGGAAAAAATCATACGAGATGCTGAGGCAAACAGAAATGGCACGATATACAATAAGAACCACATGCTACTCGATCGGAACAAACAATGATTAACAGCTTTATAAGAATAGAAGAAGAACCTGCTATAGTAGGGATGGAAGTGAACAGAGATAAGACGAAATTGATGGTATCAACGCGCAATACATCAACTGAAACCAGACCAACTGTGGAAGTTGGCACATACAATTTTGAGGGTGTTAACGACTTTATCTACCTCGGCGCCGCCATGAATAAAACAAATAACATCAGTTCTGAAATAAGGAGGCAAATAATATTGGCAAATAGATGCAACTTTGGACTAAGTAAGCAGGTTAGAAACCAGGCCATCTCTCGTGAAACTAAAGTCACACTCCATAAAGCACTGATACTACCTGTGCTAATGTATAGCTACGAAGCATGGGTGCTTGCGCAAGCACATAAGGCAGTACTTGATGTGTTCGAGAGAAAAATTCTCCGAAAGATATACAGCCCAATCTCCGGTGTGATGAATATCGGCGTCAAATGAACCACGAGCTATACCAGATATATACTGACATCGACATAGTTAAGCATATTGAGTTACAGCGATTGCGTTGGCTTGGTAAACAATAAGCTGGTAAGCCAAGACTTCGATGGAAAGAACAGGTGAAAGATGACATCGAATATCGTGGTATTCCCATTAACTGGGAAGAGATTGCTAGAGATCGGGGAAAATGGAAATCTATCCTTAGTTCGGCTTATGAAACAAATGTTCTGTGCGCAAGCAGAACCACCTAAGTAAGTAAAATTTGGACCAAATTGGTTTCCCCCTTCAAGAGATATCGTGCATACCAATATAGTAACATTTTTAAATATTTGGGGCAAGTACCGGAGGTTGTGGACCGGTATTGAACATCTTCGAACTTAAACTAAGTTTGGACAAAATATGACGAAGGCCAAAGTTTTAACCAAATCGGTTGATCAGTTTAAGAGTTATAGTGCTCTCCAGCGACTACATATCGTCAGTGATATGCTTAAGTGTTCCATACGCCATTTTTGACTTTTTGAGATACAGGTGGTTTCTAGGGTTTTCCGGTATGCTCTTTCTGAATTTCTATTCGGCTTTCTCCTATCTGCTCTAGTTTCCGATATATCCATGTCTCGACGGGAAAGCATAAACTTTTTTCAGTTATGAAATTAATATTTTAAAAACTTACAAGTTTAAAAACACCCCTGTGCTTTGGAAACATAAAATTCCAAATCACGACCAATTCGAAGGGCGAATGGAACAAATACGCGACGCGTCGCAATATATGGGGCCTATACCAAAACGTGAACCAACATATCGTCGGTGTCATGCTTAAGTGTTCCATACGCCATTTGCCTGATTCGAGAAAAACTCAAGTTAGTGTTTAAGTTAGTGATAGATGGAAGACATTCATCGAGCGTGTTGGATGTACGATCGTTCCGAGGCGCAAACATTGATTCGTACCACTACCTTGTTGCAGCAAATGTACGCACCCGCTTAAACGTAGCAAACAAAGTACGAACAGACACAACACGAAAGTTAGACATCGGTAAGCTGCAATCACAACAGATAGCCACAGCATATTCCACTCAACTAGCCCAATTGCTTAATCAAAGCACTCCTCATCCCGATAACATAACAACACAATGGCAAAATATTGCCCACTCCATGCAAACAGCCGCAAAATCCATACTTGGTTTCCAGAGACCTCCACAAAGGAATTCATGGTATGACGAGGAGTGTAGTGCTGCTACCGAAGAGAAAAATGCGGCATATAGGGCTACTACACAATCAGTAGCAACACGTAGCGCACGAGGGAGATATCGGGAAAAAAGGAGAGAAGAGAAACGTCTTTTCCGCAAGAAAAAGAGAGAAATCGAAAAGCGGTAGTGTGAAAAAATCGAGATGTACAGGAGCCAGAATGAAGTCCGAAAATTCTACCAAAGAGTGAAACATCAAACAGATGGCTTTGGTACAGGCACATCCTCCTGTAGAGACCAGCAAGGTAATCTGGTAATAGATACAGATAGCGTGCTCAGGATATGGAAGGAACATTTCTCCAATATGCTGGTATCCAATAGTAGCGAAGACGATGATACCACAGATCCAATCCCAGAAGATGGCATAGAATGTATACCGCCCGGCCAAGATGAGGTCAAAACAGCAATCAGGCGGCTGAAGAATAATAAAGCAGCAGGAGCCGAAAGGCTTACCAGCCGAGCTGTTTAAAACCGGAGGCGACGCGCTGATAAGGTGTATGCATCAGCTAGATAGCACCATCTGGCAGAAAGAACGTGTTCCGACGATTGGAACCTGAGCATCTTGTGTCCCGTCCATAAGAAAGAAGATAAGAGTTCATGCTCCAACTGTAGGGGCATAAGTCTTTTCCCTATCGCCTACACGATAGTGTCAGGGATATTGTGCGAACGACTAAAGCCCATGGTCAACGAAATAATTGGACCATACCAATGCGGCTTTAGACCTGGCAAGTCCACCATTGACCAGATATTTACCCTACGGCAAATCCTGGAGAAGACCCAAGAGATGCAGATCGACACTTACCACCTTTTTGCCGATTATAAAGTAGCATTCGACAGTCCCCTCCGATCAAAGGTATTCCATGCAATGTCTGAATTTGGTATTCCCCAAAGCTCATCCGGCTTTGTAAGATGACTTTAACTGATACTTGGTCCTCAGTTAAAATTGGAAAGAACCTCTCCGAAGGAGGTTTCAGGTAAGGAGACAGCCTTTCATGTGATCTTTTCAACGTCCTGCTAGAAAAGGTTATACGAGAGGCAAACGTCAAAAGAAGTGGCACAATCTACATGCCACATGGCGGTGCATGCAGAATCGTCAGGCCTAGTAATGGATGGAGCATACAAGTGGATGAAGAGATGACAAGGCGAGGTATTCCAAAAAGCGAAGCACGAAACAGAGAGAATTGGAGATCTTTTCTTAGTTCGGTCTATGGAACAAATGTTCTGTAATGGGCCAGCTGAGTAAGTAAGTCTTGGCTTTTATAGCTTTTACTGTCCGTTAAGGTTCTTGGGGTAGCAGAAAAACGGTTCAGTTGGCCTCGAGGTATAGTTAAATCGGTTTAGACACACTGTAATAGCTCGTAACTTCGCCTAAAGAATTGTATAATCATCCGGCCATCGGAGAAAGATTTTCATTTCCCAGCCTTCTTCAAGAAATATATATCCTAGACATATATTAAACGTATTATAAACTCTATAAGGAAGCAAATTAGCTATTGCTCCATTTCTACGTTTTAATTTCATGTATCACAGCATAGCGCGTTAATGTGAGATTCCATGTGGTGCTGTCACCCATTTTAACATGTGAGCATCTCTGGCATGTCTACACATGGTTCACTGTGTGATGATAGAATTAAAATTAAACTGTATACCTGACATCGGCTGTGCACCAGCGGGCATATGACTGCTGAATACCGGGCCATCTCTACCCAAATGCAATTGGCAATGACCACCAATACGAAAGCCATATGAGTAGCCACAACAAATTTCTTGAACATGAAAATCAGACACATTGTTGCCTTCTTGATTAAGGTGGTAAGATGATTCTACGGCGTGGTCATTTAACTTTGTGTGCTGTGGCCATAGAATGTAATTTGAAATTAGTTGGATATGGTGGACGACAAGGATGGTAGTGTGTCTATGCCCACATGCATAGATTTGTTTTTGTTATTGTTTAGATGATTGGAAAATGTGTGGTAAATGGAAAACAATGCACTACTTCTTACTATTCCAGGGGAGGAGATGGGGTTTGAAATTATTTTCCAAATAGGAATTGCAAAGTAATAAAATTTTCCATATTTCCATAGGTTTTGAGGTACCTTTAAATAATTCCCAATATTTATGTGTAAATTTATAACCGTGTTTCCTTGTAATCTCCACCTTATTCAATATTCCATTAATTAAACCTTTTAACTTTAATAAAATCTATCTAATTTTCGCCTTCATGTAAATGTTCGTAGATCTCCCCATGCTGCAAATGGCAGATATACTACTGACTGGCCTCCGTAATACAATTTCATTTATTACGAAAATTTGCATTTACGCTTGACACGCAAATACATGTAATTCCGAATGACGACAACGGTTGCGACGGCGTCGGCAACAAAGGCAGCGGCGTTAGAGCAGCAACACCGACAACAATTGGCCATCAGCATGGCAAATTCAAATACATATTCTTGGCAACAAAGTTTGGAAGAAATCTACACCCAAAAACCTCCCGCTACATAGCTGGTATGGGATGTTGTTGTTGGTGGGCCGACTACAAACCTGGCCTGGCCATGGAACCCACAGAATTAAATGTGGCGACCACAGAGAAGTAACATTACCAAAAGACGCAACCAAGTCGTAGAAGGAATATGCATATGTAAATATGTATGTAACAAACCTACACACATGAATGCTTGTATGTATGTCTTTGCATTAGCAAAAAGTCCAATTAAATTACTTTTTGAATATCACAAAACGGAAAATGTACAAAGAATTACATTTGCCATACACCGAATGGGAGGAGGAGGAAGCAAACAGTCATCTAGCCAAGCAGAAGACCGACAGCCAGCCAGCCACTGATGAAATAGAGGAGGAAACCAACCAAATAAAGAAAATCTAAGTGAATTGCACACACGCATACACATAATGTTCACACACACACACTGTGGCACATGGACACCATCATCATCATCATTGTCATGTATGCAAAACGCCAAGGAAAAGCCAAGGTAAGATTTTAACGAAAATTGCCAAACGCCAAAAGCGTCACATATAAGAATCAGCAGTAGAACAAGAAGAAGAAGAGAGTTTATCAAAATTAACAAAACGACCGCACACTTCTTGGTAACTGACTGACAAATATTGTAAACCGTCATGCCAACACCAAACGTTCAAATGTATGCAGCTCGTACTATATTAACACACACACACACATACACTCAAATATAGGTATGCACTCATTATTGGGAGCAATAAGAAGGTGTACATTAGCCAGAGTCAATTGCTCAAACAATTTGCATGCACACGGAGAAACCAAAGGATGGAAAAGGATTAAAATTATACAAAACTGTAGATTCTTCTGTAAAACGGATAATTTATTTATCCATAAATGTGAATAAATTATTTACCACAAATACGGAATATTTATTTATCCACAAATGTGAATAATTTATTTATCCATAGGCATGGATCATTTATTTATCCATAGGCATGGATAATTTATTTATCCACATAAGAGGATAAATTATATTTATTAACCTCAAATGTTGATAATTAATTTATCCTCCAACGTGGATAATATTTATATTTATGATATTTTTTATACACAACCGTGGATAATGCACAAATGCGCATAATTTATCCACAAACGTAGACTGTGACACAAAATTCTTTTGAGAACCGTACCTCAACTTTTCTGAGCGACATTTTTGCAGAACATTTCGAAGCTGAAAAACGTCATCTTGTGGTACTTTTATAGCGGTTCTTAAAATATAGGACGAAAAGGACATTGAAGCAAGCGAGTTAGAAGGACCAAATGCTCTTCGGAACTACTTCTCATTCGATTTGAAGACATGCCTCATAAGTAAGCTAAAACAACAGTTAACAAAGATATAACTCTAATTTCAGATGCCTTACAAGGTCTTCAGCAGAAACTTGCTGACAGCAGAAGAAATAGTAATCGTCCGAATCCCATTACCACATAGGACTTAAAATTTTTGTAATTGAACTTAGTTTAATACAAAAAAATTTAAAGAAAATCGAAGGGGTCGAACATATTTAAAAATTGATTTTAAATATTAAATCGCGAAAATAGCATCCAAGCTCACTGTGCAAATTTTTTTCTATTTTTTATTTAACAGCTGATAAAACAACGAAACATACAAAAAAAGATTTTTTCAAATTGGACCAATATTAAAGAAGTTATGAGTATTTCTTTGCATGTAGTTTTTACAGAATTTGACTTTTTCAAGGCGCGGTATCTCTGGAACCGTTAGTCCAAAAAAATCTGAAAATATACTAAAATGTTTTGCTAGTGAGCAGCATCACCGCAGAGAAAAATAAAGGAAATCAAAAACCTCATCTTGAAAAAGTATCCGATTTCACTCAGAAATCCCCATATATATAATATATATAGACCTTCGGACAGTATAATCTAGGTCTTTTCGCCACGTGACATTAGCCAATCCGTCCTGAACTTGTTCGCCGTCAACCTCTTCTGTAGCTCCAACAATCTGCATTAAATATAGTTGCAATATTAATAATTTATATATAAATGAACAAATTAGTATACGTACCACTTCTGACGACCGACTTCCTACAGTGGTATTTGGCCCACTTCCGGTTGAATTCAAGGTATAGGTAGTTTCATTACCTACACTTAAATGTGTCAAATATCCTTCCTGGCTAACAATTTTTGGCAGAATTCGCTGTCGTGCATTAGTGAACCAACAATCGATCTAAACACAACGTGAGGGTTTAGTAACTGTCGAATCATATTATTTAAGTTGACTTAGGACTATGATTACCCGTCGTACTGTTAAATTTGTTTTTTCCGACAGGGTACATTTTTCCGCTTTATTCGGATACGGATTGTTACGGTGTTTGTACAACCATTTCTTGAGTATTTTTGCCAAATTCGGTGGTAGGCGTTTGCGTCTATTTTTGCGAATCACCGACGCGACCCGCCAACATCATCAGCGTTCCGTCGTTTGGCTCTCTGGAATTTCTTCCGGAGGCGCCTAACTACTTTCCGCTTCTGACTCAAAGTGCTATTCCACCGTGACAGATTCCTAGAACTTCTTCTGCTGTACCTCTCAATGTAATCAGCCGAAGTAACTTTCGGATCATAGTATTCAGGTTTTTCTTAGGACTATTATTACCTGTAAAGCAGTTAAATTGGTATCTTGCGACAGAGAACAGTATTCAGCACTACTGGGATACGCATTGTAACGGTGTTGGGGAGACTGCCTTTGCGATGGGAGAGTGCCTCTGCAAAACTCTTGTGATTTGGTGTTTGCTCCGTTATTCAATCTATTGGATGTTTTCATTATATTCTAAGGTGTATATTGTACTAGATAAACATAGACCTTCGGACTGTATAATCTAGGTCTTTTCGCCACGTGACATTAGCCACTCCGTCCTGTACTTGTTCGCCGTCAACCTCTTCTGTAGCTCCAACAATCTGCATTAAATATAGTTACAATATTAATCATTTATTTATAAATGAACAAATTAGTATACGTACCACTTCTGACGACCGACTTCCTACAGTGGTATTTGGCGCACTTCCGGTCGAATTCAAGGTATAGGTAGTTTCATGACCTACACTTAAATTTGTCAAATATCCTTCCTGGCTAATAATTTTTGGCAGAATGCGCTGTCGTGCAATAGTGAACCAACAACCGATCTAAACACAACGTGAGGGTTTAGTAACTTTCGAATCATATTATTTAAGGTGACTTAGGACTATGATTACCTGTCGTACAGTTAAATTTGTTTTTTCCGACAGGGTACATTTTTCCGCTTTATTTGGATACGGATTTTAACGGTGTTTGTACAACCATTTCTTGAGTATTTTTGCCAAATTCGGTGGTAGGCGTTTGCGTCTATTTTTGCGAATCACCGACGTGACCCGCCAACATCATCAGCGTTCCGTCGTTTGGCTCTCTGGAATTTCTTCCGGAGGCGCCTAACTACTTTCCGCTTCTGACTCAAAGTGCTATTCCACCGTGACAGATTCCTAGAACTTCTTCTGCTGTACCTCTCAATGTAATCAGCCGAAGTAACTTTCGGATCATAGTATTCAGGTTTTTCTTAGGACTATTATTACCTGTAAAGCAGTTAAATTGGTATCTTGCGACAGAGAACAGTATTCAGCACTACTGGGATACGGATTGTAACGGTGTTGGGGAGACTGCCTTTGCGATGGGAGAGTGCCTCTGCAAAACTCTTGTGATTTGGTGTTTGCTCCGTTATTCAATCTATTGGATGTTTTCATTATATTCTAAGGTGTATATTGTACTAGATATACATACCTATACATAGACCTTCGGACTGTATAATCTAGGTCTTTTCGCCACGTGACATTAGCCACTCCGTCCTGTACTTGTTCGCCGTCAACCTCTTCTGTAGCTCCAACAATCTGCATTAAATATAGTTACAATATTAATCATTTATTTATAAATGAACAAATTAGTATACGTACCACTTCTGACGACCGACTTCCTACAATGGTATTTGGCGCACTTCCAGTCGAATTCAAGGTATAGGTAGTTTCATGACCTACACTTAAATTTGTCAAATATCCTTCCTGGCTAATAATTTTTGGCAGAATGCGCTGTCGTGCAATAGTGAACCAACAATCGATCTAAACACAACGTGAGGGTTTAGTAACTTTCGAATCATATTATTTAAGGTGACTTAGGACTATGATTACCTGTCGTACAGTTAAATTTGTTTTCTCCGACAGGGTACATTTTTTCCGCTTTATTTGGATACGGATTTTAACGGTGTTTGTACAACCATTTCTTGAGTATTTTTGCCAAATTCGGTGGTAGGCGTTTGCGTCTATTTTTGCGAATCACCGACGTGACCCGCCAACATCATCAGCGTTCCGTCGTTTGGCTCTCTGTAATTTCTTCCGGAGGCGCCTAACTACTTTCCGCTTCTGACTCAAAGTGCTATTCCACCGTGACAGATTCCTAGAACTTCTTCTGCTGTACCTCTCAATGTAATCAGCCGAAGTAACTTTCGGATCATAGTATTCAGGTTTTTTCTTAGGACTATTATTACCTGTAAAGCAGTTAAATTGGTATCTTGCGACAGAGAACAGTATTCAGCACTACTGGGATACGGATTGTAACGGTGTTGGGGAGACTGCCTTTGCGATGGGAGAGTGCCTCTGCAAAACTCTTGTGATTTGGTGTTTGCTCCGTTATTCAATCTATTGGATGTTTTCATTATATTCTAAGGTGTATATTGTACTAGATATACAAACCTATACATAGACCTTCGGACTGTATAATCTAGGTCTTTTCGCCACGTGACATTAGCCACTCCGTCCTGAACTTGTTCGTCGTCAACCTCTTCTGTAGCTCCAACAATCTGCATTAAATATAGTTACAATATTAATCATTTATTTATAAATGAACAAATTAGTATACGTACCACTTCTGACGACCGACTTCCTACAATGGTATTTGGCGCACTTCCAGTCGAATTCAAGGTATAGGTAGTTTCATGACCTACACTTAAATTTGTCAAATATCCTTCCTGGCTAATAATTTTTGGCAGAATGCGCTGTCGTGCAATAGTGAACCAACAATCGATCTAAGCACAACGTGAGGGTTTAGTAACTTTCGAATCATGTTATTTAAGTTGACTTAGGACTATGATTACCTGTCGTACAGTTAAATTTGTTTTCTCCGACAGGGTACATTTTTTCCGCTTTATTTGGATACGGATTGTAACGGTGTTTGTACAACCATTTCTTGAGTATTTTTGCCAAATTCGGTGGTAGGCGTTTGCGTCTATTTTTGCGAATCACCGACGTGACCCGCCAACATCATCAGCGTTCCGTCGTTTGGCTCTCTGGAATTTCTTCCGGAGGCGCCTAACTACTTTCCGCTTCTGACTCAAAGTGCTATTCCACCGTGACAGATTCCTAGAACTTCTTCTGCTGTACCTCTCAATGTAATCAGCCGAAGTAACTTTCGGATCATAGTATTCAGGTTTTTCTTAGGACTATTATTACCTGTAAAGCAGTTAAATTGGTATCTTGCGACAGAGAACAGTATTCAGCACTACTGGGGTACGGATTGTAACGGTGTTGGGGAGACTGCCTTTGCGATGGGAGAGTGCCTCTGCAAAACTCTTGTGATTTGGTGTTTGCTCCGTTATTCAATCTATTGGATGTTTTCATTATATTCTAAGGTGTATATTGTACTAGATATACATACCTATACATAGACCTTCAGACTGTATAATCTAGGTCTTTTCGCCACGTGACATTAGCCACTCCGTCCTGTACTTGTTCGCCGTCAACCTCTTCTGTAGCTCCAACAATCTGCATTAAATATAGTTACAATATTAATCATTTATTTATAAATGAACAAATTAGTATACGTACCACTTCTGACGACCGACTTCCTACAGTGGTATTTGGCGCACTTCCGGTCGAATTCAAGGTATAGGTAGTTTCATGACCAAATATCCTTCCTGGCTAATAATTTTTGGCAGAATGCGCTGTCGTGCAATAGTGAACCAACAATCGATCTAAACACAACGTGAGGGTTTAGTAACTTTCGAATCATATTATTTAAGGTGACTTAGGACTATGATTACCTGTCGTACAGTTAAATTTGTTTTTTCCGACAGGGTAAATTTTTCCGCTTTATTTGGATACGGATTTTAACGGTGTTTGTACAACCATTTCTTGAGTATTTTTGCCAAATTCGGTGGTAGGCGTTTGCGTCTATTTTTGCGAATCACCGACGTGACCCGCCAACATCATCAGCGTTCCGTCGTTTGGCTCTCTGGAATTTCTTCCGGAGGCGCCTAACTACTTTCCGCTTCTGACTCAAAGTGCTATTCCACCGTGACAGATTCCTAGAACTTCTTCTGCTGTACCTCTCAATGTAATCAGCCGAAGTAACTTTCGGATCATAGTATTCAGGTTTTTCTTAGGACTATTATTACCTGTAAAGCAGTTAAATTGGTATCTTGCGACAGAGAACAGTATTCAGCACTACTGGGATACGGATTGTAACGGTGTTGGGGAGACTGCCTTTGCGATGGGAGAGTGCCTCTGCAAAACTCTTGTGATTTGGTGTTTGCTCCGTTATTCAATCTATTGGATGTTTTCATTATATTCTAAGGTGTATATTGTACTAGATATACAAACCTATACATAGACCTTCGGACTGTATAATCTAGGTCTTTTCGCCACGTGACATTAGCCACTCCGTCCTGAACTTGTTCGTCGTCAACCTCTTCTGTAGCTAGAACAATCTGCATTAAATATAGTTACAATATTAATCATTTATTTATAAATGAACAAATTAGTATACGTACCACTTCTGACGACCGACTTCCTACAATGGTATTTGGCGCACTTCCAGTCGAATTCTAGGTATAGGTAGTTTCATGACCTACACTTAAATTTGTCAAATATCCTTCCTGGCTAATAATTTTTGGCAGAATGCGCTGTCGTGCAATAGTGAACCAACAATCGATCTAAGCACAACGTGAGGGTTTAGTAACTTTCGAATCATGTTATTTAAGTTGACTTAGGACTATGATTACCTGTCGTACAGTTAAATTTGTTTTCTCCGACAGGGTACATTTTTTCCGCTTTATTTGGATACGGATTGTAACGGTGTTTGTACAACCATTTCTTGAGTATTTTTGCCAAATTCGGTGGTAGGCGTTTGCGTCTATTTTTGCGAATCACCGACGTGACCCGCCAACATCATCAGCGTTCCGTCGTTTGGCTCTCTGGAATTTCTTCCGGAGGCGCCTAACTACTTTCCGCTTCTGACTCAAAGTTCTATTCCACCGTGACAGTTTCCTAGAACTTCTTCTGCTGTATCAGCCGAAGTAACTTTCGGATCATAGTATTCAGGTTTATTTAGGACTATTATTACCTGTAAAGCAGTTAAATTGGTTTCTTGCGACAGAGTACAGTATTCAGCACCACTGGGATACGGATTGTAACGGTGTTGGGGTGAGTGCCTCTGCGATGGAAGAGTGCCTCTGCACAACTCTTCTGATTTGGTATTTGCTCCGTTATTCAATCTTTTAAATGTTTTCATTATATTCTAAGGTGTATATTGTAATAGATATACATACCTATATATAGACTTACGGACAGTATAATCTCGTCAACCTCTTCTGTAGCTCCAACAATCTGCATTAAATATAGTTGCAATATTAATAATTTATATATAAATGAACAAATTAGTATACGTACCACTTCTGACGACCGACTTCCTACAATGGTATTAGGCGCACTTCCGGCCGAATTCAAGGTATAGGTAATTTTATTGCCTATACTTGAATTTGTCAAATATTCTTCCGGCCTAATCATTTCTGGCAGAATGCGCCGTCGTGCATTAATGAACCAATATTTGATCTAAACACAACGTGAGGGTTTAGTAACTGTCGAATCATATTATTTAAGTTGACTTAGGGCTATGATTACCTGTCGTACTGTTAAATTTGTTTTTTTCCGACAGAGTACATTTTTCCGCTTTATTTGGATACGGATCGTAACGGTGTGTGTACAACCATTTCTTCAGTATTTTTGCCAAATTCGGTGGTGGGCGGTTGCGTTTATTTTTGCGAATCACACTTTTATGCTGGCCATCTTCATCCACCTCTCCCAGCACTGTAACGACACCGACGTGACCCTTTTATAGCGTTCATTTTCAACACTCGAGATCGATTGATATCGTTCTCGGGCTAAATAAGCAAATAACAGGAAAAATAGTATCAGTATAATCTAAGTCTTTTCGCCACGTGACATAAGCCACTCCGTCCTGAACTTGTTCGTCGTCAACCTCTTCTGTAGCTCCAAAAATCTGCATTAAATATAGTTGCAATATTAATAATTTATTTATAAATGAACAAATTAGTATACGTACCACTTCTGACGACCGACTTCCTACAATGGTATTTGGCGCACTTCCGGTCGAATTCAAGGTATAGGTAGTTTCATTACCTACACTTAAATGTGTCAAATATCCTTCCTGGCTAACAATTTTTGGCAGAATTCGCTGTCGTGCATTAGTGAACCAACAATCGATCTAAACACAACGTGAGGGTTTAGTAACTGTCGAATCATATTATTTAAGTTGACTTAGGACTATGGTTACCTGTCGTACTGTTAAATTTGTTTTTTCCGACAGGGTACATTTTTCCGATTTGTTTGGATACGGATTGTAACGGTGTTTGTACAACCATTTCTTGAGTATTTTTGCCAAATTCGGTGGTAGGCGTTTGCATCTATTTTTGCGAATCACACTTTTATGCTGGCCATCTTCATCCACCTCTCCCAGCACTGTAACGACATCGACGTGACCTTTTTATAGCGATAATTTCCAACACTCGAGATCGATTGATATCACACTTTTATGCTGGCCATCTTCATCCACCTCTCCCAGCACTGTAACGACACCTACAATGGTATTTGGCGTACTTCCGGTCGAATTCAAGGTATAGGTAGTTTCATTACCTACACTTTAATGTGTCAAATATCCTTCCTGGCTAACAAATTTTGGAAGAATTCGCTGTCGTACATTAGTGAACCAACAATCGATCTAAACACAACGTGAGGGTTTAGTAACTCTCGAATCATATTATTTAAGTTGACTTAGGACTATGATTACCTGTCGTACTGTTAAATTTGTTTTTTTCCGACAGGGTACATTTTTCCGCTTTATTTGGATACGGATTGTAACGGTGTTTGTACAACTATTTCTTCAGTATTTTTGCCAAATTCGGTGGTGGGCGGTTGCGTTTATTTTTGCGAATCACACTTTTATGCTGGCCATCTTCATCCACCTCTCCCAGCACTGTAACGACACCGACGTGACCCTTTTATAGCGTTCATTTTCAACACTCGAGATCGATTGATATCGTTCTCGGGCTAAATAAGCAAATAACAAGTAAAATAGTATCCGTATAATCTAGTGCCTCTTTTCGCCACGTGGCATTAGCCACTCCGTCCTGAAATTATTCGCCGTCAACCTCTTCGGTAGCTCCAACAATCTGCATTTAATGTAGTTGCAATATTTATAATTTATACATAAATGAACAAATTAGTATACGTACCACTTCTGAAGACCGACTTCCTACAATGGTATTTGGCGCACTTCCGGTGGAATTCAAGGTATAGGTAATTTTATTACCTATACTTGAATTTGTCAAATATTCTTCGCCTAATCATTTCTGGCAGAATGCGCCGTCGTGCATTAATGAACCAATAATCGATCTAAACACAACGTGTGGATTTAGTAACTTTCGAATTATAGTATTCAGGTTTACTTAGGACTATTATTACCTGTAAAGCAGTTCAATTGATTTCTTGCGACAGAGTACAGTATTCAGCACTACTGGGATACGGATTGTAACGGTGTTGGGGAGAATGCCTTTGCGATGTGAGAGTGCCTCTGCAAAACTCTTGTGATTTGGTATTTGCTCCGTTATTCAATCTTTTTGTTTTCAATGTTTTCATTATATTCTAAGGTGTATATTGTAATAGATATACATACCTATATATAGACTTTCGGACAATATAATCTAGGCCTTTTCGCCACGTGACATTAGCCACTCCGTCCTGAACTTGTTTGCCGTCGGCCTCTTCTGTAGCTCCAACAATCTGTATTAAATATAGTTGCAATATTAATAATTTATATATAAATGAACAAATTAGTATACGTACCACTTCTGACGACCGACTTCCTAAAATGGTATTTGGCGCGCTTCCGGTCGAATTGAAGGTATAGGTAGTTTCATTACCTACACTTAAATTTGTCAAATATTCTTCCTGGCTAATATTTTTTGGCCGAATGCGCTGTCGTGCATTGGTGAACCAACAATCGATCTAAATACAACATGAGGGTTTAGTAACATTCGAATTAGGGATAGGCATGACGACTTTCGATTAGTCGACTTTTTGGTTTGAAAAGTCTAAAAATCGTTGTCGACCTTTGGTTATAGAGAAATCGAAAAGTCGACCTTTAATGGTCGACTTTCGGGTATCTTACCCAACATTCTTTATATGACAAATATTAAGTCTGTCTGGTTACTTTCCCAGCAAGAATTGTCCAGCAAGTAGTTTTTCAGAGAGTAAGGGGTTTTTATTCTCCTTTGCTATAAAATTGTAAAATGTAAACAGACACCTTCCCAGCAAAAACCAGCAAGCAATCAGCTGGCTTGCCAAAACAGAACAATTTGTCCGCCAATGATGGAAGCAAACACGTTGTATTTTATTGAAAATAAAAAAGAAAATGAAACAAAAAAGTATTTTTCCACTTTACAAATTTGTTCTCCATAAAACAATACAATTAAACTATGCTATTTCCACAATGAAATTGTTTTTAATGTTCACAAACATAAATCAACAAAAAACTAAAAACAGATGATTGACTGTTTTCGGGAAGAAGAAGCATTGATAGTGCTTGCTAGAAGAAATTTGTCCAGCAAGAATTTGCAGACTCTCAGTAAAAGAACTGTCAAAATGTCTCTCTCGAATCGCTCTCTTTTGCTGGTTTTTTGTGTTAACAGACGACTTCCAGGAACAATTGGTACAAGTTGTTACAAATTTTAGGGTAACCAGACAGACCTATTGTAATACCACCCTCTGTTGACAGCGATATGTATCAAAAAAGCTATAAAATCAATTTTAGTCGACTTTGATCATAATGGAAAGATCGAAAAGTCGACGGTTTTGTTAAAGGTGAAAATCGAATGATCGAAAAGTCGACTTTTCCTTTGAAGGTAAAAATCGAATAGTCGATTTCGATTACGTATCCCTAATTCGAATCATATTATTTAGGTTGACTTAGGACTATGATTACCTGTCGTACTGTTAAATTTGTTTTTTTTTCCGACAGGGTAAATTTTTCTGCTTTATTTGGATACGGATTGTAACGGTGTTTGTACAACCATTTCTTCAGTATTTTTGCCAAATTCGGTGGTGGGCGGTTGCGTTTATTTTTGCGAATCACACTTTTATGCTGGCCATCTTCATCTACCTCTCCCAGCATTGTAACGACACCGACGTGACCCTTTTATAGCGTTCATAGCGTTATAGCTCTGCTGAAAGAGAGATACCCTCAGCCTCTGTAGGTACCGTAATGTGGGTTTATACCAAATCAGTGACATATACCATATATATTTAGTAAGCAAACTTTTGATCCAGAGAGAACTCGAAATATGAAATTACGTCAAAGTATGTTTGGGAGAAATTTTTTAAAAAGTTTGAGAGTTAACTTGCACACTAGCCGTTGCCGACAATTTTTTTTTGTGACCTTATGGGCCATTATCTCAGGAAATATGGTCTTTCTCCGCAAAATATTGTACCGTTGCAAACGGGGGAGCTAGGACAAACTACTGTAGACATTTCAAAACGATCCGTGGGAAGCTCTTAAACTTCACTTCTTCCGAATTTTGTGTGGGAGGTACCCGAGTGGAGGAGTGGACCGATATAGTCCATATTCGAACCCGATCTGTATATGGAAGCAACTATACGCTGTGCAAAGTTTGGCCCGATATGGCCCATTTTCGAACTTAAACTAAGCTTGGACACAATATTACTAAGTGCAAAATTTGGTTGAAATGGAAGATACGTAGGGGATGGAAGATACCAAGAAACGGTCCAGATCGGCTTTAACATGGCAAAGCCCAGGACTTATCTTGGTCCCTCTTTCATCTCATGTGGACACTGACCTCCCTGTGGTGTCACCTAGGTAAGTGCCTTTAACACCCGTTGAAGGTAGTGAGCTAACATGTGACGCGCGTTCTCCCATAAGGGTCGGGAGAAAAAGCAGCCTACTATGAAAAAACGAAGGAAAGGAAACACAAACCCCTCTAAAGTTGACGCAAACGTTTTATGGACCATGATCTGCGAATCTGTACCTGGAATGTTCGCACTCTTTATAGAGAAGGTGCAGTTTACGCATTGGCAGATGTACTTGAAAAGTACAAGCCCGACATTACTGGCATACAGGAAATACGATGAATTGGGAAAGACGTCACAACAACACATAAAGGTGGCGCACTGTATTATAGCTGCCATGGCACAAAGCATGAATTTGGTTGGGGATTTGTAGTTGGTCGGAGGTTAAAAAATCTGGTCTCCAGCTTCACCCCAATGAATCAAAGACTCGCTGCAATTTGATTAAAAGCAAAATTCTTTAACATCAGCTTTATTTGCGCTCATGCTCCCACTAAAGAAAATGACGAACAGACCAAAGATATATTTTACGAGCGCTTAGAAGAAACTTATGACCGTTGCCCTGCCCATGGCAATTAAATTATACTAGGCGATTTTAATGCCGATTTTAATGCCCAACAGTCGGGAAATTCAGATGTATGCATCAGCTTGTTAGCTCCATCTGGCAGGAAGAACGCGTACCCGACGATTGGAACCTAAGCAGATCCTGGGGAAGACCCAAGAGATGCAGATCGACACCTACCACCTCTTTGTCGATTATAAAGCAGCCTTCGACAGACCGCTACGTTCAAAGGTATTCCAAGACATGTCTGAATTCGGCTTTGTAAAATTACTCTAATTGACACAAGATCTCCAGTTAAAATAGGAAAGAACCTCTCCAAAGAGTTTTGTACTAAAAGAGGTTTCAACATCCTGCTAGAAAGGGTTATACGAAAGGTAAACGTCAAAAGAAGTGTCACAATCTACACCAATAGCCAGATGTTACTTGCTTATGCTGATAATATACATCATGGGACGATCAGTAAAAGATGTAACCGATACCTTTATGACCGCCGTAAACACAAGAAACGACATCAGTTGTGAAATAAAAAGAAGAATTGTATTGGCCAACAGATGCTACTTTGGTTTAAGTAAGCACTTCAAAAACAAAACCACAACTCGTCAAACAAAAATAACGCTTTACAAAACACTGATACTACCCTCGCTGATGTATGGTTCCGAAGCCTGGGTACGTGCGCAAACAGATATGGCAGTGCTTGGCGTGTTTGGGAAAAAAAATCTTCGAAAGATTTACGCACCAATCTGCGTTGTTGGTGAATTTCGACGTCGTATGAACCACGAGCTGTGTCTGCTACACAACGACATGGATATAGTTAAACGTATCGAGATGCAGCGATTGCGTTGGCTAGGCCATGTAATAAGAATGAGCGATGATGAACCCGCTAAAAAGGCGTATAAATTCGAACCACATGGCGGTGCACGCAGAATTGGCAGGCCAAAGAATAGATGGCGCATACAAGTCGATGAAGAGATGACAGAGAGAATTGGAGATCTTTTGTTAGTTCGGTCTATGAAACAAATGTTATGTAATAGGCCAGCTAAGGAAGTAAAGTATGTAAATCCGTTCGAGAGTAATTCGTGCGCACCAACCAGACATACAGACGGACAGAGGGACTTACATGGGAAATCGGTGTTTCGTTAAAATAAATGCTGAGGGTATAAAATGGAAATATTACATAATACTTCAAAACTACACTGATACGCTTCTTTAGTAAAGTTATTTATCCACCATCGTGAATAAGTTATGGAGCATAGTTGATAAATTGACAATTAAGGGCTAAGTTATCCACCATGGATAAATTATGCACCATCGTGAATATGTTATTCACGATGGTGAATATTCAGTTATTCACCTCACTATAGACGTCATCCCTTATAGTGTAGTAGTGTATTAAGTTATCCACCATCGCGGATAAGTTGTACATTATCGCTGATAAACTATTCACCATCGTGGATAAGTTATCCACCAAAACGAATAAATTATTTACAATCGTGTATAAATTATTTGCCATAAGTTAAGTGCTTTGTTGATAAGTTGTCCACTTATCATGTTATCCACCATAGTATATAAGGTATCCACCATCGTGGACAAGTCATCCACCAAAGTGAATGTGGTATCCAGAATCGGGGATAATTTATCCACCATAGTGGACGCCTTTTTTATTGATCAATTTTATTTCTTATGTTTTTTTATTAGAAGATTTCAATTTCTAACGTTTCTAATGATTTTCACTTTTGTTATCGCTTTTTAATTATAGAAGAACAATGTATACTTTGTGTACAAATATGGTGAGTCCATCATCACTAGCTTGAATAATTATATGTTTCATTTTTATTTGAAACATTTAAAATGTGTATATGCGAATTTTATTACCAACCAATTTGTTTTTCGACAACAAACTTAAATGAAACCGACGCCTTTCTGTTAGATATATGCAAAAGGTGGTTGTTGTGCGAAGGAAAATTTATTTCCTATATTTCGCTTCGCATTCGTACTGAAATTGGAAGAAAAACATTGGTATATTCGAAGGGAAATTTACTTCCGACATTCTCTCCGAAATATGAAAGAATATCCCTACGGTAAATCGTATAGAAATCGGAACGAAATCTGAACGATTTTGCTTCCGAAATTGTTTAGATGTGTCGGGCATCCGACATTTAGTTTGCTGGGTGCTTACACGATAATTTGTAATAATTATTAGTCCCGATTTACATTAGGCGAGTTTACCTGCGGCAATTTTTCTCGTTGCTTTTTAAACATGCCTCTTGCGTTTATAAAAGGCAATTCTGTTCCGACAAGTTTTGTTTTCGAAACAATGAAAATAATGTCAAATACAAAGAATATAAAGGGAATGGCATGAATTATCGGTACGAGCAATTTTTTTCCATGTCCATTCCCCTTATGTGTCTCTCCTACAAGCAGAGACTTGCCGCAAGTAAACTCGCCTAATGTAAGTTGGGACATAGACCATATTTACATTAGACATCTTTAATTGCGGCAATTGTCAATTTGATGAAGAGAGGGGTGATGAATATGGTAACCCTTTGCCTTTCAACACCCTCTCTCACCGACAAACTGACAATTGCCGCAGAAAAATTGCCTAATGTAAATTGGGACTCACTAATGTTTTGACATGTACATATTTCAATTTAAAGTACATGTAGTTTGTTTTTGTTTTTTGAAATATCATGCGCTCATATGATCTAAGGGGCTTTTCACCGCCGAAAAATTTGATGTTCTGGTCTGGAACTGAACCGGAGACCTTCTGAGTGCATGGTGGACGTGGTTACCACTGCTCCACGGTGGTTGCCAGAGGACCAGAAGATAGTTTTTGTTCTAAAGACGATAAGACACCCGCATATGTTCAGCAACACTCTTCTGCAGATCTTCTTCTTTAAACAAATATCAACATCTGGTTTTCGAAAAAATAAATCTACCATACTCTAGCTATCAAAAAAGTAGGTCCTCTTTTGGCCCTCTTTAGAAGAAGGTCTACTTACATATATTATTATACCATGATGTCAACCAACTTAAAGAAGCTAAAATAACATAACAAACTGCAACACACCTTTGTGAGAAATAATTTGCGTTTGAATTTGGGTATCCTGCGGCTCCATATCTTGCACGTATTTTCGTAGTGTTGCAAATTTTCCAATTGATTGATGAAGGAATGAAGAAAAAAATCTAAGCAAGAAAACTTTTGTTTTTGAAATGACAATTTTTAATATGTATGTACATATATGTTCACATTTTTCCATTTGACAAGACAACCCAGCAAACCAACATTACTCGAACAAAACATCATATTTCAATTATAAATTCTTGTGTAGCCACTGGAGAATAAACGAAACCTGATTCTCTTAAAAATAATGAATGTGTATTCTAATTATTAGCTTATCCGTGTAATTGTAGAATGTATTTATACGAATTGCTTTTCGTACTTACTTACTTAGCTGGTCCACTACATTGTTCCATAGACCGAACTAAGAAAAGATCTCCATTCCTCTCTGTTTTTGCTTCGCTTTTTATACCCTCAGCATTTAGGCTAACGAGGGTATATACACTTTCATACGGCCAAAATGTTCCTCATCGAAATAATGGTTTTAGACCCCAAGTATGTTTGGACGAAATGTGTTTCAGACAATTTGGAGTTGATTTAGCCATGTCCGTCCGTCTGTCTGGCTGTAGCGCACGATAACTCTCGAATGGATCAACCGATTCGGTCCAAAATTTGGCTTTCGTAATATTTTGCCCAAACTTAGTTTTATTTCGAAGATGGGCTATATCGATCCTTCCGGTACTTCCCCCGCAAAAGTTCGAAAATGTTCGGAAAATTTGTGCGCACTCTTGAAGGAAGTAACCGATTTGATCCACACTTTGCACATCGTGATTTTTCTACCAGACTAAGATAAGGTTCCAATATGGACTCAATCGGTCCACTCCTTCGGGTACCTCCCACACAAAATTTTGGATAAGTTCAGATTAGGACCTGCTCTCGAATCGCTTTGATTATTGTTGCAACAACTTGTATTCACTGCCCCCCATACGACGGTGCAAGCTTCATCAGATGCAAGTCCATACTTCCTGAGAAAATAGCCTGAAAGTTGCAAAAAGCCCCTATGACACCGTGTGTAGTGGTTGGACCTGGCGATTCGATCCAAAATTTCGCCTTCGTAATATTTTGTCCAAACATATAGATATAGATCAGGTGTGAATATGGACTATATTTGTTTAAGCGATTTTCATGGGGCAATAACGGTCCACAACTTCCGGCACATCTCCCCAATATTTGAAAATGTCTCTAAAATGCTAGGGCGATATTACTTGAATGGGGCAACCACTTTGGTCCAAACTTTGGATCTCCTAATATTTTGTCAAAATTTAAGTTTAACTTCTAAAATTACCCATATCGGTCTTCCCTAAGGGTACCTCCCCCACAAAAGTTCAACACTTGTGTCGTACGCAGTTAATTCCTAATCCACATTTTTGTCGGCACGTTCAGATGACCAAAAAGGGCCACAAAATTCTGAAGAGTCCTTAAATACATTCGATCTGTCTATTGGTGAAAGTTTCACTTCACATTAGCTGAGGATATATATCTGTCGGCAAAGCCGACTGACACTTTTTTACTTGTTGGAATACGCACCTTTTCATTTCTTCATCCACTTGTATGCTCCATCGAAGCTTAGGCCTGCCGATTCTGCGTGCACCGCCATGTGGCATGTATTCATACGGCTTTTTAGCGGGTTTATCATCGCTCATTCTTATGCATTATCTGCTTGCGCAAGTACCCAGGGTTCGGAACCATACATCAGCACGGGTGGTTTCAGTGTTTTGTAAAGCGTTATTTTTGTTTGACGAGTTGTGGTGCTTACTTAAGCCAAAGTAGCATCTGTTGGCCAATACAATTCTTCTTTTTATTTCACAACTGATGTCGTTTGTTGTGTTTACGGCGGTGCCGAGGTATACAAAGTCTTTTACTACCTCAAAATTATAGGAACCAACTTCAACAGTTGGTCCGATCTCAATGGACGCATTGCGCGTCGACACCATCGGCTTGGTCTTCTCGTCGTTTACCGCCAGACCCACTTTAGCAGATTCTCCTTCGACCTTCATAAAGGTATCGGTCATCAGCATAAGCAAGTAACATGTGGCTATTGGTGTAGATTGTGCCACTTCTTTTGGCGTTTGCCTCTCGCATATCCTTTTCTAGCAGGATGTTGAAAAGATCACACGAAAGGCTGTCTCCTTGCCTGAAACCTCTTTTGGTACAAAACTCTTCAGAGAGGTTCTTTCCTATTTTAACTGAAGATCTTGTGTCAGTTAGAGTCATTTTACAAAGCCGAATGAGCTTTGCGGGGATACCAAATTCAGACATGGCTTGGAATACCTTTGAACGTAGCGGGCTGTCGAATGCTACTTTATAATCGACAAAAGGTGATATGTATCGATCTGCATCTCTTGGGTCTTCTCCAGGATTTGCCGCAGGGTAAATATCTGGTCAATGGTGGACTTGCCAGGTCTAAAGCCACATTGGTATGGTCCAATTATTTCGTTGACCATTGGCTTTAGTCGTTCGCACAATATCCCTGACACTATCTTATAGGCAATAGGGAGAAGAGTTATGCCCCTATAGTTGGAGCATACAGTCTTATCTCCTTTCTTGTGGACGGGAGACAGGATCCTCAGGTTCCAATCGTCGGTACGCGTTCTTCCTGCCAGATGGTGCTAACTAGCTGATGCATACACCTTATCAGCGCGTTGCCTCCGGTTTTAAACAGCTCGGCTGGTAGGCCATCAGATCCTGCTGCCTTATTATTCTTCAGCCGGTTTATTTCTGTCTTTACCTCATCTTGGCCGGGCGGTATTCATTCTATAGCATCTTCTGGGATTGGATCTGTGGTATCTTCGTCTACTTCGCTCTTATTGGATACCAGCAGATTGGAGAAATGTTCCTTCCATATCCTGAGCACGCTATCTGTATCTGTTACCAGATTACCTTGCTGGTCTCTACAGGAGGATGTGCCTGTACCAAAGCCATCTGTTTGATGTTTCACTTTTTGGTAGAATTTTCGGACTTCATTGTGACTCCTGGACATCTCGATTTTTTCACACTCCCGCTTTTCCATTTCTCTCTTTTTCTTGCGGAAAAGACGTTTCTCTTCTCTCCTTTTCTCTCGATATCTCTCTCGTGCGTTGCTACTGATTGTAAAGTAGCCCTATATGCAGCATTTTTCTCTTCGGTAGCAGCACGACACTCCTGGTCATACCATGGATTCCTTTGTGGAGGTCTCTGGTCTCCAAGTATGGATTTTACGGCTGTTTGCATGGAATGGACAATATTTTGCCATTGTGTTGTTATGTTATCGGGACAGGGAGTGCTCTCATTAATCAATTGGGCTAGTTGAGTGGAATATGCTGTGGCTATCTGTTGTTTTTGCAGCCTATCGATGTTCAACTTCCGCGTTGTGTCTGTTCGTGCTTTATGTGCAACGTTTAGACGGGTACGTATCTTTGCTGCAACAAGGTAGTGGTCCGAATCAATGTTTGCGCCTCGGAACGATCGTACATCCAACACGCTCGATGAATGTCTTCCATCTATCACAACATGATCAATTTGATTACTTGTTCTTTGATCTGGATACAGCCAGGTGCCCTTAAGAATATCGAGATGATTAAATCTGGTACTGCTAACTACCATGTTTTTTTGCAGCTGCAAAGTCTATCAGCCTCATACCACTATCAGATGTTTCACTGTGGAGACTGAATTTCCCGACTGTTGGGCCAAAGATATTCTCCTTTCCAATTTTGGCATTAAAATCGCCTAGAATGATTTTAATGTCATGGGCAGGGCAAAGGTCATATGTTTCTTCTAAGCGCTCGTAAAATATATCTTTGGTCTGTTCGTCCTTTTCTTCAGTGGGAGCATGAGCGCAAATAAAGCTGATGTTGAAGAATTTAGCTTTTATTCGAATTGCAGCACGCCTTTCATTCACTGGGGTGAAGCTGGATACCAGATGTTTTAGTCTCCGACTAACTACGAATCCGCAACCAAACTCACGCTTTACGTCATGGCAGCTATTATACAGTCCGTCACGTTTAGGTGTTGTTGTGACGCCATTCCCAATCCATCGTATTTCCTGTATGGCAGTAATATCGGCCTTGGACTTTTCAAGTACGTCTACCAATGCGAAGACTGCACCTTCTCTATAAAGAGTGCGAACATTCCAGGTGCAGATTCGCAGATCATGGTCCTTAAAACGTTTGCGGGGTTCGTCAACTTTAGAGGGGTTTGTTTTTCTTTTCTTTAGTTTTTTTCATAGTTGGCTATTTTTTCTAGGGGAGGGTTACTAACCTGACGCCCAAACCCCATTTTTAACGTTCTTATGGGTGAACGGACTGCACATGTTAGCTCACTACCATTAATTTCTTGGTATCTTCCATCCCCTACGTATCGCTTCCTTACAAAACAATGTCAAGCATGGTGCGCCTTAACTAACTTGAAATAGAAGGTGCTTACACCTGGAAGTTTTTGCTGATTCTGAATCTACAATCTTCATACGTGAGAAAAATCCAGAAGCAAGAAAGAATCTCTGGAGGAATTTTTAACTAAATCGTGACCGCGATTCCCATTTTTAACGTTTTTTTTTTGGCTTTCATGATTTTTCATGGAAATCGCAAGCCCTATCGAAATGGGACGAAAAACATGTTGTAGAGAATTTTTAGTGCTACAACATTTTCTTAAGTCCCAATTCGATGTGACTTGCGGTTTCCAAGCAATATCCTGCAAACCTAAAACACCACAAATGCTACCTTTGACCTCCGATGTTTTTTAAAAATCCCGTCTTCGATGTTTTTATTTTGTTTGATTTTTCTCATCTGTGAACATTGTAACTACAGAATCTAAAAAAACTTCCCAGGTGTAAGCACCTTCTATTTCAAGTTAGTTAAGGCAATGTATATTTTGTGTACAAATATGTTGAGTCCATCACAACTAGCTTGAATAATTATATGTTGCATTTATATTTTAAACATTTAAAATTTGTATATGCGAATTTTATAACCAACCACTTTGTTTTTCGACAACAAACTTAAATGAAACCGACCCCTTTCTGTTAGATATATGCAAAAGGTGGTTGTTGTGCGAAAAGAAATTTATTTCCGATATTTCGCTACGAATTCGTACTGAAATTGGAAGAAAAACATTGGTATATTCGAAGGGAAATTTACTTCCGACATTCTCTCCGAAATATGAAAGAATATCCCTACAGAAAATCGTATAGAAATCGGAAAGAAATCTGAAAGATTTTGCTTCCGAAATTGTTTAGATGTGTCGGGCATCCGACATTTAGTTTGCTGGGTGCTTACACGATAATTTGTAATAATTATTAGACCAGATTTACATTACGCGTTTATAAAAGGCAATTCTGTTCCGACAAGTTTTGTTTTCGAAACAATGAAAATAATGTCAAATACAAAGAATATAAAAGGAACTGCCTGAATTGCCGGTACGAGCAATTTTTTTCCATTTCCATTCCCCTTACGTGCCTCTCCTACAAGCAGAGACTTGCCGCAAGTAAACTCGCCTAATGTAAATTGGGACATAGACCATATTTACATTAGACATCTTTAATTGCGGCAATTGTCAATTTGATGAAGAGAGGGGTGATGAATATGGTAACCCTTTGCCTTTCAACACCCTCTCTCACCGACAAACTGACAATTGCCGCAGAAAAATTGCCTAATGTAAATTGGGACTCACTAATGTTTTGACATGTACATATTTCAATTTAAAGTACATGTAGTTTGTTTTTGTTTTTTGAAATATCATGCGCTCATATGATCTAAGGGGCTTTTCACCGCCGAAAAATTTGATGTTCTGGTCTGGAACTGAACCGGAGACCTTCTGAGTGCATGGTGGACGTGGTTACCACTGCTCCACGGTGGTTGCCAGAGGACCAGAAGATAGTTTTTGTTCTAAAGACGATAAGACACCCGCATATGTTCAGCAACACTCTTCTGCAGATCTTCTTCTTTAAACAAATATCAACATCTGGTTTTCGAAAAAATAAATCTACCATACTCTAGCTATCAAAAAAGTAGGTCCTCTTTTGGCCCTCTTTAGAAGAAGGTCTACTTACATATATTATTATACCATGATGTCAACCAACTTAAAGAAGCTAAAATAACATAACAAACTGCAACACACCTTTGTGAGAAATAATTTGGGTTTGAATTTGGGTATCCTGCGGCTCCATATCTTGCACGTATTTTCGTAGTGTTGCAAATTTTCCAATTGATTGATGAAGGAATGAAGAAAAAATCTAAGCAAGAAAACTTTTGTTTTTGAAATGACAATTTTTAATATGTATGTACATATATGTTCACATTTTTCCATTTGACAAGACAACCCAGCAAACCAACATTACTCGAACAAAACATCATATTTCAATTATAAATTCTTGTGTAGCCACTGGAGAATAAACGAAACCTGATTCTCTTGAAAATAATGAATGTGTATGCTAATTATTAGCTTATCCGTGTAATTGTAGAATGTATTTATACGAATTGTTTTTCGTACTTACTTACTTACCTGGCCCATTACATAACATTTGTTCCATAGACCGAACTAAGAAAAGATCTCCATTCCTCTCTGCTTTTCGCTTCGCCTTTTCATTTCTTCATCCACTTGTATGCTCCATCGAAGCTTAGGCCTGCCGTTTCTGCATGCACCGCCATGTGGCGTGTATTCATACGCCTTTTTAGCGGGTTCATCATAGCTCATTCTTATATGTCCTAGCCAACGCAATCGTTGCATCTCGATACGTTTAACTATATTCATGTCATTGTATAGCTGATATAGCTCGTAGTTTATACGACGTCGATATTCACCGTCAACGCAAATCGGCCCGTAGATCTTTCGAAGAATTTTCTTCTCAAACACACCAAGCACTGCCTTATCTGCTTGCGCAAGTACCCAGGCTTCGGAACCATACACTAGCATGGGTAGTATCAGTGTATTGTATAGCATTATTTCTGTTTGACGAGATGTGGCTTTGTTTTTGAACTGCTTACTTAAGCCAAAGTAGCATCTGTTGTCCAATACAATTCTTCTTCTTATTTCACAACTGATGTTCTTTGTTGTGTTTATGGCAGTGCCGAGGTAGACGAAGTCTTTAACTGCCTCAAAATTATAGGCATCAACTTCCACAGTTGGTCCGAGCTCTATGGACGCTTTGCGCGTCGACACCATTAATTTGGTCTTTTCGCCGTTTACCACCCGACCCACTTTCGCAGATTCTGCTTTGACCTTCCTAAAGGTAGCAGTTACTTCCTTTACTGATCGTCCCATGATGTCTATGTCATCAGCATAAGCAAGTAACATGTGGCTATTGGTGTAAATTATGCCATTTCTTTTGATATTTGCATCTCGTATTACCTTTTTCAGCAAAATGTTAAATAGGTCACACGAAAGGCTGTTTCCTTGTCTGAAACCTCTTTTCGTACTGAACTGTTCGGAGAGGTTCTTTCCAATTTTAACTGAGGACCTAGTATCAGTTAAAGTCATCTTACAAAGCCGGATGAGCTTTGCGGGAATACCAAATTCAGACATTGCATGGAATAACTTTGATCGGAGGGGACTGTCGAATGCTGCTTTATAATCGACAAAAAGGTGATATGTGTCGTTTTGCATCTCTTGGGTCTTCTCCAGGATTTGCCGCAGGGTAAATATTTGGTCAATGGTGGACTTGCCAGGTCTAAAGCCACATTGGTATGGTCCAGTTATTTCGTTGACCATTGGCTTTAGTCGTTCGCACAATATCCCTGACTCTATCTTATAGGCAATAGGGAGAAGACTTATGCCCCTATAGTTGGAGCATACAGTCTTATCTCCTTTCTTGTGGACGGGACACAGGATGCTCAGGTTCCAATCGTCGGTTACGCGTTTTTCCTGCCAGATGGTGCTAAGTAGCTGATGCATACACCTTATCAGCGCGTTGCCTCCGGTTTTAAACAGCTCGGCTGGTAAGCCATCGGCTCCTGCTGCTTTATCATTCTTCAGCCGGTTGATTGCTGTTTTCACCTCATCTTGGCCGGGCGGTATACATTCTATACCATCTTCTGGGATTGGATCTGTGGTATCGTCGTCTTCTTCGCTACTACTTGATACCAGCAGATTGGAGAAATGTTCCTTCCATATCCTGAGCACGCTATCTGTATCTGTTACCAGATTACCTTGCTGGTCTCTACAGGAGGATGTGCGTCTCCCAAAGCCATCTGTTTGATGTTTCACTCTTTGGTAGAATTTTCGGACTTCATTTTGGCTCCTGTACTTCCCGATTTTTTCACACTCCCGCTTCTCTTCTCTCCTTTTCTCTCGATATCTCTCTCGTGCGCTATGCGTTGCTACTGATTGTAAAGTAGCCCTATATGCCTCATTTTTCTCTTCGGTAGCAGCACGACACTCCTGGTCATACCATGGATTCCTTGGTGGAGGTCTCCCGCTTTTCCATTTCTCTCTTTTTCTTGCGGAAAAGACGTTTCTCTTCTCTCCTTTTCTCTCGATATCTCTCTCGTGCGCTATGCGTTGCTACTGATTGTAAAGTAGCCCTATATGCCTCACTTTTCATTTCGGTAGCAGCACGGCACTCCTGGTCATACCATGGATTCCTTGGTGGAGGTCTCTGGTATCCAAGTACTGATTTTGCGGCTGTTTGCATGGAGTGGGCAATGTTTGCCATTGTTCTGATATGTTATCGGGACGAGGAGTGCTTTGATTAAGCAGATGGGCCAGTTGAGTGGAATATGCTGTGGTTATCTGTTGTGTTTGCAGCCTATCGATGTTCAACTTCCGCGTTGTGTCTGTTCGTGCTTTATTTGCAACGTTTAGACGGGTACGTATCTTTGCTGCAACAAGGTAGCGGTCCGAATCAATGTTTACGCCTCGGAACGACCGTACATCCAACAAGCTCGATGGAAGTCTTTCATCTATCACAACATGATCAATTTGATTACTTGTTCTTTGATCTGGAGACAGCCAGGTGCCCTTATGAATATCGAGATGATTAAATCTGGTACTGCTAACTACCATATTTTTTTGCAGCTGCAAAGTCTATCAGCCTCATACCATTGTCAGATGTTTCACTGTGGAGACTGAATTTCCCGACTGTTGGGCCAAAGATATTCTGCTTTCATTTTGGCATTAAAATCGCCTAGAATGGTTTTAATTTCATGGGCAGGGCAACGGTCATATGTTTCTTCTAAGCGCTCGTAAAATATATCTTTGGTCTGTTCGTCCTTTTCTTCAGTGGGAGCATGAGCGCAAATAAAGCTGATGTTGAAGAATTTAGCTTTTATTCGAATTGCAGCAAGCCTTTCATTCACTGGGGTGTGTTAAACCCATGTAAGTTATACTTAGAAGAGGAGCGCTTGACCTTTCCATTGATGCTAATTATGTTTATGTACGTGGTCAGCTAACAGAGTTACACCCTAGTATATACAGGGATCTCTCTGTTTTAATTGTGGGTAATGTAACCTTAATCACGTTGGAGGTCACAGTTATATGTAGTTCAATACTGACAAATGTTTGCACGAGGTAATAGTTTTGGTCAAGGATATTGCCAATAATTGTAAAATTGACCATAACTGTGTAAAATTGACCACACTTTTGTGGGAAAAATATTCAAATTTAAATTTTAATCAATAATTTAAATTCTGTGGGCCTATCCGGACAACCTAAGAAAACTCAACTTGGAGACAAACTCTTGAACAACTCTCACTTGATGCAAATTATATCAATGTAACAGTAAGATAAAGGAATTATTGTCTAACATCACGGTGCGCCTGAACCAACTTTATATGGAAGGTGCTTACATCTGGAAGTTTTTGCAGATTCTGAATCTACAATCTTCATAGATGAGAAAAATCCAAAAGCAAGAAAGAATCGCTGGAGTGATTTTTAACTAAATCGTGACCGCGATTCCCATTTTTAAAGTTTTTTTGGTTTTCAGGATTTTTCATGGAAATTACAAGCCCTATCGAAATGGGACGAAAAACATGTTGTAGAGAATTTTTAGTGCTACAACATTTTCTATAGTCCCAATTCGATGTGACTTGCGGTTTCCAAGCAAAATCCTGTAAAACCTAAAAACACTACAAATGTTACCTTTTTTCATTTTCTTTGATTTTTCTCATCTGTGAACATTGTAAATACAGAATCTGAAAAAACTTCCCAGGTGTAAGCACTAGGGTTATGACTTTTTGACATTTTTCCTCAAAAATGATTTCCTGTAGCAGGGATGAATGAACTTTTGCCTATTAATCACTATGCTATCATTTATTCCCTTGAAATATAAAAAAAGTTCACGCACAAATCGATTTTAAAACAAGTAAGAAAAGTCTATAGTTGGACGGAGCCGACCATGGGATACCCTATACCACTATCCCTGGAAAATCGCTCTCCACGGAACTTCTTTTCAATGATTGTGAAAATTTAATTATCAAATATCAGATATGTAATGTATAATACTTATGACCCAAACCAAAAAGTTATCTAGCATGACAAAGACATTTTTGTAGCAGAAAAGGAAAATTTAGTTCACACAAACTAAAATGTCATGAAACCAATTTATGTAGTACTCGTACTACTACTTCCGTTGTTTAACCGTTACGCTATTGAAATTTTTACCAATTTCACACAAAAGTTTCAGTCCATTTAACCCGCTAAGTATTATCTGATCTTCACGTTGGTTTGTACCCTTCTTCTTTATCATAAACTCAAGCATTGTTTAAAATTTTGCGGGTTATTATTTTAACCAACAGAGCCGCTACAAAATCGGTTAAAATTTTGTTTTTGGTCCATTTCATTCCCTGAACATTTCACGATCATCAGCAAAAAATAATCATTTCTATTCTGGCCCAAACTCAACCTCCTTACAAATCTCAAGCTCAACTTCGTTACAATCGGCCCATAATTGCGGCCTTAAGCTTGTTTACAATGTTTAATGGACGGACACACATCGCTAAATCGCTTTACGAGTATCTCGTCGAGATATGCATTTTGGCATACCAAATAAGGGGTCTAGGACGAATATTTCGTGGTGTTACATAAACTTTTGGAAAGACAATATGTAGCATGGGATAAAAATGTGGTTCTCCACCCAGAACCCATTATATATTAGGCAGTAGGACCGTTACCTAGCGAACACTTTATCGCAATTTACATCAGGGCAAAGGTCAGTAGTTTTTTCCATATGTAGGTTACTTTGCGAAATATATATGTCCTCAAGGAATTAAAATATCGACCAAAAATAATTTTTTTATATTTTTCACACAAAAGTAATGGTCCAATTCACCCGCTAAAGAATATCAGATCATCATTCAAAATTGTAGGCATCTTTTTCGACCTATACTCTTACCCGGTGCAAAATTTCGTGACTCTTGATGTATAATTGCGACTTCTAGCGAGTTTATTATTACACTACAAACAAATAACGGAATATATTAGGCTGTAACTCTGTTATCTGATCAGCGGCCTGGAGCGTGTTTACAATTTATAATGGACAGACGGACGGACGGACGGACAGACACACATCTCAAAATCGCTTTATCTCGTCGAGATATGAAGATTGGTATACCACATTGGGGGTCTCCGACGAATATTTCGCGGTGTTACATGAATTTTTACCAAAACAAACTTATAATACCCTTTTCCACATTGTGGTATAGGGTATAAAAATAATTTTTTGAAAAAATATATGAAATAAAAAAATTTTTTTTTTTAAAAAAAATTTTTTTGTTGCACGAATGAATAAATATAAGCCTACTAATAACTATAATAACGTTTATTTCATTCAAATATTAAAAAAGTCGCGAAAAAAATTTGAAAAAATTTTAAATTTTTTGTTTTTTGTTAAAAAATTATATTTTTGAATAAAAGCGTTTACGACATTTTTACGATTCTCAGAATTGAAGAAAAATAGTGAGAAATAAATTTTATGTCATTTTAATTATCTCATGTGGCTCTAAAGTTTATTTTCAATTATATATCTGTTTTCAGTGAATTCAAAAAATTGTCCATAATTTTGATAAATTTAAATTTTAAAATCATTTTGTGCGTGAGGTTTTTTCACCGAATTACCTTATAATTAAGATTTTATGTAATCTTATGGCAAAACTCATCACGCTATGATACAGGGATATGAGGTTGTAAAAAAGTCATAACCCTAGTAAGCACCTTCTATTACAAGTTAGTTAAGGCAATATATATTTTGTGTACAAATATGTTGAGTCCATCACCACTAGCTTGAATAATTATATGCTGCATTTATATTTGAAACATTTAAAATTTGTATATGCGAATTTTATAACTAATCACTTTGTTTTTCGTCAACAAACTTAAATGGAACCAACCCCTTTCTGTTAGATATATACAAAAGGTGGTTGTTGTGCGAAGGGAAATTTGTTTTTGTTTGTTTGAAGGGAAATTTACTTCCGACATTCTCTCCGAAATCTGAACGAATACCCCTACGGAAAATCGTATAGAAATCGGAACAAAATCTGAACGATTTTGCGTCCGAAATTGTTTAGATGTGTCGGACATCCGACATTTGGTTTGCTGGGTGCTTACACTATAATTTGTAATAATTATTAGCTTTGTTCCAGAACTAAAAAGTTTTTACAATTTTTACGACTTTTACACATTTTACCGGAAAAACCGTTCCCGTACACAAAAAAGTTGTAAAATGTTCACTTCTCTTCGAACAAAAATGGAGCTGAACGGCGCTTCCTTTAAAAACTTTTTTTCTCGACAAATTTGAGAGTGTAAAAATAGTAACATGGTTGCCGGCGTCTGATTGGCTGATACGCCGACTTTGACATTTGTTCCAGTTCTTTTGACGTATTTTCCATTTTTCCGTTCTCGAACTATTTCAAGAAACTTTTGTGTGAGAAAAAATTTATTACAGTTCTCTCTTTTACGAGTTGTACTATTAAAAAGTACGGGAACGAAGCTATTACTAATGTTTTGACATGTATTTCAATTTAAAATACATGAAGTTAGTTTTTGTTTTTTTTTTTTGAACGCATACGCAACACGCATAGTTTTAGGTTTTGGCCTTAAATATCATACGGTCATATGATCTAAGGGGCTTTTCACCGCCGAAAAGTTTGATGTTCCGGTCAGGGATTGTACCGGAGACCTTCTGAGTGCATGGTGGACGTGATTACCACTGCTCCACGGTGGTTGCCAGAGGACCAGAAGATAGTTTTTGTTCTACAGATGATAAGACACCCGCATATGGTCAGCAACACTCTTCAGCAGATCTTCTTTAAACAAACATCAACATCTGGTTTTCGAAAAAAAAAAATTAAAATACCAGACTCTCTGTACGGAAGCACCATTTCTTTCCACAATGGTCTATAGAAGTAGCCTTTCGAAAAAGGTCTATAGAAGCAGCCTTTCCAAAAATGTCTATAGAAGCAGCCTTTCCAAAAAGGTCTATAGAAGCACCCTTTCTCTCAGAAAGGGTCCATAGAAGCATCCGTTCTTTCAGAAAGCGTCTATAGAAGCACCCTCTCTTTCAGAAAGGATCTATAGAAGCACGCTTTCTATCAGAAAGGCACTCCCTTTCCCTTTCTTTCAGAAAGGATCTATAGAAGCACGCTTTCTATCAGAAAGGCACTCCCTCTCCCTTTCTTTCAGAAAGTGTCTATAGAAGCACTCTTTATTTTAGAAAGGATCTGTAGAAGCACCCTTTCTTTCAGAAAGGATCTGTAGAAGCACCCTTTCTTTCAGAAAGGATCTGTAGAAGCACCCTTTCTTTCAGAAAGGATCTGTAGAAGCACCCTTTCTTTCAGAAAGGATCTGTAGAAGCACCCTTTCTTTCAGAAAGGATCTGTAGAAGCACCCTTTCTTTCAGAAAGGGTCCATAGAAGCACCCTTTCTGTCAGAAAAGGTCTATGGAAGCATCCTTTCTTCCAGAAAGGGTCTATAAAAGCACCCTTTCTTTCAGAAGAGGTCTATAGGAGCAGCCTTTCTTTCAGAAAGGGTCTATAGCAGCACCCTTTCGTTCAGAAAGGGTATATAGAAGCACCCTTTCTTTCAGAAAGGGTTTATAGAAGCACCCTTTCGTTCAGAAAGGGTCTACAGCAGCACCCTTTCTTTCAGAAAGGGTCTATAGAAGCACCCTTTCTTTCAGAAAGGGTCTATAGAAGCACCCTTTCTTTCAGAAAGGGTCTATAGGAGCAGCCTTTCGTTCAGAAAGGGTCTATAGCAGCACCCTTTCGTTCAGAAAGGGTATATAGAAGCACCCTTTCTTTCAGAAAGGGTTTATAGAAGCACCCTTTCGTTCAGAAAGGGTCTACAGCAGCACCCTTTCTTTCAGAAAGGGTCTATAGAAGCACCCTTTCTTTCAGAAAGGGTCTATAGAAGCACCCTTTCTTTCAGAAAGGGTCTATAGAAGCACCCTTTCTTTCAGAAAGGGTCTATAGAAGCACCCTTTCTTTCAGAAAGGGTCTATAGAAGCACCCTTTCTTTCAGAAAGGATCTGTAGAAGCACTCTTTCTCTCAGAAAGGGTCCATAGAAGCACCCTTTCTGTCAGAAAAGGTCTATGGAAGCACCCTTTCTTTCAGAAAAGATCTGTAGAAGCACCCTTTCTTTCAGAGAAGTCTATAGCAGTCTATTTCAGAAGGGGGCTACAGAAGCATCCTTTCTTTCAGAAAGGATCTGTAGAAGCACCCCTTTCTTTCAGAAAGGATCAGTAGAAGCACCCTTTCATTCATAAAGGGTCTATAGAAGCACCCTTTCTCTCAGAAAGGGTCTATAGAAGCACCCTTTCTTTCAGAAAAGTCTATAGCAGCACCCTATCTTTCAGAAGGGGGGTACAGAAGCACTATTTCTTTCCAAAAAGGTCTATAGAAGCATCCTTTCTTTCAGAAAGGGTCTATAGAAACACCCTTTCATTCAGAAAGGGTCTATAGAAGCACCCTTTCTTTCAGAAGGGTCTATAGAACAACCCGTTCATTCAGAAAGGGTCTATAGAAGCACCCTTTCTTTCTTTCAGAAAGGGTCTAAAGAACCACCCGTTCTTTCAGAAAGGGTCTATAGAAGCACCCTGTCTTTTAGAAAGGGTCTGTAGAAGCACCCTTTCTTTCAGAAAGGGTCTATAGAAGCACCCTTTCTTTCATAAAGGGTCTATAGAAGTACCGTTTCTTTCAGAAAGGGTCTATAGAAGCACCCTGTCTTTTATAAAGGGTCTATAGAAGCACCCTTTCTTTCAGAAAGGGTCTATAGAAGCACCGTTTCTTTCAGAAAGGGTCTATAGAAGCACCCTGTCTTTTAGAAAGGGTTTATAGAAGCACCCTTTCTTTCACAAAGGGGGTATAGGAATACCACTTCTTTCCGAAAGGGTCTATAGATGTACCCTTTATTTCCGAAAGTGTCTATAGAAGCACCCATTGCATGATTATGGTCGGATCATACAAAAGGGATGGTAGCGACAGAACAGATAACTGTCGAAGAGAGACTTTAATTTCAAAGTAGTAAAAGACAATACTGCCATCGAAAATATACATCAAAAATGTCCGACATCAAAGTTTGTGAAGTTTACAATTTGTTCATACCATTGTAAAATATTCTTTGCCGTGTACGCCATTAGAGAGAGTTGGGTTAAGAAAACCCAACCACAAAATTGTTCTTGTTATTTGTTCGTATGGTCTGGCCTGGTGTATGTTGTGGATATCTATATCTCAATATCCTTTTGCTGATGTGCTCTCCTTCTCAACCTCATCTTCCAATAATGGGTTCACACATGCGTCCGAATGTTACCACACATTTGACTTTAGTTACATACATATGTATTTGAATGTATGCGGACATGGCCACCTTCTGCACTGCCTCTGACATTTCTTAGCTCCACTTGCCTTGCCTTCGTAAGAAAATGCAATCGAAGACGTCACTTGCTGTCTACATTCATTTGCCCTCCCCTCTTCACAAGTTGGGTTGGTTGGCAGGTTTGTTGAAGAGTTATTTGGCCAACGATGAGCCAAACTTTGTGCTGCGGTTAGCTATGCCGCCTCAGCGCTGTGCTGGTGTAAGTGTAATTAAAATCCCTTGATTAATATGTAAATTTAATGAGATTACGAATGAATTCAACGAATAAGATTAGTCGGAATTCTATACTTGCTATGCCTGTACATATGTATGTGTGGGGACAGAGACAACCACAATAATAAACACTGTGTGCTGTAGTTGTTGTGTCATTGTCGAATGGATACCAAGATAATGAGGTTACTCTTTCTTCTTCCTTTGATTACCCAGTACATTTCTCTACAACCATCGATTCTTGCCAATGCCCTTAAAGGTCATCTGTGCATAGAAGACCTTAAAAGTCGTCTGTCCTTAGAAGACCTTCTGTCCATTGACGAAGACTTTAACGGTCTCCTGCATATATAGAGTCTTAACGGGACTCTGTTCGTAAAAGGCCTAAAGGTCCATAGAATATCTTAAAGGTCTCCTGCCGTTAAGGACCCTTTCTGAAAGAAATTGTGCTTCTATAGACCTTTTCTGAAAGAAAGGGTGCTTCTATAGACCGTTTCTTAAAGATAGGGTGCTTCTATAGACCCCTCCTTAGGGTGCTTCCATAGACACTTTCTGAAAGAAAGGGTGCTTCTATAGACCCTTTATGAAAGAAAGGGTGCTTCCATAGACCCTTTCTGAAGAAAGGGTGTTTTTAGAGACCTTTTTCTGAATGAAAGGGTGTTTTTATAGACCCTTTTCTGAATGAGAGGGTGCATCTATAGACCATTTTTGAAAAAAGGGTGCTTCTATAGACACCGTATGAAAGAAAGGGTGCTTCTACAGACCCTTTCAGAAAGAAAGGCTGCTCCTATAGACCTCTTCTGAAAGAAAGGGTGCTTTTATAGACCCTTTCTAAAAGAAAGGCTGCTCCTATAGACCTCTTCTGAAAGAAAGGGTGATTTTATAGACCCTTTCTGGAAGAAAGGATGCTTCTATAGACCCTTTCTGAATTAAAGGATGCTTCTATAGACCTTTTCTGAGAGAAAAGTTGCTTCTATAGACCTTTTCTGAGAGAAAGGGTGCTTCTATAGACCTTTTCTGAGAGAAAGGGTGCTTTTATAGACCCTTTCTGAAAGAAAGGGTGCTTCTTTAGACCATTTCTGAAAGAAAGGGTGCTTCTATAGACCCTTTCTGAAAGAAAGGGTGCTTCTATAGACCCTTTCTGAAAGAAAGGCTGCTCCTATAGACCTCTTCTGAAAGAAAGGGTGCTTTTATAGACCCTTTCTGGAAGAAAGGATGCTTCTATAGACCCTTTCTGAATTAAAGGGTGCTTCTATAGACCTTTTCTGAGAGAAAGGTTGCTTCTATAGACCTTTTCTGAGAGAAAGGGTGCTTCTATAGACCTTTTCTGAGAAAAAGGGTGCTTCTATAGACCTTTTCTGAGAAAAAGGGTGCTTCTATAGACCTTTTCTGAGAAAAAGGGTGCTTCTATAGACCCTTTCTGAAAGAAAGCATGCTTCTATAGACCCTTTCTGAAAAAAGGGGTGCTTTTGTAGACCCTTTCTAGGGTGCTTCCAAAAACCCTTTCTGAAAGAAAGGGTGCTGCTGTAGACCCTTTATGAAAGAAAGGGTGCTGCTATAGACCCTTTATGAAAGAAAGGGTGCTGCTGTAGACCCTTTATGAAAGAAAGGGTGCTGCTATAGACCCGTTATGAAAGAAAGATTGCTGCTATAGACCCTTTATGAAAGAAAGGGTCCTGCTATAGACCCTTTATGAAAGAAAGGGTCCTGCTATAGACCCTTTATAAAAGAAAGGGTCCTGCTATAGACCCTTTATGAAAGAAAGGGTACTGCTATAGACCCTTTATGAAAGAAAGGGTCCTGCTATAGACCCTTTATGAAAGAAAGGGTGCTGCTATAGACCCTTTATGAAAGAAAGGGTGCTGCTATAGACCCTTTATGAAAGAAAATGTGCTGCTATAGACCCTTTATGAAAGAAAGGGTGCTGCTATAGACCCCTTATGAAAGAAAGGGTGCTGCTATAGACCCTTTATGAAGGAAAGGGTGCTGCTATAGACCCTTTATGAAAGAAAGGGTGCTGCTATAGACCCTTTATGAAAGAAAGGGTGCTGCTGTAGACCCCTTATGAAAGAAAGGGTGCTGCTATAGACCTTTTATGAAAGAAAGGGTGCTGCTATAGACCCTTAATGAAAGAAAGGGTGCTGCTATAGACCCTTTATGAAAGAAAGGGTGCTGCTATAGACCCTTAATGAAAGAAAGGGTGCTGCTATAGACCCTTAATGAAAGAAAGGGTGCTGCTATAGACCCTTAATGAAAGAAAGGGTGCTGCTATAGACCCTTTATGAAAGAAAGGGTGCTGCTATAGACCCTTAATGAAAGAAAGGGTGCTGCTATAGACCCTTTATGAAAGAAAGGGTGCTGCTATAGACCCTTTATGAAAGAAAGGATGCTTCTATAGACCCTTAATGAAAGAAAGGATGCTTCTATAGACCCTTTCTGAATTAAAGGGTGCTTCTATAGACCTTTTCTGAGAGAAAAGTTGCTTCTATAGACCTTTTCTGAGAGAAAGGGTGCTTCTATAGACCTTTTCTGAGAAAAAGGGTGCTTTTATAGACCCTTTCTGAAAGAAAGGGTGCTTCTTTAGACCATTTCTGAAAGAAAGGGTGCTTCTATAGACCCTTTCTGAAAGAAAGGCTGCTCCTGTAGACCTCTTCTGAAAGAAAGGGTGCTTTTATAGACCCTTTCTGGAAGAAAGGATGCTTCTATAGACCCTTTCTGAATTAAAGGGTGCTTCTATAGACCTTTTCTGAGAGAAATGTTGCTTCTATAGACCTTTTCTGAGAGAAAGGGTGCTTCTATAGACCTTTTCTGAGAAAAAGGGTGCTTCTATAGACCTTTTCTGAGAAAAAGGGTGCTTCTATAGACCCTTTCTGAAAGAAAGCATGCTTCTATAGACCCTTTCTGAAAAAAGGGGTGCTTTTTTAGACCCTTTCTGAATGAAAGGGTGCTTCTATAGACCCTTTCTGAATGAAAGGGTGCTTCTATAGACCCTTTCTGAAAGAAAGGGTGCTTCTATAGACCCTTTCTGAAAGAAAGGGTGCTTCTATAGACCCTTTCTGAAAGAAAGGGTGCTTCTATAGACCCTTTCTGAAAGAAAGGGTGCTTCTATAGACCCTTTCTGAAAGAAAGGGTGCTGCTGTAGACCCTTTCTGAACGAAAGGGTGCTTCTATAAACCCTTTCTGAAAGAAAGGGTGCTTCTATATTCTCTTTCTGAACGAAAGGGTGCTTCTATATTCTCTTTCTGAACGAAAGGGTGCTGCTATAGACCCTTTCTGAACGAAAGGGTGCTGCTATAGACCCTTTCTGAACGAAAGGGTGCTTCTATAGACCCTTTCTGAAAGAAAGGGTGCTGCTATAGGCCCTTTCTGAAAGAAAGGGTGCTGCTATAGACCCTTTCTGAACGAAAGCGTGCTGCTATAGACCCTTTCTGAACGAAAGCGTGCTGCTATAGACCCTTTCTGAAAGAAAGGGTGCTGTTATAGGCCCTTTCTGAAAGAAAGGGTGCTGCTATAGACCCTTTCTGAACGAAAGCGTGCTGCTATAGACCCTTAATGAAAGAAAGGGTGCTGCTATAGACCCTTAATGAAAGAAAGGGTGCTGCTATAGACCCTTTATGAAAGAAAGGGTGCTGCTATAGACCCTTTATTAAAGAAAGGGTGCTGCTAAAAACCCTTTATGAAAGAAAGGGTGCTGCTATAGACCCTTTATGAAGGAAAGGGTTCTGCTATAGACCCTTTATGAAAGAAAGGGTTCTGCTATAGACCCTTTATGAAAGAAAGGGTGCTGCTATAGACCCTTTATGAAGGAAAGGGTTCTGCTATAGACCCTTTATGAAAGAAAGGGTGCTGCTATAGACCATTTATGAAAGAAAGGGCGCTGCTATAGACCCTTTATGAAGGAAAGGGTTCTGCTATAGACCCTTTATGAAAGAAAGGGTGCTGCTATAGACCATTTATGAAAGAAAGGGCGCTGCTATAGACCCTTTATGAAAGAAAGGGTGCTGCTATAGACCCTTTATGAAAGAAAGGGTGCTGCTATAGACCCTTTATGAAAGAAAGGGTGCTGCTATAGACCCTTTATGAAAGAAAGGGTGCTGCTATAGACCCTTTATGAAAGAAAGGGTGCTGCTATAGACCCTTTATGAAAGAAAGGGTGCTGCTATAGACCCTTTATGAAAGAAAGGGTGCTGCTATAGACCCTTTCTGAACGAAAGGGTGCTTCTATAGACCCTTTCTGAAAGAAAGGGTGCTGCTATAGGCCCTTTCTGAAAGAAAGGGTGCTGCTATAGACCCTTTCTGAACGAAAGCGTGCTGCTATAGACCCTTTCTGAACGAAAGCGTGCTGCTATAGACCCTTTCTGAAAGAAAGGGTGCTGTTATAGGCCCTTTCTGAAAGAAAGGGTGCTGCTATAGACCCTTTCTGAACGAAAGCGTGCTGCTATAGACCCTTAATGAAAGAAAGGGTGCTGCTATAGACCCTTAATGAAAGAAAGGGTGCTGCTATAGACCCTTTATGAAAGAAAGGGTGCTGCTATAGACCCTTTATTAAAGAAAGGGTGCTGCTAAAAACCCTTTATGAAAGAAAGGGTGCTGCTATAGACCCTTTATGAAGGAAAGGGTTCTGCTATAGACCCTTTATGAAAGAAAGGGTTCTGCTATAGACCCTTTATGAAAGAAAGGGTGCTGCTATAGACCCTTTATGAAGGAAAGGGTTCTGCTATAGACCCTTTATGAAAGAAAGGGTGCTGCTATAGACCATTTATGAAAGAAAGGGCGCTGCTATAGACCCTTTATGAAGGAAAGGGTTCTGCTATAGACCCTTTATGAAAGAAAGGGTGCTGCTATAGACCATTTATGAAAGAAAGGGCGCTGCTATAGACCCTTTATGAAAGAAAGGGTGCTGCTATAGACCCTTTATGAAAGAAAGGGTGCTGCTATAGACCCTTTATGAAAGAAAGGGTGCTGCTATAGACCCTTTATGAAAGAAAGGGTGCTGCTATAGACCCTTTATGAAAGAAAGGGTGCTGCTATAGACCCTTTATGAAAGAAAGGGTGCTGCTATAGACCCTTTATGAAAGAAAGGGTGCTGCTATAGACCCTTTATGAAAGAAAGGGTGCTGCTATAGACCCTTTATGAAAGAAAGGGTGCTGCTATAGACCCTTTATGAAAGAAAGGGTGCTGCTATAGACCCTTTATGAAAGAAAGGGTGCTGCTATAGACCCTTTATGAAAGAAAGGGTGCTGCTATAGACCCTTCATGAAAGAAAGGGTGCTGCTATAGACCCTTTATGAAAGAAAGGGTGCTGCTATAGACCCTTTGTGAAAGAAAGGGTGCTGCTATAGACCCTTTATGAAAGAAAGGGTGCTGCTATAGACCCTTTATGAAAGAAAGGGTGCTGCTATAGACCCTTTATGAAAGAAAGGGTGCTGCTATACACCCTTTATGAAAGAAAGGGTGCTGCTATAGACCCTTTCTGAAAGAAAGCGTGCTTCTATAGACCCTTTCTGAAAGAAAGCGTGCTTCTTTAGACCCTTTCTGAAAGAAAGGGTGCTTCTATAGATCCTTTCTGAAAGAAAATGTGCTTCTATAGATCCTTTCTGAAAAAAGACCTTATGGTTCATTTGTCCATAAGAGCCCTTCCCATATCATTGGAATAAGTATACAACCTAACAACATTTTTTTATATTTGAGAGTTCACTCTCCAAATTGTTTGCTGGGTAATTAATTAATAAGAAAATTGAAAAACGCATTTAGTCATTTTGAAGTTGTATTCGAAAACCAAATTTCATAGTTGTCGTTGATACTTTTCAACTTGCTGGTGGTGTTGTTGTTGTTCTGATGTTACTGATGACGATGCTGTTAATGATGAGACCCACTACATGTTCCATAACACCCAGCAAGCAGGCAATTTCCCCCCTACCTCCCTCCCCCCAACTGCAGAGAAACAGAACACTAAAATTACACCAAATATTACTGCAGTACAAAAGTCCACTGCTACATACATACATACGTACATATGTAAGAATCTGGGCATGGGTGTATGTCTGCTTATAAGGAAAATATGTGATCATTTTCAAGTACATCACACATCTTCATCCTGCCGCCACAGTTTGCAAGCAAACTTTGTAAAGTGTAAATGCTCATTTGCTGGTCCGAAGACAAGCGACCTGGCCACAACTTTGATGAGGAGCCGGATGATGTTGATTTTTGCATATAATTTTCACCACCAACCACCTTACACTTTCAGGTTCTTCTTCTAAATTCTTCTTTGCCAACTTGGCAAAAGTCACTGTGTCCGTTTCACTGCAACTTGTGGCGGCCATAGGACCTGACTTGCCTGTCTGTCGTGGTGTAATAAGGTGTTCTTGTTTAGTGTGAGGTCGCCTGCCACCACCACAGCAAACATTGATATCTTCTGGGCCTATGTACATCATCAGTTTGTTTGTAAGTCCTTTTGCTACACACGGCATTATATGTAAGTTATGTGTTCACAGTTCGAAATGGCTTGTTTGTTGCCCTCCTTGTTGCTGTTGCAGCTTGCCAAAAGAAACACATAATTGTACTTAAACATTTAACACGGCCTTGTTAACATTTTCTTTGGAAGGTGGCTGAGATTGACTTGAATTGATATTAGCATGGTGGGAGGGTGGACTTGTGTGCGTATATGTGTGTTTGTGTCGACCCTTAATGCCCACCCAAGAAGATTTCAAGGAGATACATTTGTTGAGGAGTAGTTTCGGCGATATGTGGAAGGAACTATGGTTCTAAAGGTCCTATGTATATAGAAGGCCTCAAACACATCTGCCCATAGACATTAAGATCAACTAAAGACTTTTAATGGCTTTCATGGACATACTAGTATTAGGTGTGCTAAATACAGGATACCTTAACGACTCCCATAGGCTAAGGTTTTCAATACACAGAAGACCTTAACGTCAGAACATCTAAAATTTCCTCTAAAAGACAGATGACCGTAAAGGCCTCCCTAACTATAGAATGCCTTTAATGTCTTCAATATATCGAAGATCTTGAAGGTAGTCAGAAGGAAGGAAGATCTAGCAGAATAATAAAATATCTTCAAGTTCTTCGTAACGATAGAAGAAGACCTGCAAGGTATTTTTAAGGATAGAATAAGAGCTTCAAGGACTTCTTAAGGATAGAAGAAGGCCTTCACAGTCTTACTGACGATAGAAGAGGACCTTTATGGGTTTCTTAACGACAGAAGAAGACCATCACTTCACTTCACTATCAGATGACCTACAAGGTCTTCTGAACGATAGAAGAAGGTCTTCGAGATCTTCCTGGCGATCGAATAAGAGCTTCGAGGTCTTTTCATCAACAGACGAAGAAGAAGACCTTCGAGATTTTTTAACGACAGGATAAGGCCTTAACAATAGAATAACACCTACGTGGTCATCTTAACGGTAGAAAAATCGATAGGCAAGACCTACAATGTTGCCTTAAGGATGGAAGAGAAGACCATCAATGAATTTTTAATGATGGAAGACAATTTTAAGGCCTTCTTATGGATTAAAAATGGCCTTTTGAGTCTTGGTAACGAAAAAGAAGAAGACATTCAAAGTCTTCATAAATATGGAAGAACACTTAGAGGTCTTATTGAAGATATAAGAATATCTTCGAGGTCTTCTGAACGACAGCAGAAGTCCTTGGAGGTCTTCTTAACGACGGAAGAACACCTTCGAGGTCTTCTTAACGAAAAAATAACACCGTCGAGGTCTGTTTTAACGAAAGAAGAAGACCTTCAAGGTCTTCTTAAAGGTAGGATAAGACCTTCAGAGTAGCAGAAGACTTCCAATGTCCTCTTAGCGATGGAAAAACTCCTTCAGGACCCACTTCACAATAGAAGAAGACCATCAAAGTCTTCTTCACGTTAGAAGAAGAACTTCAAAGTATTTTTAACGATAGAAAAAACTTTCAAGCTTTTTTAACGTAAGATGAACACGTTCGAGGTCTTCTTAATGATAGAAAAAGATTTTAAAACTCCTTAACGATAGAAAAAAAACTTTTAGCTCTTTTTAGCGATATAAAAAGACCTCTAGGGACTTCTTGACTTGTTTTGAGAACAGAAGAAGTGCTTCAAGGTCTTCTTAAGGGTAGAAGAAGGCCTTCAAGGTCTTCTTGACCATATAAGAGGACCTTCGCGGTTTTCTTAACAATAGAATAACACCTACGTGGTCGTCTTAACGATAGAAAAATAACTTCGAGGTCTTCTTAAAGACAAAAGAAGATGACCTTCAATGTCATCTGAATGATAGGAGAAGGCCTTCGAAGACTTCCTGGCGATCGAATAAGAGGTCTTCGAGGTCTTCTGAACGATAGACGAAAAAAAAAGAACTTCGAGGTCTTCTTAACGATAGAAGAAGACCTGCGAGTTATTCTTAATGATAGAATTAGACTTCCAATGTTTTCTGAAAGACAAAAGTAGACCTTCGACGTCTTCTTAACGATAGACGAAGAAGAAAACCTTTGAGATTTCTTGACGTCAGTATAAGGCTTTCATAGTCTTCTTAACGATAGATGAAGACTTTCTAGGTCTTCCTAATGTAGAGAAAACCTACAAAGTCATCTTAACAATGTAACAAACCTTTAAGGCATTCTTAACGATTAAAAATACCTTTAACGAAATACCTTCGTAACGAAAAATTAGAAAATCTTCCAGGTCTTCTTAGCGATCAAAGAAGGCCTTCGAGCTTTTCTTAACGACAGGATAAGGCCTTCGTAATTTTCTTAACGATAGAAGAAGGCCGACAAAGTTTCCTTCACTGTGAAAGCGGACCATCAAGGACTTCTTAACGACAGAAGGAGACCTTCGAGGTCTTTTTAACGATAGAACAAGACTTTTGAGGTCTTCGTAACGATAGAGGAAGATCTTCGAAATCTACTTAGCGAACAAAAAAGACCTTTGAGTCTTCTGAACGATATACGATGACCTACGTAGTTTTCTTAACAATAGAGGGAAGGCCTTCGAGGTCTTCTTAACGATAGAATCAGACTTTTAAGGTTATCGTAGCAATAGATAATGACTTCCGATGTCTTCTTGACGATAGCAGAAGACTTTCTGACATTTTCTTAAGACATAAGGAATCCTTCGAGATCTTCTTAACTTTAAAAAATGATCTTTAGGCTCTTTATAACGGAAGAAAGAGATCTTCAAGCTCTTTCTAAGGATAGGTGAAGTCCGTCGAGATCTTCTTAACGATAAGGGAGACTCCGAGGTTTCTTAATGATAGAAGGAGACTTTCAAGGTTTTTGTAACAATAGAAAAAGACTTTCGAGGTCTTCTTACCGATAGAAGGAAACCTCCGAGTTTTCTTGGCGACAGAAGAAGTCCTTCGATATTTTCTTAAGGTCTTTCGAGCTCCACTTTAAGGATTTCTTAGCGGTATAAGAAGCCCTGAAAAACCTTCTCAACGATAGAAGAAGCCCTTCGAAGTTTTCTTAACAATAGAACCCGACTTTTTAGGTCTTCTTAACGATAGAGATCTTCGAAGTCTTCTTAGCGATCAAACAAGACCTTCGAATCTTCAGAACGATAAAAGAAGACCTCCGAAGTCTTCTTAACGATAGAGGAAGACCTTCGAGGTCTGCTTAACGAAAAAAGGAGACTTTCAACGTTATCGTAGCAATAGAAAAATACTTTCGACGTTTTCTTAACGATAGATGAAGACTTCCAACGTTTTTTCTAAGACAGAAGAAATTGTTCAAGTTGTTCTTAATTATAGAAGAAGAAGAGGTTTTATTAATCTTCCGAGGTCTTCTTAACTATAGAGGAAGGTCTTCAGACTCTTCATCACAGGAGAAAAAGATCTTCAAGTTATTCATAACGATAGATAAAGACCGTCAAGATCTTCTTAACGATAGAGGAGACCACCGAGGTTTTCTTAACGATGGGAGGAAACTTTCAAAGTTTTTCTTACAATAGAAAAATACTTCCACTGTCTTCTTAATGATAGAAGAAAACATCCGAAATTTTCTTGACGATAAAAAAATTCCCTCGATGTCCTCTTAAGGACAAAAGAAATCTTTCGAGGTCTACTTCACGATAGAAGAAGGTATTCAAGGGTTTCTTAACAATATAATAAGACCTGTGAGGTGTTTTCAGCGGCAGAAAAAGTCCTTCAAAATGTTCTTATCGATAGTATAAAAACTTCGCGGTCTTCTCAACGACAAAATAAGATTTTTGAGGTCTTCTTAAGGGTATGGTCTTCTTAATGATGGATGATGCCTTCGCTGTCTTTTTAGCGATAGAAGAAGGTCTTCAAGGATTTCTTAACCATATAAAAAGTCCTTCGAAGTTTTCTTAACGATAAAAGAAGTGCTTCGAGGTCCTATTCACGACAAAAGAAGTCCTTCGAGGACGTTTTAACGATAGAAGAATACCTTGTGATCTTGCTAATGATAGAATAAAACTTTTGAGGAAGACATGGACCTATACCGAAAAATTCAGGTGGAAAGTTGTATACCCTCAACGAAGACTAAGTACCAACTTGCAGCCATTTCGGTGTTATAATGAGGCTAAAACCTTCAACATACTGAAAATACGGATATACCGTTCTATGGGGGTACATCAAAACGTGGACGTATACCGACAATTTTCTGAGGGAAATTTTTGCAGCCCAGAAAAAGACTAAATAGCAAATTTCAGCCACTTCGGTGAAATAATGAGGCTAAAACCTTCAAAATACCGAAAATCGGGGCGGTACCGTTCTATGGGAGCTATGTATATGAAGACGTTGACCTATACCGACCAATTTCAGGTGGAAAGTTGTATACTCTTAACGAAGACTTACTACCACGTTTCAGTCATTTCGGTGGGATATTGAGGCCACAACTTTCAAAATACCAAAAATCAGGAGGTACCGTTCTATGGGGGCTATATAAAGAAGTCAACCTATACCGACAAATTTCCGCTGGGAAGTTGTATACCCCCAAGGATGACTAAATACCAAATATCAGCCATTTCTGAGGAATATTGAGGCAAAATCTTCAAAATACCAAAAATAGGGAATTACCGTTCTATGGGGGCTATACTAAGGCGTGGATCTGTACCTGGGGGAAAGTTTTATACCCCAAACGGAGACTAAATAACAAATATCAGCCATTTCTAAGGAATATTGAGGCCACAACCTTCAAAACACCGAAAATCGGGAGGTAAGTTCTTTGGGGGCTATATAAAAGCGTGGACCTATACCAACAAATTTCATATGGAAGACCAAATACCAAATTTCAGCCATTTCGGTGTGATAATGAGGCTAAAACCTTCAAAATACCGAAAATCGGGAGATATCGTCCTATGGGGGCTATATCAAAACGTGGACCTATATAAACATTCTTTGGTAGCCTACATAACCCGAATTCAATACCAAAAGTCCTACGTACATATAATAGATTCTACCAAAATGTCATCCACCTACTTCAATCCGTTCGGACGCTAGAGTGATTTCCACAGACGGACGGACATTGCTATATCGATGTATAATTGATGTATCGATGTAGAATTGCACGCTGATTAAGAATATATATAGTTTATGGGGTTGTTGTTGTTGTAACAGTGTTTCTTATTATGTTTGTATGTTCGTTCTTCTGTTCATCTTGGCTCTGGGTCTATCTCCAGTTCCAGGAAAGTGACTGCTTCGATGCGATGTAACCACAGATCCACTGGAGTTAGATGAGTAGGTTTGGCTGGGCATTTGAAAAGGTGTTTTGTGTCGTGCGGATCCATGCCGCATACTGGGCAGATGACTTACACGGCACGATCGATTTCCACCCAATAAGAATTTTTAGGCGACTGCAATATACCGAGCATAGTTGAACCAAAACTACTCTGGTTTGTTGTGGCAGCTGACGCTCCTCTGCTGCGATAGATGGAGGATGTACTTCGAGTACTTTATTCACACTATAATTACTTAAGGCCTTGGCAACTGCGTCCGTGTGAATGCTATTCAAACCTGCTTAATATGCTCGTTGATCTAGGGGTTCTCTCCTGTATCGTTGGACCTCTCCCTCTAGAGCATGGATATCCTTCCTGATCTGCCTAAATGTGTCGGGCCTACCCACAAGATGGTGATTGGGATGGCTCACACGGTAACATCCAAGCAGGTACTACAACGAAAGCATCTCATTGTGTTGCATTACTGGAAGAGTCTTTGCCTCCTCATGTAGATGGTCCACTGAAGATTTGAGGAGGCACCCTGTTGCTGTTCTCAGGGCGGCATTCTGGCAAGTTTGAATCTTTTCCAATTCGTATCACATAATCTCGGGGATCAGACTGGCGCCGCATAGCTTACCACAGACCGACCTATCGCGTTATATGTGGTCAACAAGGTTTCTTTATCTGCACCCCAAGTGGTGCCGGCTAGGGACTTGAGGACCTTGTTCCTACTTTTCAGTTAGTCGCAGATAGCTGTGGCATGCGTTTGTGGTCGGAATTCTGCTACCGTCGACCACGACATTCAATTCTCTTCCAAACTGCGCTGTTCATGTGGTGAACAGAGTGCCAGTTGAGGTGGTAAGATCGGTTAAATAGTTGTTCAGTCTATCACAGACGTCATCAGGATAGGTACCTGACGCCAGGATCGTGCAATCATCCGCATACGTTACGATCCCGATGCCGTCTTGAGGGGGCGGAATACAGGAGAGGTAGAGGTTAAACAGTTCCGGAGATATCACCCCACCTTGGGGAACTCCCTGGTTCACTCTACGGGGTTTGGACTTCTTGTTCCTGAATTTCACATACGACTGGCGTCCACACATATAATTGACTATCCAACGTTTCAAGCTTGGCCGGAGGGTTGTCTGCTCAATGTCCTCATACAGCAAGGAGTGCCTGACTGTATCAAAGGCTTTTGATAAATCAAGCGCTTCAGCATTACCATGGAGATTCCATCAGGGCCCAACGCTTTGGATGATTTAGCGTTCCTGATGGCATTGGCAACATCATCCATTGTAAACTGTGGTGGTTCCTCCACGGCAGGAAGAGATCTGATGCGACGTAATACTCTTCTCTTCGCCCTGTCACTCTCGGGGTGCTCGACAAACTGTCGATTGAAATAACTAGCGCACATCTTCGGGTCAGTCAACGTAACGTCGCCAAACGTGATTGAGGTCCTATCTTCCCTTCTTCGCGGATTCGAGAGTGACTTAACCGTTGCCCACAATTCACCTATATCGGCTCCAATGTTGCAACTCTTTAGATGATTTAACCACTTGTTCTGCTTGTGCTCGCCGACCAGCCTGTTAACTTCCAGTGTCAGCTCCCTGACTCTGGGGTCATTGAGGTTGGTTCGGCGAAGCTCATCACGCTCATTTACTAATCCCGTCGCTTCTGCTGGGAAGTTTGGTCTTACTTCGGGTATTCGAGCGGCTGCAGCAGTGATAATGTCTCGGAACGTCCTTTCCGCTACCCGAACATCAGAAGGATTGGACAGTTCTCTGAAGCGGTGATTGGTGAACTCTCTAAAACCCGGCCAATCAGCCTTCTTATGATTGACGAATGTGCGGCGTTCAGAGGTAATGAAATCGGGTGGTCTGCTAATGGAGACAATTATGGGGAGATGGTCTGATCCAAGGGAAATGACGGGTTGCCAGGTAACGTCATTTGTCAGACCAGGTGACACGACGGTTATGTATGGCGAGCTCTGACACTCTCCTCTAATTCTGGTAGGGGCGTCCTCATTGACCGTGCAAAACGTAGAGCTGTCAATCTGCTCAGCCAGTGCAGTACCTCTCTGATCGTGTCCGAGAGCCGAATGCCACATGCGCATTTAAGTTCCCCCAAGACCAGGCGATTATGACCTTCCAAAAGCGGGCTAATGTTAGTCACGTAATCAGAGATGCAGCTACGAGTATTTCTTGGCGGGATGTATACGTTTAGCAACTCTATCTCGGCAGTTCCACACCTGACTGCTATCCCATACATTCCATGTACGGGTCATTAGAGACAGGCTCAAGCGAGATAGGTCTGTACTGGACAGACTGGTGCAATAGGAAAGTTAATCCCCCACCTACACTTCTGGTGCGATCCTTCTTTAGCACGTTGTAACCATTACAACGTTGTAAGCTACAGTTGTTGTTGAGCTTGGTTTCTTGTACCGCAGATACCTTGATATTCCTCCGACTCATGAAATCTACTACTTCCTCGATCTTACCTCGGAGTCCATTGCAATTAAATTGTAAAAAGGATGCATTTGCCGGGATTGGGACAACAACGGCTGGTGTTAAAGGCTGCATGTGCGGTTGTTGTCGAGAGGACTGCGGGGGAGTCTCATAATCAGATGACGAGGGAGTTTCGAAATCCGATGACGACTCACTGGGGACTGTATCCACACAGCATGTAGCAACATAGTCCCTGTCGTAGTCCCTCACGTGGACAAGTCCAGAGCAACCCCTTAGATGCACCCACTCCTGACATCTATTGCATCTCACCGAAAGCTGGATGTGGGTGAAGATGCGGATGTGACAAACCGAGCACAAATATATTGGTCTTGGGTTTTCCTCCGTCCCGGCACGGACCAAAGGGATTCGGAGCAGGCATTCCGGGATATGCTGCTCCCAACACAGAAAAACGAAACAAATACAAACATATGTACACTGAGGTTGCAGCCGCTAGCCGGAACAATGATGTTGTGTAGTTCCGGGTCAATCCGGTACAAAGAACCCTCTGCCGTGGGACCGAGTTTGTGGGGTCTACAATGATTATTTCGTGTAGTTACAAACTGAATGACAAACTTAATATACCCCCCTTCTTATGGTGGAGGGTATAAAAAGGCCTTCTAGATTTTCTGTACAATATAAGAGACCAAAGAGGTCTTCTAAACGATTGAAAAAGACCTTTAGACCTTACCGGTGATAGAAGAAGAACTTCAAGTTATTCCTAACGATACAATAATACGCATAAGGTTCTTTTAAAGGAATATAAAGACTCATGAACGGTAGAAGGAGGTCTGCAAAGCTTTTGGACAAAGGGATGACCACAAAAGACTTCTTATGGCCACAGAAAACACTTCATAGGACTTATTGTGGATAGAAGACCCTAGGGCCATCTAGCCAGAAGTCATTTAAGGCATTCTCATGGACAAACAGGATGCCTTATGGACGGAGAGAGAATACCTCAACTGAATTCTTATGGATATAAGGAGGCCTGCCGAGCTTTATGTGGACAGAGGGATGACCAAGAAAGTCTTCTTATGGCCAGAGAAAATACTTTAAAGCACTTATTATGTATAAAAGACATTTAGGTCATTTTAGACAAAAGGCTTTTAAGATCTTCTTTTGAAAAAAAAACAGGAGGCCGTATGGACAGAGAGAAGACCTCAAATGATATCTTATGGATATAAAGAGGCCTGCCGAGCTTTATATGGACAGAAGGATTACCATTAAAGACTCCTTATGACCAGAGAAAAGGCTTTAATATACTTTTTATGGACAAGAGATCTGTAGATCCCTTAGCAGAAATCTGTTAAGGTCTTCTTTTAAACAAATAGGAATCGTTATAAACAGTGGTAAGACCTCAAAGAATTTCTTGTGGATAGAAGAGCTGTTAAGCTCTCTTATAAACAAAAGACTTTTAGGAACTTCTTTTGTACAGACAGGGGACTTTTAAGTTCTTCTTAAGGACAGACAAAATACCTTAAAGTTATCATCACGTTATGATTACAGTATTATTGCTGCTTAGCTTTCTGGTGAATCTGTAATGGCCAATCAAATGAGCCAACTGTGAAACATAAAATCAATTGCCAGGTTTTAATATCGTAAACTATTTTTTAATTGATAAAGCAAGCCACACTAACAATATGAATGTCCCTTTCCACAAAGAGATACATATTGGAGGGGCCAAAGAGACATATGAATGAAATGTTTATTAACTTGTGAAAGATAAAAAAGTGAGGAGGGAGAGCGAAGGAAGATTTTCGTTACCAATTGTCCGATGATGTTAATTTTTATTATGGCTAAACACATGCTCCCAGATGGTGGTGGTAACATTTAATGATGTGGTAAGAAATTATGCTTTAACTAAAGTTATGTTATGGATTTTTATGTTCCTCCTAACATTACAGGCCATACTCCACCTTCTTCCTCGTCTTCCTACTCATTGCAAAACAGGTTTTGTGTTAATTATAGTGTTTGTTGCGGCGATATTGGAAATTTACACATTAAAAAGATAAATAAAAAACTGTGAAAAACAAAACCAAAAGAACTGGATTCCTAATACAGATGGGCATAGCTTCTTCTCTGCAAGTGTTGTGATGAGTTTCAATGGTGTACCCCTCTTTGGTGTTGCTATTGTGGTGTCTGTGATGGCGTATTTCATATTCTAGTGATAGCAGGCTACACATGAATTATGATGGCAAATTTTTATGCCTATCACTCCCATTTGCTTGAATGTCTTTGCAGTTAAATGGCAATATATTCTCATTTAATGGCGGTTATTTCAAAACAAGACATGTGGTCTATGATTGTTTTTACAACATTACTCAAGGTGAAATTTTAAAGAATACTTTTTTTAAGTCTGGATTTTCCAAGGATCATTTCTTCCTTCAAAATTCCTTAAAACCAAAAAAACCTTATAACATCCTGCATAACCAAACGATTAGGCCAACTTGTTTTCGTTCTGCATAATTCCATCATAACCATCCTTTAAGAGTCCCAAAGAAGTATTCACAGACTATTCTTCCTCTGCCAAGAAGTGATTATTCCCTCTCCCTGCCTCTCTTGCTTTTATAATTAGTATTTCCCTCCATGCCCTTAATGCATTAATAATAATTTGTTGTAGTTGTGATTATTAGCGTCTTCTGAAAGGTAAGACATAAAGAACAGCAACAACAACAACAAATTATGGCAACATTCTTCATAATAAAAGATATTTATTTAAAGAAGAAGAAACAAAACAACATCAACAACAACAACGAATAAAAATATTTATAATGTGTTTTATATCGCTGGTGACGTTTAGGCATTGGCAAACGGAAGAATGGACGTGGCAGACGGAAATGTGAACACATAACATATCGAATTGAATCTCTTGGCTTAAATAGTTGTTGCAGCGTTAATATAACTGCAACTGTTGATCGGTTGGTTGGTTGTCAGGTGGGAGCAGCCGTAGACGAAGAACATGTTGTTGTTGGCCGTGGAGTAGAAGAAGACAGCACAGCTTTTGGCTGAATGCATTTATTAAAGATAATTGCATGTGGGGCGTGGTTGGTTGAATTTCTTTGATTAAACTCGATTAAAAATCGCAACTTATTTAAAGTTCCATGCTCTTCTGCCGCTCTTCTTATTCTCCTTTTTATGGTTCTTAAGCATCATCCTAAGCGGAGACGGAATGCGATTTGTAAAGAAGATGCATAGGTTTTTTTGTTCTTGTATATTTCTTTCGTTCGTGTTTGTCTTGATTTGTTTTATAATGTGTTTAATTTGTTTTGTACGCTATAATTGGAAATATGGTAAGGTGGGATTTTTTAAAGAATTTGTCAAAACTCCTTTAAGACCTTAAATGAATTTTTCAAGAATTTTCAAATTTCAACATTACTAAACGTGGATTTTAAAGCCCCCCATAACACCACTAAACTTGCATTTTTTTTTAAGATTTTCAAGCCTACCATAACACCACTAACGTTTATTTTTTGAAGAATTTTTCATGCCTCCTTTAACTCCATCAAAAGTACATTTTTTAAAGAAGTTTTCAAGCCTGCTGTATGAACATCAAACGTGGATTTTTTAAATAATTTTCAAGCCTCCCATAACACAATAAATCGTGGATTTTTTAAAGAATTTTTCAAGCCTCTTTAAGACCATCAAACGTGGATTTTTTAAAGAATTTTTCAAGACTCCTTTAGCAGCATCAAAAGTGTTTCTTTTTTAAAGAATTTTTCAAGCCAATTTTAGCAGCATTAAAAGTGGATTTTTTAAAGAATTTTTCAAGCCTCCTTTAGCAGCATCAAACGTGGATTTTTAAAGAATTTTTCAAGAATCCTTTAGCAGCATCAAAAGTGGATTTTTAAAGAATTTTTCAAGCCTCCTTTAGCTGCATCAAACGTGGATTTTTTAAATAATTTTTCAGACCACCTTTAGCAGCATTAAACGTGGATTTTTTAAATAATTTTTCAGGCCACCTTTAGCAGCATTAAACGTGGATTTTTTTTAAAGAATTTTTCAATCCACCTATAGCAGTATTAAACGTGGATTTTTTAAATAATTTTTCAAGCCACCTTTAGCAGCATTAAACGTGGATTTTTTTAAATAATTTTTCAAGCCACCTTTAGCAGCATTAAACGTGGATTTTTTAAATAATTTTTCAAGCCACCTTTAGCAGCATTAAACGTGGATTTTTTAAATAATTTTTCAAGCTACATTTAGCAGCATTAAACGTGGATTTTTTAAAGAATTTTTCAAGCCACCTTTAGCAGCATCAAAGTCGGATTTTTTAAAGAATTTTTCAAGCACCTTTAGCAGCATTAAACGTGGATTTTTTAAAGAATTTTCAAGCCACCTTTAGCAGCATCAAAGTCGGATTTTTTAAAGAATTTTTCAAGCCACCTTTAGCAGCATTAAAACGTGGATTTTTTAAAGAATTTTTCAAGCCACCTTTAGCAGGCATTAAACGTGGATTTTTTAAAGAATTGTTCAAGCCACCTTTAGCAGCATTAAACGTGGATTTTCTAAAGATTTTTCAAGCCACCTTTAGCAGCATCAAAGTCGGATTTTTTAAAGAATTTTTCAAGCCACCTTTAGCAGCATTAAACGTGGATTTTCTAAAGAATTTTTCAAGCCACCTTTAGCAGCATTAAACGTGGATTTTTTAAAGAATTTTTCAAGCCACCTTTAGCAGCATTAAACGTGGATTTTTAAAGAATTTTTCAAGCCACCTTTAGCAGCATTAAACGTGGATTTTTTAAAGAATTTTTCAAGCCACCTTTAGCAGCATTAAACGTGGATTTTTAAAGAATTTTCAAACCACCTTTAGCAGCATTAAACGTGGATTTTTTAAAGAATTTTTCAAGCCACCTTTAGCAGCATTAAACGTGGATTTTTAAAGAATTTTCAAGCCACCTTTAGCAGCATTAAACGTGGATTTTTAAAGAATTTTTCAAGCCACCTTTAGCAGCATTAAACGTGGATTTTTAAAGAATTTTTCAAGCCAACTTTAGCAGCATTAAACGTGGATTTTTAAAGAATTTTTTCAAGCCTCCTTTAGCAGCATCAAACGTGGATTTTTTAAAGAATTTTCAAGCCTCCTTTAGCAGCATCAAACGTGGATTTTTTAAAGAATTTTTCAAGCCTTTTTTAGCTGCATCAAACGTGGATTTTTTAAAGAATTTTTCAAGCCTCCTTTAGCAGCATCAAAAGTGGATTTTTAAAGAATTTTTCAAGCCTCTTTAGCAGCATCAAAAGTGGATTTTTAAAGAATTTTTCAAGCCTCTTAGCAGCATCAAAGTGGATTTTTAAAGAATTTTCAAGCCTCCTATAGCAGCATCAAACTTGAATTTTTTAAAGAAATTTCAAGCCTCCTGTAGCAGCATTAAACGTGGATTTTTTAAAGCATTTTTCAAGCCACCATTAGCCGCATCAAACGTGAATTTTTTAAAGCATTTTTCAAGCCTCTTTAAGCATCATTTAAAGAATTTTTCAAGCCTCCTTTAGCAGCATCAAACGTGGACTTCTTAAAGAAATTTGCAAGCCACCTTTAGCAGCATTAAACGTGGATTTTTTAAAGAATTTTCAAGGAGCAACAAACGTTAAATTTTGTAAAGAATTTTTCAAGGAGCATCGAACGTGAATGTTTTCAAGATTTTTTCCAGCCTCCTTTAGCAGCATCAAACCTGGATTTTTTAAAGAATTTTTCAAGCCTTCTTTAGCAGCATCAAACGTGGATTTTTTAAAGAATAATTCAAGCCTCCTTTTGCAGCATCAAACCTGATTTTTTTTCAAAATTTCCAGTCTTTTTAGCAGCATCAAATGTGGATTTTTTAAAGAATTTTTCTAGCCTCCTTTAGCAAACGTGGATTTTTTTAAAGAATTTTTCAAGCCTGCTTTAGCAGCATCAAACCTGGATTTTTTAAAGAATTTTTCAAGCCTCCTTTAGCAGCATTAAATCTGGATTTTTTAAAGAATTTTTCAAGCCTCCTTTAGCAGCACCAAACGTGGATTTTTTAAAGAATTTTTCAAGCCTCCTTTAGCAGCATCAAACGTGGATTTTTTAAAGAATTTTACAAGCCTCCTTTAGCAGCACCAAACGAGGATTTTTTAAAGAATTTTTCAAGCCTCCTTTAGCAGCATCAAACGTAGATTTTTTAAAGAATTTTGCAAGCCTCCTTTAGCAGCATCAAACGTGGATTTTTTAAAGAATTTTTCAAGCCTCCTTTAGCAGCATTAAACGTGGATTTTTTAAAGAATTTTTCTAGCCACCTTTATCAGCATTAAACGTGGATTTTTTATAGAATTTTTTTAGCCACCTTTATCAGCATTAAACGTGGATTTTTTAAAGAATTTTTCTAGCCACCTTTAGCAGAAATAAACGTGGATTTTTTAAAGAATTTTTCTAGCCACCTTTAGCAGAAATAAACGTGGATTTTTTAAAGAATTTTTCTAGCCACCTTTTAAAGAATTTTTCAAGCCACATTTAGCAGCATTAGACGTGGATTTTTTAAAGAATTTTTCAAGCCTCCTTTAGCAGCATTAAACGTGGATTTTTTAAAGAATTTTTCTAGCCACCTTTATCAGCATTAAACGTGGATTTTTTATAGAATTTTTCTAGCCACCTTTATCAGCATTAAACGTGGATTTTTTAAAGAATTTTTCTAGCCACCTTTAGCAGAAATAAACGTGGATTTTTTAAAGAATTTTTCTAGCCACCTTTTAAAGAATTTTTCAAGCCACATTTAGCAGCATTAAACGTGGATTTTTTAAAGAATTTTTCAAGCCACATTTAGCAGCATTAAACGTGGATTTTTTAAAGAATTTTTCAAGCCACATTTAGCAGCATTAAACGTGGATTTTTTAAAGAATTTTTCAAGCCACATTTAGCAGCATTAAACGTGGATTTTTTAAAGAATTTTTCAAGCCACATTAAACGTGGATTTTTTAAAGAATTTTTCAAGCCACATTAAACGTGGATTTTTTAAAGAATTTTTCAAGCCACATTAAACGTGGATTTTTTAAAGAATTTTTCAAGCCACATTAAACGTGGATTTTTTAAAGAATTTTTCAAGCCACATTAAACGTGGATTTTTTAAAGAATTTTTCAAGCCACATTAAACGTGGATTTTTTAAAGAATTTTTCAAGCCACATTAAACGTGGATTTTTTAAAGAATTTTTCAAGCCACATTAAACGTGGATTTTTTAAAGAATTTTTCAAGCCACATTAAACGTGGATTTTTTAAAGAATTTTTCAAGCCACATTAAACGTGGATTTTTTAAAGAATTTTTCAAGCCACATTAAACGTGGATTTTTTAAAGAATTTTTCAAGCCACATTTAGCAGCATTAAACGTGGATTTTTTAAAGAATTTTTCAAGCCACATTTAGCAGCATTAAACGTGGATTTTTTAAAGATTTTTTCAAGCCTCTTTTAGCAGCATTAAACGTGGATTTTTTAAAGATTTTTTCAAGCCTCTTTCAGCAGCATCAAACGTTGATTTTTTAAACAAAGCCTATTTTAGCGGTATCAAACGTGGATATTTTTAAGAATTTTTTAAGCCTCCTTTAGCAGCATCAAACGTGGATTTTTTTAAGAATTATTCAAGCCTCCTTTTGAACAATTAAACGTGGATGTTTTAAAGAATTTGTAAAGCCTCTTTCGAAAAAAATTTTGCTTCACTCAAGACCTCATAGTGTAGCTAATTCTGCAAGCCATCCTCTTCTACCCTTCAACTTTATTTCGCGCTGATAATTTTGTTTCTGATTTCTTTAAGAAAAAAAACAAAACAAAACCAAGCAAAGGATTATAACCATCCACAAGGAATTTTTAATCTTCATTATAAGCAGTTTTTTGCTGTTGCTGTTCTTTGTTTGGTTGCATCTTCTTTTCGCTTCATTATTATTAGCTACATTGGCTGTTCTCCTCCCCGCCACCCCACTAAACATCTCACCCCTACTACCAGCATATTATTTTGTATTCATTGTATTGTAATTATACTTCATAAATCAGTTGACTTTGGGATTCTTTGATTTTAGTTGTGATTCCAACAACCATGGCCTCTGTCTCAGCTCTGCTGTTGATGAGGAGCAGAAGTAGAAGGAGCGGGGGGACTAAGGACAGCAGAATATTATGTAGCTGTTTAAGAATAAATTCCTGTTAAATGTTGACCATGGTTAAATGTATGAGCCCACCATTCACATATCTTGGCTCAAACCCCGACTTGCATTGTATTTCTGTTTGTCTTTATGTCTGTCTGTTCTTTTGGTATAAGTGCAGACTTGTGAATTTGTTGTTTTCATAAGCGAGATTTCTTTTTTATCTCCATTTGATCAGTTTGCTGTTGTTGTTGTAGCTGCTTTAAAACTTATAATTAAATAAATTATTGAGTATCTGCATAAAGTTGATGTTGTTAAGGAGTTGAGTTGAGATGTGGTTGTTTTATCCCTTTTATTGTCGTTCTGAGGTTTGGAAGTTGTTCTGCCACATTTTTTGATTAATGAAAATCTCAATAAATTATAAAATATTAAATATAATTTATATATTTTTTTTCTCTTGTCAGATAAACTCAGATTCAGATTGTGGACATTGTTGCAAAAACCAGATTTTGTGGGGATAATTACAGGACTACAGGGATATGAAGAATTAGAAAAAAAAACTGGATCATCTGGAACATAAAGAAATTTATTATGGGAAATATATTTTATGACGGTTAAAGTACAAACAGCGCAAATTGATTATAACCTCCTCAGCAGCCTATTTTGCATGATTCATGCCACAACCTCGCCTAATTACCAAAGTTCCCCCAAAACTAATTCATTACATCGCGAATTTAATTTCCATTCTTTTTTGTCTTACTAATTTTCCACACACACACACACACACTTTTTATTTTCATTTGGTTTTTTGTTTTAAGTTTAGGTTTTTTTGTTTTTTTTTTTTTCATTCGAGGCCACTAAAAACCAACGAATGCAAAAACCCATCGAGGAACACAAAGAAATAAAAGCCTCAAAAAAGCTCATAAATCAATAATTGATTTATGAATGCACGCCAGAGCATTTGCAAATTTTAATTGGTTTAGACTTATGTAGATACAAATGTATCCGTCCATTCTGTTCCACACATTCGCATGTCTCCAGCGACAATCCTCCTCGGTGCCTACGTCTGTTTGCTGCTGCTCTGTGGCTAATTCATGGCAACTGTTCTGGCTTTTGTTGCGGTTGTTATTCCAGTAGGAGCCCAAACAAACAGAAAAAACTGGATCTCTAGTGAATTATGTTTGGTGGTGTTGCGGTATCAATGAATTTAGGCTTCATTTGGTTTTTGTCGTTTGTTGTTGTTATTGTTTTTATAAAAACCATAATTAGGTAAATTTTTTTTGGTTGTGGTAACATATGTTTTTGCTGGCTGGCAAACGGATTTGTAAAGCTTATCTGCCAGGCTTAAGTAATTTATACATAGAGGAAATATTTGTCATGGAGGAGATAAATCGTAAGAAGGGAGGGAAGGAATTTAAATAACAAAGCGATAACCAGCCCATAAACAGACCACAAAAATAAAATTATTGCAAAGTTGTGTTATAGGAGGCTTGAAAATTTCTTTAAAAACTCCACGTTTGATAGTCTTAAAGGAGGCTTAAAACCCCTTTAAAAATCAACTTTTGATGGTACTAAATGAGGCTTGAAAAATTCTTTGAAAGATCCACGTTTGATGCTGCTAAAGGAGGCTTGAAAAATTCTTTAAAAAAATTCTCTTTTGGTGCTGCTAAAGGAGGCTTGAAAATTTCTTTAAAAAATCTACGTTTGATGGTACTAAAGAGGGTTGAAAAATTCTTTAAAAAATCAACGTTTGATGCTCTCATAGGAGGCCTGAAAAATTCTTTAAAAAATCCACGTTTGATGCTGTTAACGAAGGCTTGAATAATTCTTTAAAAAATCCACGTTTAATGCTGCTAAAGGAGGCTTGAAAAATTCTTTATAAAATATCACGTTTGATGCTGCTAAAGGAGGCTTGAAAAATTCTTTAAAAAATCCACGTTTAATGCTGCTAAAGGTGGCTTGAAAAATTCTTTAAAAAATCCACGTTTAATGCTGCTAAAGGTGGCTTGAAAAATTCTTTAAAAAATCCACGTTTAATGCTGCTAAAGGTGGCATGAAAAATTCTTTAAAAAATCCACGTTTAATGCTGCTAAAGAAGGCTTGAAAAATTCTTTAAAAAATCCACGTTTAATGCTGCTAAAGAAGGCTTGAAAATTCTTTATAAAATATCACGTTTGATGCTGCTAAAGGAGGCTTGAAAAATTCTTTAAAAAATCCACGTTTAATGCTGCTAATGGTGGCTGAAAAATTCTTTAAAAAATCCACGTTTAATGCTGCTAATGGTGGCTTGAAAAATTCTTTAAAAAATCCACGTTTAATGCTGCTAAAGAAGGCTTAAAAAATTCTTTAAAAATCCACGTTTGATGCTGCTAAAGGAGGCTTGAAAAAATTCCTTTAAAAAATCCACGTTTGATGCTGCTAAAGGAGCTTGAAAAATTCTTTAAAAAATCCACGTTGGATGTTACTAAGGAGGCTTGAAAAATTCTTTAAAAAGCCCACGTTTGGGGGTCGTAAATGAGGCTTGCAATTTTTTTTAAAAATCTGCTAAAGGCTTGAAAAATTCTTTAAAAAATCCACGTTTGATGTTAATAAAGGAGGCTTGAAAAATTCTTTAGAAAAGGCTTCAAAAAATTATTAAAAAATCCACGTTTGATGCTGCTAAAGGAAGCTGGAAAAATTCCTTTAAAAATCCACGTCTGATGCTGCTAAAGGAGGGCTTGAAAAATTCTTTAAAAAATCCGCGTTTGATGGTGTTAAAGGAGTCTTGCAAAATTCTTTAAAAAATCCACGTTTGATGCTGCTAAAGAGGCTTGAAAAATTCTCTAAAAAATCCACGTTTGATGGTGTTAAAGGAATCTTGAAAAATTCTTTAAAAAATCCACGTTTAATGCTGCTAGAGGAGGCATGAAATTTTTTTAAAAAATCCACTTTTGGTACTGCTAAAGGAGGCTTGTAAAATTCTTTAAAAAATCCACGTTTAGTGATGTTATAGGAGGCTTGCAAAATTCTTAAAAACACGCTTTGTGGTGTTATAAAAGGCTTGAAAAAACGTTAAAAAATCCACGTTTGATGCTGCTTAAGGAGGCTTGAAAAATTCTAAAAAAAATCCACGTTTGATGCTGTAAAGGAGGCTTAAAAAATTCTTTTAAAAATCCACGTTTGATGCTGCTAAAGGAGGCTTGAAAAATTCTTTAAAAAATCCACTTTTGGTGCTGCCAAAGGAGGCTTGAAAAATTCTTTAAAAGATCCACGTTTGATGCTGCTAAGGAGGCTTGAAAAATTCTTTAAAAAATCCACGTTTGATGCTGCCAAAGGAGGCTTGAAAAATTCTTTAAAAAATCCAAGTTTGGCGCTGCTAAAGGAGGCTTGAAAAATTCTTAAAAAATCTACGTTTGATGCTGCTAAAGGAGGCTTGAAAAATTCTTTAAAAATCCAAGTTTGGTGCTGCTAAAGGAGGCTTGAAAAATTCTTTAAAAACCACGTTTGATGCTGCTAAAGGAGGCTTGAAAAACTCTTTAAAAAATCCACGTTTGACGCTGCTAATGAAGGCTTGAAAAATTCTATAAAAAATCCACGTTTTATGCTACTAAAGGAGGCTTGAAAAATTCTTTTAAAAAATCCACGTTTGATGCTGCTAAAGGAGGCTTGAAAAATTCTTTAAAAAATCCACGTTTGATGTTACTAAAGGAGGCTTGAAAAATTCTTTAAAAAATCCACGTTTTGATGTTGCTAAAGGAGGCTTGAAAAATCTTTAAAAAATCCACGTTAAGTGGTATGGTAGGAGGCTTGAAAAATCTTAAAAAATCCACGTTAAGTGGTATGGTAGGAGGCTTGAAAAATCTTTAAAAAATCCACGTTTAGTGGTATGGTAGGAGGCTTGAAAATCTTTAAAAAATCCACGTTTAGTGGTGTTACGGGAGGTTTGAAAAATTTTATAGAAATCCACGTTTAGTGGTGCTATGGGAGTCTTGAAAAATTCTTTAAAAAATCCACGTTTAGTGGTGCTATGGGAGTCTTGAAAAATTCTTTAAAAAATCCACGTTTAGTGGTGTTATGGGACGCTTGAAAAATTCTTTAAAAATCCACGTTTAGTAGTGTTATGGGAGGCTTGAAAAATTCTTTAAAAAATCCACGTTTAGTGCTGTTATAGGAGGCTTGAAAAATTCTTTAAAAAATCCACGTTTAGTGCTGTTATGGGAGGCTTGAAAAATTCTTTAAAAAATCCACGTTTAGTGGTGTTAGGGGAGGCTTAAAAAATTCTTTAAAAAATCCACGTTTAGTGGTGTTATGGGAGGTTTGAAAAATTCTTTAAAAAATTCACGTTTAGTAAAAAAATTAAAATAAAATAATTTAAAAATTCTTTAAAAAATCCACGTTTAGTAGCCATATAGGAAACTTTAAAAATTCTTTAAAAAATCCACGTTTGATGCTGCTAAAGGAGGCTTGAAAATTTCTTTGAAAAACCACGGTTGATGCTGCTAAAGGAGGCTTGAAAAATTCTTAAAAAAATCTGCGTTTGGTGGTCGTAAAGGAGGCTTGAAAAGTTCTGTAAAAAATCCACGTTTGGTGCTGCTAAAGGAGGCTTGAAAAATTCTGTGAAAAATCCACGTTTGACGCTGTTAAGGGAGACTTGAAAAATTCTTAAAAAATCCACGTTTGATGCTGCTAAAGGAGGCTTGAAAAATTCTTTAAAAAATCCACGTTTGATGGTGTTAACGGAGGCTTGAAAAATTCTTTAAAAAATCCACGTTTGATGGTGTTAAACGAGGCTTGAAAAATTCTTTAAAAAAATCCACGTTTGATGCTGCTAAAGGAGGCTTGAAAAATTCTTTAAAAAATCCACGTTTGATGGTGTTAACGGAGGCTTGAAAAATTCTTTAAAAAATCCACGTTTGATGGTGTTAAACGAGGCTTGAAAAATTCTTTAAAAAATCCACGTTTGATGCTGCTAAAAGGGCTTGAAAAATTCTTTAAAAAATCCTCGTTTGATGCTGCTAACGGAGGCTTGAAAAATTCTTTAAAAAATCCACGTTTGATGCTGCTAAAGGAGGCTTGAAAAATTCTTTAAAAAATCCACCTTTGATGCTGCTAAAGGAGGCTTGAAAAATTCTTTAAAAAATCCACGTTTGATGCTGCTAAAGGAGGCTTGAAAAATTCTTTAAAAAATCCACATTTGATGCTGCTAAAGGAGGCTTGAAAAATTCTTTAAAAAATCCACGTTTGATGCTGCTAAAGGAGGCTTGAAAAATTCTTTAAAAAATCCACGTTTGATGCTGCTAAAGGAGGCTTGAAAAATTCTTTAAAAAATCCACGTTTGATGCTGCTAAAGGAGGCTTGAAAAATTCTTTAAAAAATCCACGTTTGATGCTGCTAAAGGAGGCTTGAAAAATTCTTTAAAAAATCCACGTTTGATGCTGCTAAAGGAGGCTTGAAAAATTCTTTAACAAATCCACGTTTGATGCTGGTAAAGGAGGCTTGAAAAATTCTTTGAAAAATCCACGTCTGATGCTGCTCAAGGAGGCTTGAAAAATTCTTTAAAAAATCCACGTTTGATGCTGCTAAAGGAGTCTTGGAAAATACTTTAAAAAATCCCAGTTTGATGGTGTTAAAGGAGTCTTGGAAAATTCTTTAAAAAAAATCACGTTTGATGCTGCTAAAGGAGGCTTGAAAAATTCTTTAAAAAATCCACGTTTAGAGGTCTTATGGGAGGCTTGAAAAGTTCTTTAAAAAATCCACGTTTGATGCTGCTAAAGGAGGCTTAAAAAATTCTTTAAAAAATCCACGTTTAGAGGTCTTATGGGAGGCTTGAAAAGTTCTTTAAAAAATCCACGTTTAGAGGTCTTATGGGAGGCTTGAAAAGTTCTTTAAAAAATCCACGTTTGATGCTGCTAAAGGAGGCTTGAAAAATTCTTTAAAAAATCCACGTTTGATGCTGCTAAAGGAGGCTTGAAAAATTCTTTAAAAAATCCACGTTTGATGCTGCTAAAGGAGGCTTGAAAAATTCTTTTAAAAATCCACGTTTATGCTGCTAAAGGAGTCTTGGAAAATACTTTAAAAAATCCAAGTTTGATGGTGTTAAAGGAGTCTTGGAAAATTCTTTAAAAAAAATCACGTTTGATGCTGCTAAAGGAGGCTTGAAAAATTCTTTAAAAAATCCACGTTTAGAGGTCTTATGGGAGGCTTGAAAAGTTCTTTAAAAAATCCACGTTTAGAGGTCTTATGGGAGGCTTGAAAAGTTCTTTAAAAAATCCACGTTTGATGCTGCTAAAGGAGGCTTGAAAAATTCTTTAACAAATCCACGTTTGATGCTGTTAAAGGAGGCTTGAAAAATTCTTTAAAAAATCCACGTTTGATGCTGCTAAAGGAGGCTTGAAAAATTCTTTTAAAAATCCACGTTTATGCTGCTAAAGGAGTCTTGGAAAATACTTTAAAAAATCCAAGTTTGATGGTGTTAAAGGAGTCTTGGAAAATTCTTTAAAAAAAATCACGTTTGATGCTGCTAAAGGAGGCTTGAAAAATTCTTTAAAAAATCCACGTTTAGAGGTCTTATGGGAGGCTTGAAAAGTTCTTTAAAAAATCCACGTTTAGAGGTCTTATGGGAGGCTTGAAAAGTTCTTTAAAAAATCCACGTTTGATGCTGCTAAAGGAGGCTTGAAAAATTCTTTAACAAATCCACGTTTGATGCTGTTAAAGGAGGCTTGAAAAATTCTTTGAAAAATCCACGTCTGATGCTGCTCAAGGAGGCTTGAAAAATTCTTTAAAAAATCCACGTTTGATGCTGCTAAAGGAGTCTTGGAAAATACTTTAAAAAATCCCAGTTTGATGGTGTTAAAGGAGTCTTGGAAAATTCTTTAAAAAAAATCACGTTTGATGCTGCTAAAGGAGGCTTGAAAAATTCTTTAAAAAATCCACGTTTAGAGGTCTTATGGGAGGCTTGAAAAGTTCTTTAAAAAATCCACGTTTGATGCTGCTAAAGGAGGCTTAAAAAATTCTTTAAAAAATCCACGTTTAGAGGTCTTATGGGAGGCTTGAAAAGTTCTTTAAAAAATCCACGTTTAGAGGTCTTATGGGAGGCTTGAAAAGTTCTTTAAAAAATCCACGTTTGATGCTGCTAAAGGAGGCTTGAAAAATTCTTTAAAAAATCCACGTTTGATGCTGCTAAAGGAGGCTTGAAAAATTCTTTAAAAAATCCACGTTTGATGCTGCTAAAGGAGGCTTGAAAAATTCTTTTAAAAATCCACGTTTATGCTGCTAAAGGAGTCTTGGAAAATACTTTAAAAAATCCAAGTTTGATGGTGTTAAAGGAGTCTTGGAAAATTCTTTAAAAAAAATCACGTTTGATGCTGCTAAAGGAGGCTTGAAAAATTCTTTAAAAAATCCACGTTTAGAGGTCTTATGGGAGGCTTGAAAAGTTCTTTAAAAAATCCACGTTTAGAGGTCTTATGGGAGGCTTGAAAAGTTCTTTAAAAAATCCACGTTTGATGCTGCTAAAGGAGGCTTGAAAAATTCTTTAACAAATCCACGTTTGATGCTGTTAAAGGAGGCTTGAAAAATTCTTTAAAAAATCCACGTTTGATGCTGCTAAAGGAGGCTTGAAAAATTCTTTTAAAAATCCACGTTTATGCTGCTAAAGGAGTCTTGGAAAATACTTTAAAAAATCCAAGTTTGATGGTGTTAAAGGAGTCTTGGAAAATTCTTTAAAAAAAATCACGTTTGATGCTGCTAAAGGAGGCTTGAAAAATTCTTTAAAAAATCCACGTTTAGAGGTCTTATGGGAGGCTTGAAAAGTTCTTTAAAAAATCCACGTTTGATGCTGCTAAAGGAGGCTTAAAAAATTCTTTAAAAAATCCACGTTTAGAGGTCTTATGGGAGGCGTGAAAAATTCTTTAAAAAATCCACGTTTGATGCTGCTAAAGGAGGCTTAAAAAATTCTTTAAAAAATCCAAGTTTGATGCTGCTAAAGGAGGCTTGAAAAATTCTTTAAAAAATCCACTTTTGATGCTGCTAAAGGAGGCTTGAAAAATTCTTTAGAAAATCCACGTTTGATGCTGCTAAAGGAGGCTTGAAAAATTCTTTAAAAAATCCACGTTTAGAGGTCTTATGGGAGGCTTGAAAAGTTCTTTAAAAAATCCACGTTTGATGCTGCTAAAGGAGGCTTAAAAAATTCTTTAAAAAATCCACGTTTAGAGGTCTTATGGGAGGCTTGAAAAGTTCTTTAAAAAATCCACGTTTGATGCTGCTAAAGGAGGCTTGAAAAATTCTTTAAAAAATCCACGTTTGATGCTGCTAAAGGAGGCTTGAAAAATTCTTTAAAAAATCCACGTTTGATGCTGCTAAAGGAGGCTTGAAAAATTCTTTAAAAAATCCACGTTTGATGCTGCTAAAGGAGGCTTGAAAAATTCTTTAACAAATCCACGTTTGATGCTGTTAAAGGAGGCTTGAAAAATTCTTTAAAAAATCCACGTTTGATGCTGCTAAAGGAGGCTTGAAAAATTCTTTTAAAAATCCACGTTTATGCTGCTAAAGGAGTCTTGGAAAATACTTTAAAAAATCCAAGTTTGATGGTGTTAAAGGAGTCTTGGAAAATTCTTTAAAAAAAATCACGTTTGATGCTGCTAAAGGAGGCTTGAAAAATTCTTTAAAAAATCCACGTTTAGAGGTCTTATGGGAGGCTTGAAAAGTTCTTTAAAAAATCCACGTTTGATGCTGCTAAAGGAGGCTTAAAAAATTCTTTAAAAAATCCACGTTTAGAGGTCTTATGGGAGGCGTGAAAAATTCTTTAAAAAATCCACGTTTGATGCTGCTAAAGGAGGCTTAAAAAATTCTTTAAAAAATCCAAGTTTGATGCTGCTAAAGGAGGCTTGAAAAATTCTTTAAAAAATCCACTTTTGATGCTGCTAAAGGAGGCTTGAAAAATTCTTTAGAAAATCCACGTTTGATGCTGCTAAAGGAGGCTTGAAAAATTCTTTAAAAAATCCACGTTTGATGCTGCTAAAGGAGGCTGGAAAAATGCATTTAAAAAATCCACGTTTGATGCTGCTAAAGGAGGATTGAAAAATTCTTTAAAAAATCCACGTTTGATGCTGCTAAAGGAGGCTTGAATTGTTTTTAAATAATCCACGTTTAATGGGTCTAAAGCACGCTTGAAAATTCCAGTAAAAATCCACGCTTGATGTTAATAAAGGAGGCTTGAAAAATTCTTTTAAAAATCCACGTTTGATGCTGCTAAAGGATTCTTGAAAAAATCTTAAAAAAAATCCATGTTTAGTAGTCTTGTAGCAGGCTTGAAAAATTCCTTAAAAATATTTCTCCCTGTGTATGAAAATATTAGTATCTTCCAGTCATAAAAAGCCAGTTAGACTTATAGATCATGTTTATGTTTTGCCCCAATATTCCACTGCTTACTCACCACCACTTCTTCACAACTTGTCTGTGGAGTCCGCCTGTCAGCAATCAACGGAATCTGCTTTTTGGTTGGCTGCCATTCTTTCTACGTTCGCTCACCCGTTTTTTTGGCTAGTGGTGTTTAGAATCATAAATCAACAAATTATGAATGCATTCAATGTGATGCCCATATATAATTAATAATAATTTATTGGAAAGTCAGTGCAATTAAAAGCAATTAAAATCGGGTCAGCCTTCGAATATTCAAATGTCCAAAAATTAAAATGTGATCATCATCAAAAGCTGAGCAATGCAATTAAAGGCATTAGGAGAGGGAATCTAATGAAAATGATTATAACAAATCTTAAATGTATTAAGAGGTGGAATCATGGACCAAAAAGTCACCGAAATACCAATTAGATAGATGCCGGAGTATGGCGCACAACTGGAATATCACTTAAGGGCTTTTGGAAAGAAAGAGGACATGGGATTAAATATATATATACAAGCTTATGTTTCTATAATACAAAAAAATAACAATTTGAAAGGTCCAAGAAGTCTACAGGATTAAAGAAAATCTATTTATACATTTGACTTGATACTTGATGGTCCATTTATCAGTAATAGTCCTTGAAATGTAGACGTTTCCCAACAATCTATCAAATATTCCATCCCTAAGCAGAAGATAAGTATGAATAACCTCATTGCAAATCACACATGTTCTTCTTACCACCTTTTCAAACCACTTTGAACCCACTCAACTTAACCCCGGCGAACCTAAAATAAGCCTCCCCTTCATACACTCCCAAAAGAAATTTTTTAAACGAAATTCCCCATTCAATCCTCAATACAATTCAAATAATTTCCATCTCAATTGTAAAATTTGCAATCACATTAACATAACCTAACATTCACAGACTAATCTTAATCAGATACATTTGCATGATTTACCGTCGCACACACACACACACGTGTACACACCTCTTGATACGATTCTAAGAATTTCATAATCATTAAAACGTTTAATGAGATACTCTCTGCTCTGCATTTGAAATGGGAGTTATTTGTGATCTCACCTTAACTTCCTTCATACAGACATGCATCGAAAATGTGGCTGGCGCTGGATTCATTGTCTGCTATTCCAACACTTCGAAGGTGATATCTTCTTGTGTACTTTTTTATGAAAACACTTAAGAAATGTAATTATTATCATAGGTAACATCTTATAAATAACAAAAAAAACTCTCTACAACAACAATGAATGAATAACGAATGCCAAGGATGTAATCATTGTAGTGGAGAATGGATGCATAAAGATGCACAGGGAGAAAAATCTTCTATAAGAAAACTTCTATTCAGCCCCGGCTGAAAAGGGTTATCCAAAAGAAAAGCTTCTGTTCAATGTTGTTCAGTGCTGAGTAGGCTTTTCGGTAGGAAAATTGCTATTCAGCCTGGCTGAATAGGGGTTTTCGGTAGGAAAATTGCTATTCAGCCTGGCTGAATAGAGGTTTTCATAGGAAAACTTGCTATTCAGCCTGGCTGAATAGAGGTTTTCATAGGAAAACTTGCTATTCAGCCTGGCTGAATAGAGGTTTTCATAGGAAAACTTGCTATTCAGCCTGGCTGAATAGAGGTTTTCATAGGAAAACTTGCTATTCAGCCTGGCTGAATAGAGGTTTTTATAGGAAAACTTGCTATTCAGCCTGGCTGAATAGAGGTTTTCATAGGAAAACTTCAATTCAGCCTGGCTGAATAGAGGTTTCCATAGGAAAACTTCAATTCAGCCTGGCTGAATAGAGGTTTCCATAGGAAAACTTCAATTCAGCCTGGCTGAATAGAGGTTTCCATAGGAAAACTTCAATTCAGCCTGGCTGAATAGATGTTTCCAAAGGAAAACTTCAATTCAGCCTGGCTGAATAGAGGTTTCCATGGGAAAACTTCAATTCAGCCTGGCTGAATAGAGGTTTCCATAGGAAAACTTCAATTCAGCCTGGCTGAATAGAGGTTTCCATAGGAAAACTTCAATTCAGCCTGGCTGAATAGAGGTTTCCATAGGAAAACTTCAATTCAGCCTGGCTGAATAGAGGTTTCCATAGGAAAACTTCAATTCAGCCTGGCTGAATAGAGGTTTCCATAGGAAAACTTCAATTCAGCCTGGCTGAATAGAGGTTTCCATAGGAAAACTTCAATTCAGCCTGGCTGAATAGAGGTTTCCATAGGAAAACTTCAATTCAGTCTGGGTGAATAGAGGTTTCCATAGGAAAACTTCAATTCAGCCTGGCTGAATAGAGGTTTCCATAGGAAAACTTTAATTCAGCCTGGCTGAATAGAGGTTTCCATAGGAAAACTTTAATTCAGCCTGGCTGAATAGAGGTTTCCATAGGAAAACTTTAATTCAGCCTGGCTGAATAGAGGTTTCCAGGAAAACTTCAATTCAGCCTGGCTGAATAGAGGTTTCCATAAGAAAACTTCAATTCAGCCTGGCTGAATAGAGGTTTCCATAGGAAAATTTCAATTCAGCCTGGCTGAATAGAGGTTTCCATAGGAAAACTTCAATTCAGCCTGGCTGAATAGAGGTTTCCATAGGAAAACTTCAATTCAGCCTGGCTGAATAGAGGTTTCCATAGGAAAACTTCAATTGCTATTCAGCCTGGCTGAATGGGGTTATCGGTAGGAAAATTGCTATTCAGCGTGGCTGAATAGGGGTTTGGGTAGGAAAATTGCTATTCAGCCTGGCTGAATAGGGTTTTCGGTAGGAAAATTGCTATTCAGCCAGGCTGAATAGGGTTTTTCGGTAGGAAAATTGCTATTCAGCCTGGCTGAATAGGGGTTTTCGGTAGGAAAATTGCTATTCAGCCTGGCTGAATAGGGGTTTTCGGTAGGAAAATTGCTATTCAGCCTGGCTGAATAGGGGTTTTCGGTAGGAAAATTGCTATTCAGCCTTTCTGAATAGGGTTTTTCGGTAGGAAAATTGAAAGTTGAATTCAAAGTTGTCTGGATTTTTAATGACTTTTTCTTCCGTGTAAAACTTCCACCTCTCTTAATGAAATTCCCAATAACTTCAGATTAATTCAAATGAGTTCCATTGTAAAGCAAAAAACTTCTACTTAGTATGTCTTTAACTAACATGAATGGCATTTGCCAGAGATGAACTCTCTCTTGTGTTTTTTGTTTTCAAAACCAGTAACGTTATCCCAAATATGTTGCTAGAATCTAAAGAAGAAATATATTCTATGAAAAATTCGACTGATATTATAATGCCGATTTAAAGAACGTAAAGATTTTTTAGGTCTCATTCAATGGCAGGCTGGCAGGCAAACCAGCAAGTATTGAAACGGGCAGACAGACAGCCAATGCTCCACATTAAGTGCTAGAAAAGACAATAAAGATACGCTTACACATATGGCTGCCGCATAGAACACGACGACTTGGCTGGAAAGTATCTCACATCGTAAAACTTCAATTTGAAAACACGTAATTTGCAATTCATTTTTATAAGCAGCAGAAGAATGGTGCAGCAGTCTTGCAGCTGGAAGACAAAGCAACTAATGCCTCATAGATTAAGGTATTTTAGCAAGGGGATCCGTTTTCTCCAAGAGGTAGAGGGATAGACTATAAAAGAGAAAAAGTGGCAGGCGGTCGAAATAGATTGGCGTATTAGCACCCAATGCTAAGGTCTATGCTTTGGCAACTAATGAAGCCTGATCAGCGAACAACATCATTATCATCATCGCCGTCTTAACAACATTGACTAAAGTCCTGGCTTCTTTGCTTCATTTTAAGCTTAACTTAAGTATATGGCACACATCTAGCTGCACAATGGGCCAGTGAAAGATTTCAAAGGCCTCATGTTAAAGCTGGCAGGGTAGGCAGTCGGCTCTTTGGCGTTTATGTTGCTTTTGTGTTCTCTTTGATGGTGAAATCGTTAATGAATTGCATATTGGCGCGTGTTTCTTTATTATTTTATCCTCTTCCTGGTGGTACATGTCTACCACCCCATCCTCCGACTCCATCATAAGCAGCAAATCTTTGAACTCTTTTTCTTAAACATTCCTTGCCGCCGTTCTCTTCGTCTTCTTCTTGTTTTAATTTGGCCCGATTTGCGTATTTGTGTTTTGATATTTCGTACTGATTTGTAATGCCGGTGGTGCTGGTTTTCAAGCTGATGCTAAGTTTGTTTGTGCCTGTTTAGCATAAATGCTTGAATGTATTCTTTGGAGGAGGCCTCAATTGTTGATGTTGTTGCTGCTGTCGCTTGGAACGTATGCTTAGTTAAAGTAACGATTAAAATTCCATTTTTAATTACATGCACATTTACGTGCTTTTGCGTGCAACATTGGCAACAAACAGCTCAGACAACAGACCGACCGATTCAACTGCACTAAATTCACCTCAACAAGCAATCCCACCAACGAGAATCAACAACACCCAACACCCAGTTTAAGACGGCGCTCTGCCACCACCAACATCATCAGCACCATTAACAGCGACACTATTCTTATTTGAGATCATAAATATGGCACAGTGTTCAGAGAACGAAACTACAAATTAAGCTGAATTAAAGATTTCTATTCAGCCGGGCTGAATAGCGAATTTCCTATGGAAATCTCTATTCAGCAAGGCTGAATAGCGAATTTCCTATGGAAATCTCTATTCAGCCAGGCTGAATAGCGAATTTCCTATGGAAATCTCTACTCAGCCAGGCTGAATAGCGAATTTCCTATGGAAATCTCTATTCAGCCAGGCTGAATAGCGAATTTCCTATGGAAATCTCTATTCAGCCAGGCTGAATAGCGAATTTCCTATGGAAATCTCTATTCAGCCAGGCTGAATAGCGAATTTCCTATGGAAATCTCTATTCAGCCAGGCTGAATAGCGAATTTCCTATGGAAATCTCTATTCAGCCAGGCTGAATAGCGAATTTCCTATGGAAATCTCTATTCAGCCAGACTGAATAGCGAATTTCCTATGGAAATCTCTATTCAGCCAGGCTGAATAGCGAATTTCCTATGGAAATCTCTATTCAGCCAGGCTGAATAGCGAATTTCCTATGGAAATCTCTATTCAGCCAGGCTGAATAGCGAATTTCCTATGGAAATCTCTATTCAGCCAGGCTGAATAGCGAATTTCCTATGGAAATCTCTATTCAGCCAGGCTGAATAGCGAATTTCCTATTGAAATCTCTATTCAGCCAGGCTGAATAGCGAATTTCCTATGGAAATCTCTATTCAGCCAGGCTGAATAGCGAATTTCCTATGGAAATCTCTATTCAGCCAGGCTGAATAGCGAATTTCCTATGGAAATCTCTATTCAGCCAGGCTGAATAGCGAATTTCCTATGGAAATCTCTATTCAGCCAGGCTGAATAGCGAATTTCCTATGGAAATCTCTATTCAGCCAGGCTGAATAGCGAATTTCCTATGGAAATCTCTATTCAGCCAGGCTGAATAGCGAATTTCCTATGGAAATCTCTATTCAGCCAGGCTGAATAGCGAATTTCCTATGGAAATCTCTATTCAGCCAGGCTGAATAGCGAATTTCCTATGGAAATCTCTATTCAGCCAGGCTGAATAGCGAATTTCCTATGGAAATCTCTATTCAGCCAGGCTGAATAGCGAATTTCCTATGGAAATCTCTATTCAGCCAGGCTGAATAGCGAATTTCCTATGGAAATCTCTATTCAGCCAGGCTGAATAGCGAATTTCCTATGGAAATCTCTATTCAGCCAGGCTGAATAGCGAATTTCCTATGGAAATCTCTATTCAGCCAGGCTGAATAGCGAATTTCCTATGGAAATCTCTATTCAGCCAGGCTGAACAGAGAATTTTCTATGGAAATCTCTATTCAGCCAGGCTGAATAGCGAATTTCGTATGGAAATCTGTATATATGTTGAATATGTTGTTGTTTTCCCAACACTGTTGTCAATCCGCATAAAATATTTTAACAGAAGGTGGTGTTTTTGGTTTATAGGCTTTTCACCAGGATGAGGCGGGCGTAGATGGTGGAAAATATAAACTAAACACAGCTACATTTTGCCTGGTACTCGTATTATGCATTTGTCAGATGATGATAATATTGATGCGGCTGCTGTTATTATTGTTGTTGCAACAGCTTTTATAGTCAGCTATTAATGTTTGTGAATAGTGAGTGGAGTGCATGCAGCATGCACCTTAGTATCTCATATGCAAGTATCACATATGCTGCTGTCTGTTCGTGTTGTTGTTGCCGCTGCATGGTATTGCTGCCACAATTTCGATTTGACTTCATTTCTTGGCAAAATTGGCAAATTGTATTGATAACAAACACAAACAGGCAACAATACAGCCAACCGCACAAAATGCAAATTAAATTCTTATTGTAATTTCAAGAATTCCACTTTTCCTTCATCTCGCACACCAAACGATTTCAAATACATCACATTGTTTCGTTTTTTAATAAAGCGTCTATAAACCTCTGTATAAGAGGAAATTATTATCCATTAGAATATCATGTCAAGCGATAAATGCCTCTGTATTTGTTGTTGTTGAAGGTGTGAATACAAGTTTTGAATTTGAAATCAATCACATCACACATAGGCTGTAATGAGTTATGAATTTGCTTTGGTAAAACGTTTCAAAATTAATTGGATTTTTATGCAAAACGCCGCTGATGATTGTCGATGATAAACAATGAATTAGTTCGTAATTGGGATGCAATTCAGCTAAGCTGAATTTTAATTTTCCTATGGAAAACTTTATTCAGCAATTTTCCCATGGAAACCCTTATTCAGCAAGGCTGAATTGCAATTTCCCCTTATTCAGCAAGGCTGAATTGCAAATTTTCATATGGAAAACCTTATTCAGCCAGGCTGAATTGCAATTTTCCTATGGAAAACCTTATTCAGCCAGGCTGAATTGCAATTTTCCTATGGAAAACCTTATTCAGCCAGGCTGAATTGCAATTTTCCTATGGAATACCTTATTCAGCCAGGCTGAACTGCAATTTTCCTATGGAAAACTTTATTCAGCCAGGCTGAACTGCAATTTTCCTATGGAAAACCTTATTCAGCCAAGCTGAATTGCAATTTTCCTATGGAAAACCTTATTCAGACAGGCTGAATTGCAATTTTCCTATGGAAAACCTTATTCAGTCAGGCTGAATTGCAATTTTCCTATGGAAAACCTTATTCAGCCAGGCTGAATTGCAATTTTCCTATGGAAAACCTTATTCAGCCAGGCTGAAGTGCAATTTTCCTATGGAAAACCGTATTCAGCCAGGCTGATGTGCAATTTTCCTATGGAAAACCGTATTCAGCCAGGCTGAAGTGCAATTTTCCTATGGAAAACCGTATTCAGCCAGGCTGAAGTGCAATTTTCCTATGGAAAACCTTATTCAGCCAGGCTGAATTGCAATTTTCCCATGGAAACTCTTATTCAGCCAGGCTGAATTGCAATTTTCCTATGGAAAACCTTAGTCAGCCAGGCTGAAGTGCAATTTTCCAATGGAAAACCTTATTCAGCCAGGCTGAATTGCAATTTTCCAATGGAAAACCTTATTCAGCCAGGCTGAATTGCAATTTTCCAATGGAAAACCTTATTCAGCCAGGCTGAATTGCAATTTTCCAATGGAAAACCTTATTCAGCCAGGCTGAATTGCAATTTTCCTATGGAAAACCTTATTCAGCCAGGCTGAATTGCAATTTTCCTAAGGAAAACCTTATTCAGCCAGGCTGAATTGCAATTTTCCTAAGGAAAACCTTATTCAGCCAGGCTGAATTGCAATTTTCCTAAGGAAAACCTTATTCAGCCAGGCTGAATTGCAATTTTCCTATGGAAAACCTTATTCAGCCAGGCTGAATTGCAATTTTCCTATGGAAAACCTTATTCAGCCAGGCTGAATTGCAATTTTCCTATGGAAAACCTTATTCAGCCAGGCTGAATTGCAATTTTCCTATGGAAAACCTTATTCAGCCAGGCTGAATTGCAATTTTCCTATGGAAAACCTTATTCAGCCAGGCTGAATTGCAATTTTCCTATGGAAAACCTTATTCAGCCAGGCTGAATTGCAATTTTCCTATGGAAAACCTTATTCAGCCAGGCTGAATTGCAATTTTCCTATGGAAAACCTTATTCAGCCAGGCTGAATTGCAATTTTCCTATGGAAAACCTTATTCAGCCAGGCTGAATTGCAATTTTCCTATGGAAAACCTTATTCAGCCAGGCTGAATTGCAATTTTCCTATGGAAAACCTTATTCAGCCAGGCTGAATTGCAATTTTCCTATGGAAAACCTTATTCAGCCAGGCTGAATTGCAATTTTCCTATGGAAAACCTTATTCAGCCAGGCTGAATTGCAATTTTCCTATGGAAAACCTTATTCAGCCAGGCTGAATTGCAATTTTCCTATGGAAAACCTTATTCAGCCAGGCTGAATTGCAATTTTCCTATGGAAAACCTTATTCAGCCAGGCTGAATTGCAATTTTCCTATAGAAAACGTTATTCAGCCAGGCTGAATTGCAATTTTCCTATGGAAAACCTTATTCAGCCAGGCTGAATTGCAATTTTCCTATGGAAAACCTTATTCAGCCAGGCTGAATTGCAATTTTCCTATGGAAAACCTTATTCAGCCAAGCTGAATTGCAATTTTCCTATGGAAACCTTTATTCAGCCAGGCTGAATTGCAATTTTCCTATGGAAAACCTTATTCAGCCAGGCTGAATTGCAATTTTCCTATGGAAAACCTTATTCAGCCAGACTGAATTGCAATTTTCCTATTAAAACCCTTATTCAGTCAGGCTGAATTGCAATTTTCCTATGAAAAACCTTATTCAGCCAGGCTGAATTGCAATTTTCCTATGGAAAACCTTTTTCAGCCAGACTGAATTGCAATTTTCCTATGGAAAACCTTTTTCAGCCAGGCTGAATTGCAATTTTCCTATGGAAAACCTTATTCAGCCCGGCTGAATTGCATGCAATTTTCCTATGGAAAACCTTATTCACCCAGGCTGACTTTAAGTTTTCCCATGGAAACCCTTATACAGCTATGTAATGCCGTTCCCTATATTATGCATCTTCATCAATTGACCCTGAAACAACAACGTCAACAAGTACATCAATGGAAGTTATCCCCTCTCAAAAAATGATTGGTTCCCCAACATTTGATGTCCGCGAAATTATGCGTATGTGAAACTATTACAAATGCACGAATATACTATGACCTTGAAACCATAGTCAGCACAACAAACCGTCAGTAGGTCTACTCCCTGTCCCCCTCAACATCACGACCATGTGTGTTAACTGGGAAACCATGGTCAACCCACGCAATTGGAAACCAGTTACGCACATCGTTCGTTATGCCGGTCATAGCACACGCAAACAGCGCCCACAACAGACGATGCGTGTCACAGGATTACAAGGATATGCAACAGACAGACACTGTTAACGAGTGTGGGTGCGTGCAAGAGAATTTGTTGCCATTGTTATTATGTGTGGTCAAAATATTATTGCAGTTTTCTGCAATTTTAACTCCATCATATTTTCCACAGCCCATGCCCCGGAAATGTATGTGCGGAGTTCATAAAATGCGGTTTAACGCAATGATTTAACGCGAAAAAGTGCGTGAGTCCTTTGCATAGTGGATTCGTAACATATTGGTGTGTTGATTAAGTGCTTCTGATACAGTTGTCGATATGTGGTGATACGATTGTGGGTTTTTCTGACATGGATGCTATGCCAACGTGTTATAGCTACAATGGAGGGGATGTTAAATAATGTATTTAAAGTAGGAAAATCATGTTTAACATTAAAAGTGTTACATTTCCCACGAAAAAGTCTATTCAGCCACACTGAATTGAAGATTTCTTATGAAAACTTGCCTGGCTGAATAGCAAGTTTTCCTTTGGAAACCTCTATTCAGCCAGGCTGAATTGCAGATCTCCTATGGAAACCTCTATTCATCCAGGCTGAATTGCAGATCTCCTATGGAAACCTCTATTCAGCCAGGCTGAATTGCAGATCTCCTATGGAAACCTTTATTCAGCCAGGCTGAATAGCAATGTTTCCAATGGATACCTCTATTCAGCCAGGCTGAATTGTAGATTTCCTATGGAAACCTCTATTCAGCCAGGCTGAATTGAAGATTTCCTATGGAAACCTCTATTCAGCCAGGCTGAATTGAAGATTTCCTATGGAAACCTCTATTCAGCCAGGCTGAATTGAAGATTTCCTATGGAAACCTCTATTCACCCAGGCTGAATTGAAGATTTCCTATGGAAACCTCTATTCAGCCAGGCTGAATTGAAGATTTCCTATGGAAACCTCTATTCAGCCAGGCTGAATTGAAGATTTCCTATGGAAACCTCTATTCAGCCAGGCTGAATTGAAGATTTCCTATGGAAACCTCTATTCAGCCAGGCTGAATTGAAGGTTTCCTATGGAAACCTCTATTCAGCCAGGCTGAATTGAAGGTTTTCTTATGGAAACCTCTATTCAGCCAGGCTGAATTGAAGATTTCCTATGGAAACCTCTATTCAGCCAGGCTGAATTGAAGATTTCCTATGGAAACCTCTATTCAGCCAGGCTGAATTGAAGATTTCCTATGGAAACCTCCATTCAGCCAGGCTGAATTACAGATTTCCTATTAAAATCTCCATTCAGCCAGGCTGAATTACAGATTTCCTATTGAAACATCCATTCAGCCAGGCTGAATTACAGATTTCCTGTGGAAACGTCTATTCAGCCAGGCTGAATTGAAGATTTCCTATGGAAACGTCTATTCAGCCAGGCTGAATTGAAGATTTCCTATGGAAACCTCTATTCAGCCAGGCTGAATTGAAGATTTCCTATGGAAACCTCTATTCAGCCAGGCTGAATTGAAGATTTCCTATGGAAACCTCTATTCAGCCAGGCTGAATTGAAGATTTCCTATGGAAACCTCTATTCAGCCAGGCTGAATTGAAGATTTCCTATGGAAACCTCTATTCAGCCAGGCTGAATTGAAGATTTCCTATGGAAACCTCTATTCAGCCAGGCTGAATTGAAGATTTCCTATGGAAACCTCTATTCAGCCAGGCTGAATTGAAGATTTCCTATGGAAACCTCTATTCAGCCAGGCTGAATTGAAGATTTCCTATGGAAACCTCTATTCAGCCAGGCTGAATTACAGATTTCCTATTAAAACCTCCATTCAGCCAGGCTGAATTACAGATTTCCTATTGAAACATCCATTCAGCCAGGCTGAATTACAGATTTCCTATGGAAACCTCCATTCAGCCAGGCTGAATTACAGATTTCCTATTAAAACCTCCATTCAGCCAGGCTGAATTACAGATTTCCTATTGAAACATCCATTCAGCCAGGCTGAATTACAGATTTCCTGTGGAAACCTCTATTCAGCCAGGCTGAATTGAAGATTTCCTATGGAAACCTCTATTCAGCCAGGCTGAATTGAAGATTTCCTATGGAAACCTCTATTCAGCCAGGCTGAATTGAAGATTTCCTATGGAAACCTCTATTCAGCCAGGCTGAATTGAAGATTTCCTATGGAAACATCTATTCAGCCAGGCTGAATTGAAGATTTCCTACGGAAACCTCTATTCAGCCAGGCTGAATTGAAGATTTCCTATGGAAACCTCTATTCAGCCAAACTGAATTGAAGATTTCCTATGGAAACCTCTATTCAGCCAGGCTGAATTGAAGATTTCCTATGGAAACCTCCATTCAGCCAGGCTGAATTACAGATTTCCTATTAAAATCTCCATTCAGCCAGGCTGAATTACAGATTTCCTATTGAAACATCCATTCAGCCAGGCTGAATTACAGATTTCCTGTGGAAACCTCTATTCAGCCAGGCTGAATTGAAGATTTCCTATGGAAACCTCTATTCAGCCAGGCTGAATTGAAGGTTTTCTTATGGAAACCTCCATTCAGCCAGGCTGAATTACAGATTTCCTATTAAAACCTCCATTCAGCCAGGCTGAATTACAGATTTCCTATTGAAACATCCATTCAGCCAGGCTGAATTACAGATTTCCTGTGGAAACCTCTATTCAGCCAGGCTGAATTGAAGATTTCCTATGGAAACCTCTATTCAGCCAGGCTGAATTGAAGGTTTTCTTATGGAAACCTCTATTCAGCCAGGCTGAATTGAAGATTTCCTATGGAAACCTCTATTCAGCCAGGCTGAATTGAAGATTTCCTATGGAAACCTCTATTCAGCCAAGCTGAATTGAAGATTTCCTATGGAAACCACTATTCAGCCAAGCTGAATTGAAGATTTCCTATGGAAACCTCTATTCAGCCAGGCTGAATTGAAGATTTCCTATGGAAACCTCTATTCAGCCAGGCTGAATTGAAGATTTCCTATGGAAACCTCTATTCAGCCAGGCTGAATTGAAGATTTCCTATGGAAACCTCTATTCAGCCAGGCTGAATTGAAGATTTCCTATGGAAACCTCTATTCAGCCAGGCTGAATTGAAGATTTCCTATGGAAACCTCTATTCAGCCAGGCTGAATTGAAGATTTCCTATGGAAACTTCTATTCAGCCAGGCTGAATTGAAGATTTCCTATGGAAACCTCTATTCAGCCAGAAGATTTCCTATGGAAACCCCTTGAAGATTTCCTATGGAAACCTCTATTCAGCCAGGCTGAATTGAAGATTTCCTATGGAAACCTCTATTCAGCCAGGCTGAATTGAAGATTTCCTATGGAAACCTCTATTCAGCCAGGCTGAATTGAAGATTTCCTATGGAAACCTCTATTCAGCCAGGCTGAATTGAAGATTTCCTATGGAAACCTCTATTCAGCCAGGCTGAATTGAAGATTTCCTATGGAAACCTCTATTCAGCCAGGCTGAATTGAAGATTTCCTATGGAAACCTCTATTCAGCCAGGCTGAATTGAAGATTTTTTATGGAAACCTCTATTCAGCCAGGCTGAATTGAAGATATCCTATGGAAACCTCTATTCAGCCAGGCTGAATTGAAGATTTCCTATGGAAACCTCTATTCAGCCAGGCTGAATTGAAGATTTCCTATGGAAACCTCTATTCAGCCAGGCTGAATTGAAGATTTCCTATGGAAACCTCTATTCAGCCAGGCTGAATTGAAGATTTCCTATGGAAACCTCTATTCAGCCAGGCTGAATTGAAGATTTCCTATGGAAACCTCTATTCAGCCAGGCTGAATTGAAGATTTCCTATGGAAACCTCTATTCAGCCAGGCTGAATTGAAGATTTCCTATGGAAACCTCTATTCAGCCAGGCTGAATTGAAGATTTCCTATGGAAACCTCTATTCAGCCAGGCTGAATTGAAGATTTCCTATGGAAACCTATATTAAGACAGGCTGAATTGAAGATTTCCTATGGAATCTCTATTCAGTCAGGCTGAATTGAAGATTTCCTATGGAAACCTCTATTCAGCCAGGCTGAATTGAAGATTTTCTATGGAAACCTCTATTCAGCCAGGCTGAATTGAAGATTTCCTATGGAAACCTCTATTCAGCCAGGCTGAATTGAAGATTTTCTATGGAAACCTCTATTCAGCCAGGCTGAATTGAAGATTTTCTATGGAAACCTCTATTCAGCCAGGCTGAATGGAAGATTTCCTATGGAAACCTCTATTCAGCCAGGCTGAATTGAAGATTTCCTATGGAAACCTCTATTCAGCCAGGCTGAATTGAAGATTTCCTATGGAAACCTCTATTCAGCCAGGCTGAATTGAAGATTTCCTATGTAAACCTCTATTCAGCCAGGCTGAATTGAAGATTTCCTATGGAAACCTCTATTCAGCCAGGCTGAATTGAAGATTTCCTATGGAAACCTCTATTCAGCCAGGCTGAATTGAAGATTTCCTATGGAAACCTCTATTCAGCCAGGCTGAATTGAAGATTTCCTATGGAAACCTCTATTCAGCCAGGCTGAATTGAAGATTTCCTATGGAAACCTCTATTCAGCCAGGCTGAATTGAAGATTTCCTATGGAAACCTCTATTCAGCCAGGCTGAATTGAAGATTTCCTATGGAAACCTCTATTCAGCCAGGCTGAATTGAAGATTTCCTATGGAAACCTCTATTCAGCCAGGCTGAATTGAAGATTTCCTATGGAAACCACTATTCAGCCAGGCTGAATTGAAGATTTCCTATGGAAACCTCTATTCAGCCAGGCTGAATTGAAGATTTTCTATGGAAACCTCTATTCAGCCAGGCTGAATGGAAGATTTCCTATGGAAACCTCTATTCAGCCAGGCTGAATTGAAGATTTCCTATGGAAACCTCTATTCAGCCAGGCTGAATTGAAGATTTCCTATGGAAACCTCTATTCAGCCAGGCTGAATGGCCGATTTTCTATGGAAACCTCTATTCAGCCAGGCTGAATGGCCGATTTTCTATGGAAACCTCTATTCAGCCAGGCTGAATTGCAGATTTCCTATGAAAACCTCCATTCAGCCAGGCTGAATTGCAGATTTCCTATGGAAACCTCCATTCAGCCAGGCTGAATTACAGATTTCTTATGGAAACCTCCATTCAGCCAGGCTGAATTGCAGATTTCCTATGGAAACCTCCATTCAGCCAGGCTAAATTGCAGATTTCCTATGGAAACCTCCATTCAGCCAGGCTGAATTACAGATTTCCTATTAAAACCTCCATTCAGCCAGGCTGAATTACAGATTTCCTATTGAAACATCCATTCAGCCAGGCTGAATTACAGATTTCCTGTGGAAACCTCTATTCAGGCAGGCTGAATTGAAGATTTCCTATGGAAACCTCTATTCAGCCAGGCTGAATTGAAGGTTTTCTTATGGAAACCTCTATTCAGCCAGGCTGAATTGAAGATTTCCTATGGAAACCTCTATTCAGCCAGGCTGAATTGAAGATTTCCTATTGAAACATCCATTCAGCCAGGCTGAATTACAGATTTCCTATTAAAACCTCCATTCAGCCAGGCTGAATTACAGATTTCCTATGGAAACCTCCATTCAGCCAGGTTGAATTACAGATTTCCTATTAAAACCTCCATTCAGCCAGGCTGAATTACAGATTTCCTATTGAAACATCCATTCAGCCAGGCTGAATTACAGATTTCCTGTGGAAACCTCTATTCAGCCAGGCTGAATTGAAGATTTCCTATGGAAACCTCTATTCAGCCAGGCTGAATTGAAGGTTTTCTTATGGAAACCTCTATTCAGCCAGGCTGAATTGAAGATTTCCTCTGGAAACCTCTATTCAGCCAGGCTGAATTGAAGATTTCCTATGGAAACCTCTATTCAGCCAGGCTGAATTGAAGATTTCCTATGGAAACCTCCATTCAGCCAGGCTGAATTACAGATTTCCTATTAAAACCTCCATTCAGCCAGGCTGAATTACAGATTTCCTATTGAAACATCCATTCAGCCAGGCTGAATTACAGATTTCCTGTGAATTGAAGATTTCCTATGGAAACCTCTATTCAGCCAGGCTGAATTGAAGGTTTTCTTATGGAAACCTCCATTCAGCCAGGCTGAATTACAGATTTCCTATTAAAACCTCCATTCAGCCAGGCTGAATTACAGATTTCCTATTGAAACATCCATTCAGCCAGGCTGAATTACAGATTTCCTGTGGAAACCTCTATTCAGCCAGGCTGAATTGAAGATTTCCTATGGAAACCTCTATTCAGCCAGGCTGAATTGAAGGTTTTCTTATGGAAACCTCTATTCAGCCAGGCTGAATTGAAGATTTCCTATGGAAACCTCTATTCAGCCAGGCTGAATTGAAGATTTCTTATGGAAACCTCTATTCAGCCAAGCTGAATTGAAGATTTCCTATGGAAACCTCTATTCAGCCAAGCTGAATTGAAGATTTCCTATGGAATTTCCTATGGAAACCTCTATTCAGCCAGGCTGAATTGAAGATTTCCTATGGAAACCTCTATTCAGCCAGGCTGAATTGAAGATTTCCTATGGAAACCTCTATTCAGCCAGGCTGAATTGAAGATTTCCTATGGAAACCTCTATTCAGCCAGGCTGAATTGAAGATTTCCTATGGAAACCTCTATTCAGCCAGGCTGAATTGAAGATTTCCTATGGAAACCTCTATTCAGCCAGGCTGAATTAAAGATTTCTTATGGAAACCTCTATTCAGCCAGGCTGAATTGAAGATTTCCTATAAAAACCTCTATTCAGCCAGGCTGATTAGCAAGTTTTCCTATGGAAGCCTCTATCCAGCCAGGCTGAATTGAAGATTTCCTATGAAAACCTCTATTCAGCCAGGCTGAATAGCGGATTTCCTATGGAGACTTTATTCAGCCAGGCTGAATTTAAGATTTTATATGGAAACCAATACTCAGCTAGGCTGAATTGCAGATTTTCTAAAGAAACCTCTATTCAGCTAGGCTGATTTGCAGATTTCCTACGGAAACCTCTATTCAGCCAGGCTGAATTGCAGATTTCTTGTGGAAACCTCTATTCAGCCAGGCTGAATTGAAGATTTCCTATGGAAACGTCTATTCAGCCAGGCTGAACAACAAAAGCCAGAATAAAAGACCACCGTAGGAGGCTACTATAGAATAGAAGACCTCCGTAGGAGGCTTCTATAGAATAGAAGACCTCCGTAAGAGGCTTCTATAGAATAGAAGAAATCTTCAATTCAGCCTGGAGGAGACCTCCGTAGGAGGCTTCTATAGATTAGAAGACCTCCGTAGGAGGATTCTATAGAATAGAGGACCTCCGTCGGAGGCTTCTATAGAATAGAGGACCTCCGTAGGAGGCTTCTATAGAATAGAAGACCTCCGTAAGAGGCTTCTATAGAATAGAAGACCTCCGTAGGAGGAGGAGACCTCCGTAGGAGGCTTCTATAGAATAGAAGACCTCCGTAGGAGGCTTCTATAGAATAGAAGACCTCCGTAGGAGGCTTCTATAGAATAGAAGACCTCCGTAGGAGGCTTCTATAGAATAGAAGACCTCCGTAGTAGGCTTCTATAGAATAGAAGACCTCCGTAGGAGGAGGAGACCTCCGTAGGAGGCTTCTATAGATTAGAAGACCTCCGTAGGAGGATTCTATAGAATAGAAGACCTCCGTAGGAGGATTCTATAGAATAGAAGACCTCCGTAGGAGGCTTCTATGGAATAGAAGACCTCCGTAGGAGGCTTCTATAGAATAGAAGACCTCCGTAAGAGGCTTCTATAGAATAGAGGACCTCCGTAGGAGGCTTCTATAGAATAGAGGACCTCCGTAGGAGGCTTCTATAGAATAGAGGACCTCCGTAGGAGGCTTCTATAGAATAAAAGGCCACCGTAGGAGGTTTCTATAGGATAGAAGAGCCCCGTAGGAGGCTTCTATAGAACAGAAGACCTCCGTAGGAGGCTTCTATAGAATAGGAGATCTCCGTAGGAGGCTTCTATAGAATAGGAGATCTCCGTAGGAGGCTTCTATAGAATAGGAGATCTCCGTAGGAGGCTTCTATAGAATAGGAGATCTCCGTAAGAGGCTTCTATAGAATAGAAGACCTCCGTAGGAGGCTTCTATAGAATAGAAGACCTCCGTAGGAGGAGGGGACCTCCGTAGGAGGCTTCTATAGAATAGAAGACCTCCGTAGTAGGCTTCTATAGAATAGAAGACCTCCGTAGTAGGCTTCTATAGAATAGAAGACCTCCGTAGGAGGATTCTATAGAATAGAGGACCTCCGTAGGAGGCTTCTATAGAATAGAGGACCTCCGTAGGAGGCTTCTATAGAATAGAGGACCTCCGTAGGAGGCTTCTATAGAATAGAGGACCTCCGTAGGAGGCTTCTATAGAATAGAGGACCTCCGTAGGAGGCTTCTATAGGATAGAAGAGCTCCGTAGGAGGCTTCTATAGAACAGAAGACCTCCGTAGGAGGCTTCTATAGAATAGGAGATCTCCGAAGGAGGCTTCTATAGAATAGGAGATCTCCGTAGGAGGCTTCTATAGAATAGGAGATCTCCGTAGGAGGCTTCTATAGAATAGGAGGTCTCCGTAGGAGGCTTCTATAGAATAGGAGGTCTCCGTAGGAGGCTTCTATAGAATAGGAGGTCTCCGTAGGAGGCTTCTATAGAATAGGAGATCTCCGTAGGAGGCTTCTATAGAATAGGAGATCTCCGTAAGAGGCTTCTATAGAAGACCTCCGTAGGAGGCTTCTATAGAATAGAAGACCTCCGTAGGAGGCTTCTATAGAATAGAAGACCTCCGTAGTAGGCTTCTATAGAATAGAAGACCTCCGTAGTAGGCTTCTATAGAATAGAAGACCTCCGTAGGAGGCTTCTATAGAATAGAGGACCTCCGTAGGAGGCTTCTATAGAATAGAGGACCTCCGTAGGAGGCTTCTATAGAATAGAGGACCTCCGTAGGAGGCTTCTATAGAATAGAGGACCTCCGTAGGAGGCTTCTATAGAATAGAGGACCTCCGTAGGAGGCTTCTATAGAATAGAAGACCTCCGTAGGAGGCTTCTATAGAATAGAAGACCTCCGTAGTAGGATTCTATAGAATAGAAGACCTCCGTAGTAGGCTTCTATAGAATAGAAGACCTCCGTAGGAGGCTTCTATAGAATAGAGGACCTCCGTAGGAGGCTTCTATAGAATAGAGGACCTCCGTAGGAGGCTTCTATAGAATAGAGGACCTCCGTAGGAGGCTTCTATAGAATAGAGGACCTCCGTAGGAGGCTTCTATAGAATAGAGGACCTCCGTAGGAGGCTTCTATAGAATAAAAGGCCACCGTGGGAGGTTTCTATAGGATAGAAGAGCTCCGTAGGAGGCTTCTATAGAACAGAAGACCTCCGTAGGAGGCTTCTATAGAATAGAGGACCTCCGTAGGAGGCTTCTATAGAATAGAGGACCTCCGTAGGAGGCTTCTATAGAATAGAGGACCTCCGTAGGAGGCTTCTATAGAATAAAAGGCCACCGTGGGAGGTTTCTATAGGATAGAAGAGCTCCGTAGGAGGCTTCTATAGAACAGAAGACCTCCGTAGGAGGCTTCTATAGAATAGGAGATCTCCGTAGGAGGCTTCTATAGAATAGGAGATCTCCGTAGGAGGCTTCTATAGAATAGAAGACCTCCGTAGTAGGCTTCTATAGAATAGAAGACCTCCGTAGTAGGCTTCTATAGAATAGAAGACCTCCGTAGGAGGCTTCTATAGAATAGCAGACCTCCGTAGGAGGCTTCTATAGAATAGAAGAGCTCCGTAGGTGGCTTCTATAGAATAGAAGACCTCCGTAGGAGGTTTCTTTAGGATAGGAGACCTCCGTAGGAGGCTTCTATAGGATAAAAGACCTCCGTAGGAGGCTCCTATAGGATAGAAGACCTCCGTAGGAGGCTTCTATAGGATAGAAGAGCTCCGTAGGAGGCTTCTATAGGATAGAAGAGCTCCGTAGGAGGCTTCTATAGGATAGAAGAGCTCCGTAGGAGGCTTCTATAGAACAGAAGACCTCCGTAGGAGGCTTCTATAGAATAGGAGATCTCCGTAGGAGGCTTTTATAGAATAGGAGATCTCCGTAGGGGGCTTCTATAGAATAGGAGATCTCCGTAGGAGGCTTCTATGGAATAGGAGGTCTCCGTAGGAGGCTTCTGTAGAATAGGAGACCTCCGTAGGAGGCTTCTATAGAATAGGAGACCTCCGTAGGAGGCTTCTATAGAATAGAAGACCTCCGTAGGAGGTTTCTGTAGAATAGAAGACCTCCGTAGGAGGCTTCCATAAAATAGAAAGTCTCCATAAAAGGCGTGTTTATAATATTAGGCCTCTATATAAGGCTTATATAGAATAGAATGCCTCCATAGCAGTCTGCTATAGAGTGGCGACCTCCACAGAAGCCTTCTGTAGATTTCCTGGCTGAATTGATTTAAATGTATTTTCCTCTCCTTTAGCCATGAACGTCACACCGTTCTGACCATAATCACATATCAACAAGTTGTTTCCTCCATATCTGCCATAAAACAAATAGCAAATCCTCACCTCACTTGACACTTCCTGCAAATTTCTTTCAATTTAGGAAGTAAACCAAGAAAGTGTTTTTGTTGTTCCTTCCAAACAAAAAAAAAAAAAAAAAAAAAAAAAAAAAAACAACAGCAGCAGCAACTACTAGAAACAAAGGTTCAATGGGAAACGTTTTAGTCCTTGACCTTTTACATTTGACCCAAATCTGAAAAACAAACGTTTTTCAAATGTGACGACAGCTTTGCTGCTTTTGGCCCTCAGCACAGGGGAAGAAAAAACAAGAATTTTTCAAATGTTCCCCAACTTCTCAAAAGGCAACAAAAGCAAGCAGTAACATCATCGTCTCAGCAGCAGTGGCCAATGTCAGCCAATGTCCTTGGTTCTAGGAATTTGTGCAAAAAATCGACAAAAAAAAAGAGACCAGACCGTAACACAAAGAAGAAAAAAATCACACAAACGATTTCAAATAGTCTACAGCTGAATATCCTTTTCGGTATTCATGCTAGACGACGTCATGGTCGTCTCTACATATCCCCAAGTAGCAAATCTTATGTTTGTCCGGATGTTGTTAAGCAAAGGACGAGCGTCGTACATAAATGTTGGTAGCCAATATGTCTGCCAGCCGTATAAGGGTGTATCAGGAGAATGTGTGTATGTGTGGTGCCGGTATCTAAGCAAATTCTAACACAAATACCCAAACATGGTCCAACCAACCAACACACAGTAAAAGAAAGCCATGGCAGAAAAAAATCTTTGAATGACTGGCTGGGTAAACAGCACACGAGAAGGAAAAAAAATCCAACACATGGAGCAAACACCAAAAAACGAAGATGGAAAGAGTAGAGTCTGGATGGTCAAAAAGGAAAATATTTCACACTCAATGCACGAGTAAGAAGAAATGTGGCTTGTCTTTATTGGAATTCTCGCTCCCCTTCTTCTCTGAGAACTCAAAAAAAAAAAAACTGTTTCCAAAAACAAGGAGCCAAGGCAAGGCAAAAAAGCAACAGTCAGTCAGTAAAACCAGGGGAAAGAAAGACTTTGAAACAATCATAACAGCCATTCAATGTTTGGGTGGATGTGTGTGTGTAAACATCCTGTGTCAAGGGTGTCAATATATATGTGAATGTCGGTATGGACAAAACATTCAAAAAGTGAAACATCTTTAACATGGCAAAAGTTGTTTGAAGGTTCCCTTTTTGTTGGGGTTTTTAACACCGATGATGACTTCCTTTCCTTTCACGCAAAGATAGAAAGTTATGATGATGTGTGTATGTGTGTGTAAATTGGGGACCTTTGTCGTCAGCCAGCAAGTGGCAAAACCATTGTCCATTTAAATGTTTTATGTATCACAAAGTGTTGATTTTTCTTATCTCCTTCCTCCCCCACAAAGCTCTCCTGTGAAACGAACTCAACATGTGGTTTTTTAGTTCCAAATATTGGACAGCTGTTTCATGTATTTGGGGTTTTGATAAATAAAAAATAGATATTCATCATATTGTCCTAGGACAAGGACAACGAACAAAGGAGACAGCACGATGCCCCATAAAAATCAAATAGATAATCTGCAATTCAGCCTGGCTGAATAGAGATTTCCATAGGAAATCTGCAATTCAGCCTGGCTGAATAGAGATTTCCATAGGAAATCTGCAATTCAGCCTGGCTGAATAGAGATTTCCATAGGAAATCTGCAATTCAGCCTGGCTGAATAGAGATTTCCATAGGAAATCTGCAATTCAGCCTGGCTGAATAGAGATTTCCATAGGAAATCTGCAATTCAGCCTGGCTGAATAGAGATTTCCATAGGAAATCTGCAATTCAGCCTGGCTGAATAGAGATTTCCATAGGAAATCTGCAATTCAGCCTGGCTGAATAGAGATTTCCATAGGAAATCTGCAATTCAGCCTGGCTGAATAGAGATTTCCATAGGAAATCTGCAATTCAGCCTGGCTGAATAGAGATTTCCATAGGAAATCTGCAATTCAGCCTGGCTGAATAGAGATTTCCATAGGAAATCTGCAATTCAGCCTGGCTGAATAGAGATTTCCATAGGAAATCTGCAATTCAGCCTGGCTGAATAGAGATTTCCATAGGAAATCTGCAATTCAGCCTGGCTGAATAGAGATTTCCATAGGAAATCTGCAATTCAGCCTGGCTGAATAGAGATTTCCATAGGAAATCTGCAATTCAGCCTGGCTGAATAGAGATTTCCATAGGAAATCTGCAATTCAGCCTGGCTGAATAGAGATTTCCATAGGAAATCTGCAATTCAGCCTGGCTGAATAGAGATTTCCATAGGAAATCTGCAATTCAGCCTGGCTGAATAGAGATTTCCAGAGGAAATCTGCAATTCAGCCTGGCTGAATAGGAAATCTGCAATTCAGCATGGCTGAATAGAGATTTCCATAGGAAATCTGCAATAGAAATCCGCTGAATAGAGATTTCCATAGGAAATCTGCAATTCAGCCTGGCTGAATAGAGATTTCCATAGGAAATCTGCAATTCAGCCTTGCTGAATAGAGATTTCCATAGGAAATCTGCAATTCAGCTTGGCTGAAATCTGCAATAGGAAATCAGTCATAGGAAATCTGCAATTCAGCCTGGCTGAATAGAGATTTCCACAAGAAATCTACAATTCAGCCTGGCTGAATAGAGATTTCCACAGGAAATCTGCAATTCAGCCTGGCTGAATAGAGATTTCCACAGGAAATCTGCAATTCAGCCTGGCTGAATAGAGATTTCCATAGCAAATCTGCAATTCAGTCTGGCTGAATAGAGGTTTCCATAGGAAATCTGTAATTCAGCCTGGCTGAATAGAGGTTTCCATAGGAAATCTGTAATTCAGCCTGGCTGAATAGAGGTTTCCATAGGAAATCTGTAATTCAGCCTGGCTGAATAGAGGTTAAACATAGGAAATCTGTAATTCAGCCTGGCTGAATAGAGGTTTTACATAGGAAATCTGTAATTCAGCCTAGCTGAATAGAGGTTTCCATAGGAAATCTGTAATTCAGCCTGGCTGAATAGAGGTTTCCATAGGAAATCTGTAATTCAGCCTGGCTGAATAGAGGTTTCCATAGGAAATCTGTAATTCAGCCTGGCTGAATAGAGGTTTCCATAGGAAATCTGTAATTCAGCCTGGCTGAATAGAGGTTTCCATAGGAAATCTGTAATTCAGCCTGGCTGAATAGAGGTTTCCATAGGAAATCTGTAATTCAGCCTGGCTGAATAGAGGTTTCCATAGGAAATCTGTAATTCAGCCTGGCTGAATAGAGGTTTCCATAGGAAATCTGTAATTCAGCCTGGCTGAATAGAGGTTTCCATAGGAAATCTGTAATTCAGCCTGGCTGAATAGAGGTTTCCATAGGAAATCTGTAATTCAGCCTGGCTGAATAGAGGTTTCCATAGGAAATCTGTAATTCAGCCTGGCTGAATAGAGGTTTCCATAGGAAATCTGTAATTCAGCCTGGCTGAATAGAGGTTTCCATAGGAAATCTGTAATTCAGCCTGGCTGAATAGAGGTTTCCATAGGAAATCTGTAATTCAGCCTGGCTGAATAGAAGTTTCCATAGGAAAACTGTAATTCAGCCTGGCTGAATAGAGGTTTCCATAGGAAATCTGTAATTCAGTCTGGCTGAATAGAGGTATCCATAGGAAATCTGTAATTCATCCTTACTGGTTAGAAGTCTCGATATGAAAACATAATTTCTGCAAGGGTTTTAAAGCCAATTGGTTTTAAATCCAACACGGACAACAATTCTAAAAGTATTTCACTACTTTACCACAATTTGTGGCAGACAATTCCCATCCTTCCTCGATGGTTTTGATTTTACACAAAATGCAGCAATGCATTTGTTCTATGCGTTTGAAATATGCGTTTTTGTGCAGCAAAGAGTGCAACGAATAGTTCGGTAGAGGGTCTCGGAAAACAGAAAAACAAATAAAACGATTTTGTTGACATTCATTCAAAAGATATTTTTTGGTGTTGGTTATTCTCCTCCATCCTGATTTTTTGTTGTTAGGACCATTTAAATAACGATTTGTATATATTCACACCAATACACACACAAATTTATTGTTAAAAGCCGTAGGAAGTGAAAACGAAAGTTTATTTTTATAGGCAAAACCAGATAAAAAAGACACAAAAGTAGATTGGATAGGATGGATAGTACTAGAGTACAAATACTAGTAGTAAATCTACTAGTGTGAAAATATGCGCTTATAAAAAAACTTATATAAAAAAATCGTTACTCTTGTTTTGTTTTGTCGGGGGAATTCATTGAACTTGAATACAGGGTTGAATAAATTTATCAGATATTTTTTTAGTTCGCGGATCTGTCTGGAAATGGGCTATTTTTATCAATTGTTAAATTTAAATGTTTAATCTGTTGATAAATTTAAAAGGTAGACAGATGAAGTTGAAATTTTAGTGAATTCAGGTAAGCTGAATTCAAATTTTCCTTTAAAAACTTTATTCAGCCAGTCTGAATGCAAGTTTTCTTATTGAAAGTCTTATTCAGCTGCGCTGAATTCAGTTTTCCTATAGAAAACTCTATTCAGCCAGGCTGAATTAAAGTTTTCCTATAGAAAACTGTATTCAGCCAGGCTGAATTAAAGTTTTCCTATAGAAAACTGTATTCAGCCAGGCTGAATTAAAGTTTTCCTATAGAAAACTGTATTCAGCCAGGCTGAATTAAAGTTTTCCTATAGAAAACTGTATTCAGCCAGGCTGAATTAAAGTTTTCCTATAGAAAACTGTATTCAGCCAGGCTGAATTAAAGTTTTCCTATAGAAAACTGTATTCAGCCAGGCTGAATTAAAGTTTTCCTATAGAAAACTGTATTCAGCCAGGCTGAATTAAAGTTTTCCTATAGAAAACTGTATTCAGCCAGGCTGAATTAAAGTTTTCCTAAAGAAAACTGTATTCAGCCAGGCTGAATTAAAGTTTTCCTAAAGAAAACTGTATTCAGCCAGGCTGAATTAAAGTTTTCCTATAGAAAACGGTATTCAGCCAGGCTGAATTGAAGCTTTCCTATGGAAAATCTTATTCAGCCAGGCTGAATTGAAGCTTTCCTATGGAAAATCTTATTCAGCCAGGCTGAATTGAAGTTTTCCTATGGAAAACCTTATTCAGCCAGGCTGAATTAAAGTTTTCCTATAGAAAACTGTATTCAGCCAGGCCGAATTAAAGTTTTCCTATAGAAAACTGTATTCAGCCAGGCCGAATTAAAGTTTTCCTATAGAAAACTGTATTCAGCCAGGCTGAATTAAAGTTTTCCTATAGAAAACTGTATTCAGCCAGGCTGAATTAAAGTTTTCCTATAGAAAACTGTATTCAGCCAGGCTGAATTAAAGTTTTCCTATAGAAAACTGTATTCAGCCAGGCTGAATTAAAGTTTTCCTATAGAAAACTGTATTCAGCCAGGCTGAATTAAAGTTTTCCTATAGAAAACTGTATTCAGCCAGGCTGAATTAAAGTTTTCCTATAGAAAACTGTATTCAGCCAGGCTGAATTAAAGTTTTCCTATAGAAAACTGTATTCAGCCAGGCTGAATTAAAGTTTTCCTATAGAAAACTGTATTCAGCCAGGCTGAATTAAAGTTTTCCTATAGAAAACTGTATTCAGCCAGGCTGAATTAAAGTTTTCCTATAGAAAGCTGTATTCAGCCAGGCTGAATTAAAGTTTTCCTATAGAAAACTGTATTCAGCCAGGCTGAATTAAAGTTTTCCTATAGAAAGCTGTATTCAGCCAGGCTGAATTAAAGTTTTCCTATAGAAAACTGTATTCAGCCAGGCTGAATTAAAGTTTTCCTATAGAAAACTGTATTCAGCCAGGCTGAATTAAAGTTTTCCTATAGAAAACTGTATTCAGCCAGGCTGAATTAAAGTTTTCCTACAGAAAACTGTATTCAGCCAGGCTGAATTAAAGTTTTCCTATAGAAAACTGTATTCAGCCAGGCTGAATTAAAGTTTTCCTATAGAAAACTGTATTCAGCCAGGCTGAATTAAAGTTTTCCTATAGAAAACTGTATTCAGCCAGGCTGAATTAAAGTTTTCCTATAGAAAACTGTATTCAGCCAGGCTGAATTAAAGTTTTCCTATAGAAAACTGTATTCAGCCAGGCTGAATTAAAGTTTTCCTATAGAAAACTGTATTCAGCCAGGCTGAATTAAAGTTTTCCTATAGAAAACTGTATTCAGCCAGGCTGAATTAAAGTTTTCCTATAGAAAACTGTATTCAGCCAGGCTGAATTAAAGTTTTCCTATAGAAAACTGTATTCAGCCAGGCTGAATTAAAGTTTTCCTATAGAAAACTGTATTCAGCCAGGCTGAATTAAAGTTTTCCTATAGAAAACTGTATTCAGCCAGGCTGAATTAAAGTTTTCCTATAGAAAACTGTATTCAGCCAGGCTGAATTAAAGTTTTCCTATAGAAAACTGTATTCAGCCAGGCTGAATTAAAGTTTTCCTATAGAAAACTGTATTCAGCCAGGCTGAATTAAAGTTTTCCTATAGAAAACTGTATTCAGCCAGGCTGAATTAAAGTTTTCCTATAGAAAACTGTATTCAGCCAGGCTGAATTAAAGTTTTCCTATAGAAAACTGTATTCAGCCAGGCTGAATTAAAGTTTTCCTATAGAAAACTGTATTCAGCCAGGCTGAATTAAAGTTTTCCTATAGAAAACTGTATTCAGCCAGGCTGAATTAAAGTTTTCCTATAGAAAACTGTATTCAGCCAGGCTGAATTAAAGTTTTCCTATAGAAAACTGTATTCAGCCAGGCTGAATTAAAGTTTTCCTATAGAAAACTGTGTTCAGCCAGGCTGAATTAAAGTTTTCCTATAGAAAACTGTATTCAGCCAGGCTGAATTAAAGTTTTCCTATAGAAAACTGTATTCAGCCAGGCTGAATTAAAGTTTTCCTATAGAAAACTGTATTCAGCCAGGCTGAATTAAAGTTTTCCTATAGAAAACTGTATTCAGCCAGGCTGAATTAAAGTTTTCCTATAGAAAACTGTATTCAGCCAGGCTGAATTAAAGTTTTCCTATAGAAAACTGTATTCAGCCAGGCTGAATTAAAGTTTTCCTATAGAAAACTGTATTCAGCCAGGCTGAATTAAAGTTTTCCTATAGAAAACTGTATTCAGCCAGGCTGAATTAAAGTTTTCCTATAGAAAACTGTATTCAGCCAGGCTGAATTAAAGTTTTCCTATAGAAAACTGTATTCAGCCAGGCTGAATTAAAGTTTTCTAATAGAAAACTGTATTCAGCCAGGCTGAATTAAAGTTTTCCTATAGAAAACTGTATTCAGCCAGGCTGAATTAAAGTTTTCTAATAGAAAACTGTATTCAGCCAGGCTGAATTAAAGTTTTCCTATAGAAAACTGTATTCAGCCAGGCTGAATTAAAGTTTTCCTATAGAAAACTGTATTCAGCCAGGCTGAATTAAAGTTTTCCTATAGAAAACTGTATTCAGCCAGGCTGAATTAAAGTTTTCCTATAGAAAACTGTATTCAGCCAGGCTGAATTAAAGTTTTCCTATAGAAAACTGTATTCAGCCAGGCTGAATTAAAGTTTTCCTATAGAAAACTGTATTCAGCCAGGCTGAATTAAAGTTTTCCTATGGAAAACCTTATTCAGCCAGGTTGAATTAAAGTTTTCCTATGGAAAACCTTATTCAGCCAGGCTGAATTAAAGTTTTCCTATGGAAAACCTTATTCAGCCAGGCTGAATTGAAGTTTTCCTATGGAAAACCTTTTTCAGCCAGGCTGAATTGAAGTTTTCCTATGGAAAACCTTATTCAGCCAGGCTGAATTGAAGTTTTCCTATGGAAAACCTTATTCAGCCAGGGTGAATTGAAGTTTTCCTATGGAAAACCTTATTCAGCCAGGCTGAATTGAAGTTTTCCTATGGAAAACCTTACTCAGCCAGGCTGAATTGAAGTTTTCCTATGGAAAACCTTATTCAGCCAGGCTGAATTGAAATTTTCCTATGGAAAACCTTATTCAGCCAGGCTGAATTGAAGTTTTCCTATGGAAAACCTTATTCAGCCAGGCTGAATTGAAGTTTTCCTATGGAAAACCTTATTCAGCCAGACTGAATTAAAGTTGTCCTATGGAAAACCTATTCAGCCAGGCTGAATTGAAGTTTTCCTATGGAAAACCTTATTCAGCCAGGCTGAATTGAAGTTTTCCTATGGAAAACCTTATTCAGCCAGGCTGAATTGAAGTTTTCCTATGGAAAACCTTATTCAGCCAGGCTGAATTGAAGTTTTCCTATGGAAAACCTTACTCAGCCAGGCTGAATTGAAGTTTTCCTATGGAAAACCTTATTCAGCCAGGCTGAATTGAAATTTTCCTATGGAAAACCTTATTCAGCCAGGCTGAATTGAAGTTTTCCTATGGAAAACCTTATTCAGCCAGACTGAATTAAAGTTGTCCTATGGAAAACCTATTCAGCCAGGCTGAATTGAAGTTTTCCTATGGAAAGCCTTATTCAGCCAGGCTGAATTGAAGTTTTCCTATTTAAAACCTTATTCAGCCAGTCTAAATTGAAGTTTTCCTATGGAAAACCTTATTCAGCCAGTCTAAATTGAAGTTTTCCTATCGGAAACCTTATTCAGCCAGACTGAATTGAAGTTTTCCTATGGAAAACCTTATTCAGCCTGGCTGAATTGAAGTTTTCCTATGGAAAACCTTATGCAGCCAGGCTGAATTGAAGTTTTCCTATGGAAAACCTTATTCAGCCAGGCTGAATTGAAGTTTTCCTATGGAAAACCTTATTCAGCCAGGCTGAATTGAAGTTTTCCTATGGAAAACCTTATTCAGCCAGGCTGAATTGAAGTTTTCCTATGGAAAACCTTATTCAGCCAGGCTGAATTGAAGTTTTCCTATGGAAAACCTTATTCAGCCAGGCTGAATTGAAGTTTGAAGTTTTCCTATGGAAAACGTTATTCAGCCAGGCTGAATTGAAGTTTTCCTATGGAAAACCTTATTCAGCCAGGCTGAATTAAAGTTTTCCTATGGAAAACCTTATTCAGCCAGGGTGAATTAAAGTTTTCCTATGGAAAACCTTATTCAGCCAGGGTGAATTGAAGTTTTCCTATGGAAAACCTTATTCAGCCAGGCTGAATTGAAGTTTTCCTATGGAAAACCTTATTCAGCCAGGCTGAATTGAAATTTTCCTATGGAAAACCTTATTCAGCCAGGCTGAATTGAAATTTTCCTATGGAAAACCTTATTCAGCCAGACTGAATTAAAGTTGTCCTATGGAAAACCTATTCAGCCAGGCTGAATTGAAGTTTTCCTATGGAAAACCTATTCAGCCAGGCTGAATTGAAGTTTTCCTATGGAAAACCTTATTCAGCCAGGCTGAATTGAAGTTTTCCTATGGAAAAAACACGCACACATTACCAGCCACTTTAATAAAATTTTCCCAAATTACACAACTTTTAACATTATTTTTATTGTTATTGTCATTGTAGTTGTTCATGATTTCTGTTCTATAATTAATTTCCATAAACTCGAAAGTCCCGAACAAAGCAAAATGATCATTTAATAAATGTGGTTAACATCTGTTAAATATCTGTTTGCTTGTTTGGATCCTGACCCGATATGGCCACACACACACAAACTTTCCGAACAATCCACCGCATATGCTCTTGTGGTTACATTGTTGTATTGCATTGCATATTGGCCGCTATCATTTTATATTATTTAATAATATTTTAAAATTATGATGAGTATGTATTGCCACAATACGGAGATGTCGATAGGCTTTCAGGTCGAGGTTGCAACAACAACAACAAAAAACAATCTTTATTAATTGAAAAGACAAATAATGCAATGAAAATTCAATATTTTATGCCACAATAGTATTTCCTACCAGGTTTTCTCCTTCCCCATATGCCTTGTGTGCCAAATGGCCAATGGTCGGATATATTGGCAATTGGTTGTTGGCTTACAGTTTCTCTGTGGTGTGGTGTTGTTTCCATTTTTGTTGGCCCTCCAAAAAATAGCGGGCTGTATTACCATTTGCCATTTAACTACCTTCATACCTATCTGCCTAGTAATGCCAAAACCAGATCTACAGCTGATGATGAGTGCAATTTCGATAATGTGGTCTTACATGGCGGCCACAAAACGTTGGTTGTTATACATGGCTACTTTTCGTTAGTGCAACCGCATTCTCACACATACACAGGCACACGAGGATACATAACGGCAGTAGGCCTATGGAAATATGCAGTGGTATATATTTACAAAATTTATCAGAATATTTTTGTTTAAATATAAATGTGATTATGGATATTAAGGTGGGGAAAATAAACTAAAACAAACAAAGTTATAACTCAGACCCATCCCCAGACCCATTGTGCACAATTTTAAGGCATGACTTGCACGGCATTATTAAGTCTTCCTTTTAATTTTATTCAATTTATTTTAGTTTCCTTTTTATTTCAACCGCCTTTAGTTTTTTTCCTCGTATCAATCACATCGTTCCATATTCTTCTTCTGCTTTAGCTTTGGTAATGACGGCTTGATAAGTGATAAAATAAAAATTCATTGCATATTTAAAGGCGTACAAGTGTTAAACGTATTGTTTGACCATAAATCGTTAAAAGTCAACATTTAGCCATCAATTATAAATGAACAAGCCATGGAAGTGGAAAATAAAGTTTCCAATATTGACAGAGAGATAACCAAATGATGTGAGCCTTAAAGTATGCTTTTAAATTATTTCACATATACAAAAGCCTAGAAACATGCCCTTAATAAATTGTTATTAGAAGATTTTCATTGAAAACAATTGTAGTTATCGAGAAAAAATTATGAACAAAGGGGTAACACGAAGTTCCACCATGTCATCAATCTTATCACTACACAATTGCCATCAAGCCACCTTGGTCACACTCTTTCCTATTTATAATAGTTCAGTTGTGTTCGGAAGGTTTTTCATGGAGAGTAAAACAAAATAAATAATAAATATCAAATCGAAGACTTCACCAACGAAAAGGCCTCCAAAAATAATTTAAAAAATCCACGTTTAAAGGCCTTGGCAAGGCCTCCAAAAATAATTTAAAAAATCCACGTTTAAAGGCCTTGGCAAGGCCTCCAAAAATAGTTTAAAAAATCCACGTTTAAAGGCCTTGGCAAGGCCTCCAAAAATAATTTAAAAAATCCACGTTTAAAGGCCTTGGCAAGGCCTCCAAAAATAATTTTAAAAATCCATGTTTAAAGGCCTTGGCAAGGCCTCTAAAAATAATTTAAAAAATCCATGTTTAAAGGCCTTGGCAAGGCCTCTAAAAATAATGTAAAAAAATCCACGTTTAAAGGCCTTGGCAAGGCCTCCAAAAATAATTTAAAAAATCCACGTTTAAAGGCCTTGGCAAGGCCTCCAAAAATAATTTAAAAAATCCACGTTTAAAGGCCTTTGCAAGGCCTCCAAAAATAATTTAAAAAATCCACGTTTAAAGGCCTTGGCAAGGCCTCCAAAAATAATTTAAAAAATCCACGTTTAAAGGCCTCTCTCTTCCTGCCGAGGATGAACCACCACAGTTTACAATGCATGATGATGCGAATGCCCAATGAAGACAGGCAAGGATGCCAGCAAAAGTCGCAAAGAACCTTGAGGCCTTAGTTTTCCCCAGAGTCAAAAATAGCTATCCAGTTGCCGATCATCAGCATGGGTTCCATAAGCAGCATAGCACGACAACATCGCTGCACGCCATCTCCACACATATCTGTCGAGGACTTATCAAAAGCCTTTGATACTGTCAAGCACTCCACGCTGTTTGAGGACATTGAGCAGACAACCCTCCGCCTAAGCCTGAAACGTTGGATACTCAATTATATGTGTGGACGCCAATCGTACGTGGAATTCAGGAACATGAAGTTCAAACCCCGTAGAGTGAAACAGGGAGTTCGCAAATGTGGGGTGATATCTCGGGAACTGTTTATCTTCTACCACTCCTGTATTCCGCACCCCTTCAGACGTCATCGAGATCGTAACGTATGCGAATGATTATACGATCCTGTTGTCAGGTACCTACCCTGATGACATATGTGAGAGACTGAACTCCTATTTAAACGATCTTTTTCCACTACAGTCAATCTGTACACCACATGGTCTGCGCAGTATAGAAGACAGTTGAATGTCGTGGTCGATAGTACCACAATTCCGACCACGGGGGCCCCCCCCGAAATGGTTTGGTCGAACCAAATTTATTAAGCTACTGTAACCAATTATTAAATTTTTTCTTTGTCATTTTTTATGTTAGGATATTTCAAATGAAAGCTTATATGGTAATATTCAAAAATGTTTTACAATCGTTGAAGTTGAGGTTCACCATTTAATAAGTCGCGAACTGTCAATATATTTTATACAATATGAATATATTTATATTAATTGAAGTGTTTTAGCCGGGGTTGCATAAAATGAAACATAACAAATAATTTATGTGGAAGCTGTGTTGGTGGTAATATTAAAAAATGCGTGAAAATGTATTGAAGTTTACAAGTTTTTTTGTGTTCTTTCTTGATTTCTGGTCAAACCACGGAAAATTTAGACCTGAGCTCAAAGAAAGAATTGAAGAATACCCCTTGGGCAACATGGTTCTAATGTATGACTTTTCGATATATACACTGCATCCCCTTAAAATCGATGCTGACATTTTGAAGTTTTGAAATCTGGGTTTTTTGAATTTTTCTTATAATTGGAGGGCGCAACCAGATAATTACCTAAACTATTTATTGGTTTGTAGAACTCGTGATTCCACGTCGTTTGATGTATATCTCATGAATGTGCTTCATACAGCTCCCTAGTAATAGGAGTCCAAAGTCGAAATTTTGGTGCGTAAATTTTCTTTAAAAACCTATTTATGGGCTTCAAAATTTACAACTGTCACTTAGGTACCCTTGAACCCCGCATGATTTTAGTTTTTTTACGCGCCGGATCTAATAAACCCTTCCGCTTTCAAATCCATCCACTAAAACGGCGGTTATAGATACCTTGAAAGTAGAATATTCTGCAAAATTATATTTTGATGATTCCGCGCATTGAACCGCGATTTTCTTTGGTTATTTTTACATAAATGGAATCCTTTATACGCGATGATATTATTTTCCAAATCCGTGTGGCATAAATTACCGAGATTCTGGAGTAATATTCGTATTTCATATAAAATAGAATTTGGTAGCACATCCGCGGTTCTTGACGAATTTGTTTAAAATTTGTTATAATGACGTATTTTTAATAGGCGGTCACTGAAATCGGATGCGCCTTATAATCTTATGTACATCGCGCAATTTTTACCAACATAAAGGTTTTTTGAACAGTAAGATGCAGCTGACGGCACACTTTGGCCGTTGAATGAAAAGTGGAAAATTCGCTACATATTGATAGAGATGCACTCGCTGTATCTGAAAAGCGCATGCGCCTTAACTGATTTTAACGAATTCGCGAATTATACGTTTTTTAACTTTTATGTTTTTTCATTGGTTGTAATTTCAATATTACTTTCTATTTCATAATCCTATTGTTTATCAAAGTAAGCAAATACACTTTTGGGTTTGTCATCGCATTTTCCCTGAAGAAGTTTCAGCAAAGTCCGTCAGTCCTTGCATCGAAATTTAGCGAAGTAATAGAATAGCTCCCAAAAATGTTTTTTTCTATTTTTCGTATTGAACAAAAAAATATATTTTTGAAATAATATTCCAACAATAAGTTTTCGTCTTTTGTTGTTGCTGTAATATGGCAGTTATAAATCCTATCTTTAAAATGTTGGTCTCATATTTTTCTACGCGTTGTCTAGAATCTGTACGTATTTCTTTTTTCGAGTTTTATTTCGACTCTAAATTAGAATAAATTAAATTTACTCCAAGATTTTTTCAATATTTCTTGATTTTCCGCGAAAATAGACGTACATTTAGTAAATATTTAGGCATCTACGGGTAGATATTAAATGCTGTTAACGCTTTATATATACATTTTCTTATTACAGCAAAAATGGAATTTTTAAATATTTTTTCTTTATAAGGGAATAAAACCCCCCATAACTTTGGAGCGCAGCATCCAATTTTGTGAACGCGAACAGATTTGAAACCACGACTTTTATCTTAATCTATGTTCCAATTGCGGATGTGCTCGCAAAAATTTTTTTAACATTTCTTCCAATGGAATTGCAAAAGAAATTTGAAATTTACCATATATCTATCTTATATATATGAAGTTTCTGTACAGAAAATGTACATCAAGTCAAGTTATGTAAGATTTTTTTTCAAATTTTTTGTTTGTATACTCCTTTTGGGAGAAACTTCCAATGAAATCTGAATTACGTTTTCTTGCCACATCATTCCACTATTAAATACGAATTCCGTAATGAATATACTCCATATTTGTTATGTCTTATTCAAGCTATATTGAGGTCTCGAGGCTTTACACTCATCCTGAATCCAAAATAATTCAGTATTGTGGGAATGCAAGTGCATGAAAAATGTCTATTGGACAAAATGTATGAAGCGTTCTTCGTGGACTATATATTGAAAGCCAATTGGAAATTTGTTTCGCTGCCTTCACCAACATTTTTTTTTTTACTTGTTGCTTGATTTTTAGAGATATCAACATGACAATTTTACACAAGATAAAATAGAAGTCGTAGAAAAAATAGAAATTGCTAACTCAAAAACCCGTTTTTTCAGTTATGCCACTCTTTGAGTAAATGAGCGATATGTTTGGACGGAAAGCCCGTCCGTCTGTATCTCAGTTGTCTGGCAGGCTGGAGCGCGTGATAACTTTCGAACGGATCAACCGATTTGGTAAAAGTTTTGGATCTCGTAAAGAAAAAAAATTTCGCTAAAATGATAGTAATCGATTTGATCTGAACTTTGCACATCGCAGTATTTCTTCCAGAAATATATCGAACACAAAATTGATTATATCGGTCCAGTTCTTCAAATAAATTTTTTGTCCAAATGTACAACAAGTTCCAAGAGAATATATGTGGCCAACATCTTCATGTACGTCCCTCTCAAAATTCAACATAAGTGCAGCTTAAGACTGATCCTTTGGACATTTTTGACATTTGTAGTCTTGTTTACTGCGATATGAAATTTTGAGGGGGGAAGTCAATGCTTCAAAGCTCTAAATACTAAGGAGACCGACTAAAATGGCTTGTGGGTGCAGTAACTATTCATAGATGAGAAAAACAAAACAAAATCGCCGGAGGAATTTTCAAATAAATCGCGATCAAAGTTCACATTTTTTGGGTTATTTTAGGTTTTTCACGATTTTGCGTGGGAACGACAAGTCCTATCGAAATGGGACTAAAGAAAATGTTAAAGAGGATTTTCACTGCTACAACATTTTCCTTAGTTGCCTTTCGATAGGACTTGCCGCTTCCAGCAAAATCCTGAAAATCTAAAATTAACTTAAAAATGTGAACTTTGACCGCGATTTATTTAAAAATCCATCCAGCTATTTTTTCTTGTTTTTGGATTTTTCTCATCTATGAACATTGTAGTTTCAGAAACTGCAAAAACTTCCCAAGTGTAAGCACCTTTCAATTAAAGTTAGTTAAGGCGTTCTTTAACATTATACCAAAAGTAAAGAATGCAGCCGGAACAACAATTATGACAATTTTCGACTTATATTATGTTGTCACGACTTAGCTAGAGTTTGCCAATTGGTTTCTGAGATATTTGATCGACCATGCTGTGGCTTAGTCCAAACATGAGTTTTGTAGTCTCAAACAGTACTCTGAGAACGATTTGGGGTCTATGAATCGTAGTCTGTTCGTCCGTTTTTAAATTTCTAAAGTTTTTAATTAATCAAATTTGGCGTTTTTATGGCATTAAAGAATAGTTTATTCTTAGGTTATCGACACAATAGCTAGATATAGAAGTCCAATCTTCTTATTCTTTTTTTAAAGGTAATTAATCTACAGAAGTCGTATGGGTATTTCGATATATAATTAAAAAAATGAGGCGTTATGTTCGGGTCGAACTATACCCCTATACCCTATAACTCCTGTAATCCTCAATTCTTCCTACTCGCGAATATAGTTAAGTAGGGATTGGATTAAAACGTGGATATATTTTAACCACTTTCTGCATGGAGGCTCTTTCACAAAAAGGAATCCCAAAATCTGTATTACAGACGATATTCTAAAAATTAGATTAAGAGCTTTGAAATACTGAAAATCTTGCGATAGCAGAAATAATGGCAATTCTCTGTACTTTTAAAATTCTGGGATATACCATAACGTTGACCTATATTTTTTAATCATATAGGTCCAAAATACTGAAAACGGGGCGCAACTTTTATATGGCGACTATACCAAACGTGGTTTCAATTTCAATTCTAAATATCTTTATTTAGCTTATATTTAATACTCTGTAAAAAGTTAAAATTGTATCCTAAATATTGTGATCTTTCTCTACTGAATTTTTATACTTTGTGTCAATATCTATCTATATATATATAAAATTGAAATTTGTTTGTCTGTTTGTTTGTTTGTACCTTATAGACGCAAAAACCGCTGAACAGATGTTCCCGCAATTTTCAGGGTACATTCCTACATGGCATGGAATGAAAATAGGCTATAACATTTTTTGAAATTTCGCGTTGATCTGGAGAAATAGCATCAAAACCGGAGGTACCTCCAAAAAATTGAGATTTTGTATGCAAATATCTTTAGAACTGTTACAGATACAATCTCCAAAATTTGTATGCGTGACGGAATTGGATGTAGAAATAAATTCACCAAATTATATTCAAATCGGTTCAGATTTGGATATAGCTCCCACATACATATATTTTCAGCCGACTTCCTTATTTTATGCACCAAACACGCTATATTTGTTCAATTTCGCTGAAATTTTGAATTTCTCACGGAATTTGTTCTAGAAATAAATGTGCCAAATTATATTGAGATTGGCTAAGATTTGGATATAGCTCCCATACACATATATTTTCGGCCGATTTCCTTATTTTATGCACCAAAGACGCTATAAATATCCAATTTCGATGAAATCTGGAGGGTCTGACGCAATTTGTTCTAGAAATAGATGTGCTAAATTATATAGAGATCGGTTCAGATTTGAATATAGCTCCCATATATATTTTCGGCCGATTTCCTGTATTTTATGCACCAAGCACGCTATATATGTCCAATTTCGCTAAAATTTGGAATGTGTTACAGAACTTGGTCTAGAAATAAGTGTGCCAAATTATTTCGAAATCGGTTCAGATTTGGATATGCTCCTATCTATATTTTAGGCCGATTTTCTGTATTTGATGCTCAAAACAGTTATATGTGTCCAATGTCGCTGAAATTTGGGATGTCTGACGGAATTTGTTCTAAAAATAAATGTGCTAAATTATATCGAGACCGGTTCAGATTTGGACACACTACATATGTCCAATTTCACCGAAATTTGGAAAGCGTGACGCAATTCGTTCTAGAAATAAATGGGACAAATTATATAAAAATCGGTTCAGATTTTAATATAGCTCCCATATATATTTTCGGCTGATTTTCTGTATTTTATGCACAAAATTTAATGTGAGACGGATTTGGTCTAAAAATAAATTTAACGAATTATATCGAGAGCGGTTCATATAGGAATATAGCTAACCATATATATTTTCGGTCGATTTAATGTTTTTGTTACGTATGTCAATTTCAGTGAAATTTTGAAGACTTAGCAGTCAGTAAAAGTCATCATTATTTACAGAAGTACTTATAGTTGGGAAAGAATTGACCAAGGCTGTTAAGTATCATATCTTTGAGAGACTTCTTAAGATTTATGTTTTATTATGATATATCTAAATCATTAGGAATACTTATAGGCAGAAAGGCTTTCGAAGGAGTGGTACCTCCTGAAACTTAAAAAAATACCATAGTAGCTCCATAACAACCCTGAGTAGGTATATAACTCCTTCATATCTCCTATTTGTATTCGTTAAATTATTAAAAACGTTAATATAATTATGGCATTCCATTATATTTTATCGTAGTCGGGGCAGCAAAGCGCGTCGGGTTCAGCTAGTTTCATATAAAATCGACAGCAAAACCTTAAAAAAGCTTTTCGTAACCCTACACACCATTTTCAATTTTTCAATGATTTTTGGTCAAGTTGGGCCCCCCCCGAAATGAAATTCTGCGTACGTCCCTGTGTTGCCGTGAGAGTCATCCCATATAGCATCTGGTGGGTATGCCCTACACACCCAGGCACATCAATAAGGATATCGATGATCTAGAGGAAACGGTCCAATGATACAGGAGAGAACCCCTAGATGAACAGGCATATCAAGCAGGAATAAATAGCGTTCACACGCAAGCAGTTGCTAAGGCCCTAAGCAAATATAGTGTGAATGAAATTCTCGGAGTACATATCCCATCTACCGCAGCTGAGAAGCGTTAGCTACCACTACAAACCATAGTAGTTTGCATATTAAGCAGGATTAAACAGCGTTTACACGGACGCAGTTGCTAAGGCCATAAGCAAATATAGTGTGAAAAAAGACCTCGGAGTATATCCCCAAATTATAGCAGCTGAGAAGCGTTAGCTGCCACGACAAACCACAGTAGTTTTGGCTCAACTAAGCTCAGGATATCGCAGTCGCCTAAATTGTTATTGTGCAAAAATCGATCGCACACACTGCACCTTTTCGACTGCCCTGCCAGACCTACTCTTCTAACTCCAGTGGACGTGTGGTTACATGCCATCGAAACAGCCACTTTCCTGGAACTGGAGATAGACCCAGAGCCAGATTGAGCAGAAGAACGAACACACAAACATACAACAATAAACACTGTTACAACAACAACCTCACCTTTTCAACTGTCCTGTCAAACCCACACAACTAATTGCAGAAGCTTTGTGGTTACAACCCATTGATGTAGCCACATTCCGAAGCCTGGAGATATATCCAGAGATAGATTAAGCAGGAAAAAAACACACACAAACGTATCATATTCTGTTACAACAATACCAACAACAGTAAACCTAAATTACAGGATTTCTTCAAATTGTCTTTGATTTCGACGACGGTTTCCTTGTCGGTCCGGTCAATTTTCTGCGAGAAGTTCACATATCTGCTTCAGCATATTGGTCGCTTTCATTTCCGGAGGTACGGTCAACATACCGCTCCTACTACCCAAACCATCAGTTAAGGCTCCTCCTGCCCTGCCTTGGTGAACAATTCCTTTTACTTATCATCTCTACTGTTAAAGATATTGAGTTCCTGGTGCCTGAAACACAACCAACCCTTACCGAATTTACCGAAATTCCTTTTTTGCCGACTGTTTCCTTGTTAACACGAAGGACATAGTTCTGCTTCAGCACCTTGGTCTTACAGATTTAAAAAAAAATATCCTTTTATTTCGACCTCGGTTTTCTTATCGATAGCCATAGTAGTCCTAATTATCACTCTGAAAGTAGCCTGAACTTGTCATATTAATTGCCATAAGACGTGGTTATTGCGATGTATAAAAGATGTTTTTGTGTCTTTACCAGAGTTTTCTCTACCATGACCATGACCGTAAGCTCTGCAGGTCCCACTATTGTAACATTTTCACGACATCCTTTAGTTCCAAGTGTTTTGAAAAAATCGGATCACCGACATATTTAACCGGAATGGCATGAGTTTGTCCATTCTCTCTATATTTGCATTCCTTAGCGGAAATGGCGCATTATCTTTCGATGAACCAGTTAGAGGCTAGCGAGATTGGGAATAACTTTCGAATAACCTAGCTTTCTCACAATACCTAGCTCCTGCAGACCATTAATTCATTGGCCCCATTCTCTGAGAGCGTACATTCCATAGAGGATTCGACCTTTCATTAGCATCATCAACTAGAAGGAGCTGTTTGCTAAAATGAGAATAAAAAGGCCTTCTATATGCTGATACATATTTGTTAAAAGGCCTTTCGTAGAATAGAAGACATGCGTTAGGAGATCATCTCTACAAAGGAAAATATCCGTCAGATAGCCCCTCCACTTCATTACGAAGGTCATGTATTCTATAGCAGGCCTGCAAACGGATATCTGCTACTCTATAGACGTCTTTTTAAAAGAGGTCTTAACCTGCCAGTTGCCTAAGTGTAGTCTTCGCCTACATCACTCAGTTTCATACCCGCTTTCTGATTTTATATTCCCTTTGATATTCTTGTTAGTATTTAACCTGATGCATTTAATAATTTTATTTTTCTATTAAAAGCCTACATTTAGGCGCCTCTTAACTTAAAAAATGGAGTATTCTTTGTTATTTTTTTAGCAACAAGCTCAGAAAACTCACTCTCCGACAAAAAGAGGATCTCAATTGCAGCAAAACTCATACAAGATACACACACATATACACTTACGTCACCTTATACACTTGCACACATATGTATGTGAATATACACATACAAACATTCGACAGGGAGATGTATGTTTTAGCTCCCCTCCATCATCCAGCAAAGGAAAAAGAACAGCATTAATTTTTGGCTGGCTAAAAAAGCTCCGCCCACATACAATATAGTACAGTGGAATATATAGAAGAAGAAGAGTAGAGAGACTTGCCGAGGCACTACATTGAGCGATTTTTTGTGCATTGTTGGTGTTTATATGCATGTTTTTATTATTATTTTTTAAAAACAACAGCTATCCAGCAAATGTGTACAACACATACGATTTGTTGCTGTTGTTGTATTATTTTTTAATCAACAACTACAAAATTTTTTACAAACCGAAAATCACATTTGTTGTTTTTTATTATTCTGTTCATGCGATAGGGTGGGGTATGATGGTGATGATGATGACTTTTTTGTGCAAAAGGCTTACAACGCAATGCCACAGCGTCAGCGAATGGTAGCAAAAATTATGTATCACCAGGAAAAATAAGCAAAAATAACAAAAAAACGAAGGCAAACAAAAATTCAAAACTCCAAAAAAATTAAAATTGGACAAAAAATGTGAAAAGGTGGTTGTCGTGTTTGGACACATTGGCGACAGTGCAGTAGCATCAGCAGCAGAGTGACATCAAAAGCCAAATAAAAATTGTGGTTTTAACATTTTTGGTTATTTTGTTGTTGTTGTAATTGTAAATTGTGTTTATGGTGAAAAAAGGCTCAATACAATTGAACTTAACTTAACTTGTATTTATTATTGCCTAAATGTATGCTTTTTTATTTTATAAAACGTTAATCTCCAGGCTGAATACAATTTTCTTTAGAAAATTTTCAATTCAGCCTGACTGAATACAATTTTCTTTAGAAAATTTTCAATTCAGCCTGACTGAATACAATTTTCTTTAGAAAATTTTCAATTCAGCCTGACTGAATACAATTTTCTTTAGAAAATTTTCAATTCAGCCTGGCTGAATATAATTTTCTTTAGAAAATTTTCAATTCAGCCTGGCTGAATACAATTTTCTTTAGAAAATTTTCAATTCAGCCTGGCTGAATACAATTTTCTTTAGAAAATTTTCAATTCAGCCTGGCTGAATACAATTTTCTTTAGAAAATTTTCAATTCAGCCTGGCTGAATACAATTTTCTTTAGAAAATTTTCAATTCAGCCTGGCTGAATACAATTTTCTTTAGAAAATTTTCAATTCAGCCTGGCTGAATACAATTTTCTTTAGAAAATTTTCAATTCAGCCTGGCTGAATAAGATTTTCTTTAGACAATTTTCAATTCAGCCTGGCTGAATAAGATTTTCTTTAGAAAATTTTCAATTCAGCCTGGCTGAATACAATTTTCTTTAGAAAATTTTCAATTCAGCCTGGCTGAATACAATTTTCTTTAGAAAATTTTCAATTCAGCCTGACTGAATACAATTTTCTTTAGAAAATTTTCAATTCAGCCTGACTGAATACAATTTTCTTTAGAAAATTTTCAATTCAGCCTGACTGAATACAATTTTCTTTAGAAAATTTTCAATTCAGCCTGGCTGAATATAATTTTCTTTAGAAAATTTTCAATTCAGCCTGGCTGAATACAATTTTCTTTAGAAAATTTTCAATTCAGCCTGGCTGAATACAATTTTCTTTAGAAAATTTTCAATTCAGCCTGGCTGAATACAATTTTCTTTAGAAAATTTTCAATTCAGCCTGGCTGAATACAATTTTCTTTAGAAAATTTTCAATTCAGCCTGGCTGAATACAATTTTCTTTAGAAAATTTTCAATTCAGCCTGGCTGAATACAATTTTCTTTAGAAAATTTTCAATTCAGCCTGGCTGAATAAGATTTTCTTTAGACAATTTTCAATTCAGCCTGGCTGAATAAGATTTTCTTTAGAAAATTTTCAATTCAGCCTGGCTGAATACAATTTTCTTTAGAAAATGTTCAATTCAGCCTGGCTGAATTCAATTTTCTTTAGAAAATTTTCAATTCAGCCTGGCTGAATTACAATTATCTTTAGAAAATGTTCAATTCAGCCTGGCTGAATACAATTTTCTTTAGAAAATGTTCAATTCAGCCTGGCTGAATTACAATTTTCTTTAGAAAAATTTCAATTCAGCCTGGCTGAATTACAATTTTCTAAAGAAAATTTTCAATTCAGCCTGGCTGAATTACAATTTTCTTTAGAAAATTTTCAATTCAGCCTGGCTGAATACAAGTTTCTTTAGAAAATTTTCAATTCAGCCTGGCTGAATACAATTTTCTTTAGAAAATTTTCAATTCGGCCTGGCTGAATACAATCTTCTTTAGAAAATTTTCAATTCAGCCTGGCTGAATACAATCTTCTTTAGAAAATTTTCAATTCAGCCTGGCTGAATACGATTTTCTTTAGAAAATTTTCAATTCAGCCTGGCTGAATACGATTTTCTTTAGAAAATTTTCAATTCAGCCTGGCTGAATACAATTTTCTTTAGAAAATTTTCAATTCAGCCTGGCTGAATACAATTTTCTTTAGAAAATTTTCAATTCAGCCTGGCTGAATACAATTTTCTTTAGAAAATTTTCAATTCAGCCTGGCTGAATACAATTTTCTTTAGAAAATTTTCAATTCAGCCTGGCTGAATACAATTTTCTTTAGAAAATTTTCAATTCAGCCTGGCTGAATACAATCTTCTTTAGAAAATTTTCAATTCAGCCTGGCTGAATACGATTTTCTTTAGAAAATTTTCAATTCAGCCTGGCTGAATACAATTTTCTTTAGAAAATTTTCAATTCAGCCTGGCTGAATACAATTTTCTTTAGAAAATTTTCAATTCAGCCTGGCTGAATACAATTTTCTTTAGAAAATTTTCAATTCAGCCTGGCTGAATACAATTTTCTTTAGAAAATTTTCAATTCAGCCTGGCTGAATACAATTTTCTTTAGAAAATTTTCAATTCAGCCTGGCTGAATACAATTTTCTTTAGAAAATTTTCAATTCAGCCTGGCTGAATACAATTTTCTTTAGAAAATTTTCAATTCAGCCTGGCTGAATACAATTTTCTTTAGAAAATTTTCAATTCAGCCTGGCTGAATACAATTTTCTTTAGAAAATTTTCAATTCAGCCTATCTGAATACAATTTTCTTTAGAAAATTTTCAATTCAACCTGGCTGAATACAATTTTCTTTAGAAAATTTTCAATTCAGCCTGGCTGAATACAATTTTCTTTAGAAAATTTTCAATTCAGCCTGGCTGAATACAATTTTCTTTAGAAAATTTTCAATTCAGCCTGGCTGAATACAATTTTCTTTAGAAAATTTTCAATTCAGCCTGGCTGAATACAATTTTCTTTAGAAAATTTTCAATTCAGCCTGGCTGAATACAATTTTCTTTAGAAAATTTTCAATTCAGCCTGGCTGAATACAATTTTTTTTAGAAAATTTTCAATTCAGCCTGTCTAAATACAATTTTCTTTAGAAAATTTTCAATTCAGCCTGGATGAATTATAATTTTCTTTAGAATATTTTCAATTCAGCCTGGCAGAATTATAATTTTCTTTAGAAAATTTTTTTTAGAAAAATATTCAGCCTGGCTGAATAAGATTTTCTTTAGAAAATTTTCAATTAAGCCTGGCTGAATACGATTTTCTTTAGAAAATTTTTAATTCAGCCTGGCTGAATAAGATTTTCTTTAGAAAATGTTGCAATTCAGCCTGGCTGAATAAGATTTTCTTCAGAAAATGTTGCAATTCAGCCTGGCTGAAAAAGATTTTCTTTAGAAAATGTTGCAATTCAGCCTGGCTGAATAAGATTTACTTTAGAAAATGTTGCAATTCAGCATGGCTGAATAAAGTTTTCTTTGGAAAATGTTGCAATTCAGCCTGGCTGAATAAGATTTTTTAAAAAATGTTGCAATTTAGCCTGGCTGAATAAGATTTTCTTTAGAAAATTTTCAATTCAGCCTGGCTGAATAAGCTTTTCTTTAGAAAATTTTCAATTCAGCCTGGCTGAATAAGCTTTTCTTTAGAAAATTTTCAATTCAGCCTGGCTGAATAAGCTTTTCTTTAAAAAATTTTCAATTCAGCCTGGCTGAATAAGATTTTCTTTAGAAAATTTTCAATTCAGCCTGCCTGAATACAATTTTCTATAGAAAATTTTCACTTCAGCCTGGCTGAATACAATTTTCTTTAGAAAATTTTCAATTCAGCCTGGCTGAATACAATTTTCTTTAGAAAATTTTCAATTCAGCCTGGCTGAATACAATTTTCTTTAGAAAATTTTCAATTCAGCCTGGCTGAATACAATTTTCTTTAGAAAATTTTCAATTCAGCCTGGCTGAATACAATTTTCTTTAGAAAATTTTCAATTCAGCCTGGCTGAATACAATTTTCTTTAGAAAATTTTCAATTCAGCCTGGCTGAATAAGATTTTCTTTAGAAAATTTTCAATTCAGCCTGGCTGAATAAGATTTTCTTTAGAAAATTTTCAATTCAGCCTGGCTGAATAAGATTTTCTTTAGAAAATTTTCAATTCAGCCTGGCTGAATACAATTTTCTTTAGAAAATTTTCAATTCAGCCTGGCTGAATACAATTTTCTTTAGAAAATTTTCAATTCAGCCTGGCTGAATACAATTTTCTTTAGAAAATTTTCAATTCAGCCTGGCTGAATACAATTTTCTTTAGAAAATTTTCAATTCAGCCTGGCTGAATACAATTTTCTTTAGAAAATGTTCAATTCAGCCTGGCTGAATACAATTTTCTTTAGAAAATTTTCAATTCAGCCTGGCTGAATACAATTTTCTTTAGAAAATTTTCAATTCAGCCTGGCTGAATACAATTTTCTTTAGAAAATTTTCAATTCAGCCTGGCTGAATACAATTTTCTTTAGAAAATTTTCAATTCAGCCTGGCTGAATACAATTTTCTTTAGAAAATTTTCAATTCAGCCTGGCTGAATACAATTTTCTTTAGAAAATTTTCAATTCAGCCTGGCTGAATACAATTTTCTTTAGAAAATTTTCAATTCAGCCTGGCTGAATACAATTTTCTTTAGAAAATTTTCAATTCAGCCTGGCTGAATACAATTTTCTTTAGAAAATTTTCAATTCAGCCTGGCTGAATACAATTTTCTTTAGAAAATTTTCAATTCAGCCTGGCTGAATACAATTTTCTTTAGAAAATTTTCAATTCAGCCTTGCTGAATAAGATTTTGTTTAGAAAATTTTCAATTCAGCCTGGCTGAATAAGATTTTCTTTAGAAAATTTTCAATTCAGCCTGGCTGAATAAGATTTTCTTAAAAAAATTGTGCAATTCAGCCTGGCTGAATAAGATTTTCTTTAGAAAATTTTCATTTCAGCCTCATCTAATTAAATGTTTAGGAAAAACTTTCCCTTAAAATGCCCTTAGCATCACATCACCGTCTTCACTAACTAATTTATATTCCAAGCACGTTATTTGTAATAATAAAACCAACAACAACAACTACACCGGTAGACATATAATTTATACTACACCCCAGCTAACCAACCAAGCAATCGACCGACCAACAAAACAGGTTAAACATGTTTATGCATTTACTTACAAATTATTTTGTGTTTTAGTGCATACTTTTAGGTAACCCCAATCATGATGTTCCTACTGATGACGGTGATAATAAGTACACGACGCATATTCAGTGCATACTTTTAGGTAACCCAAATACTAATGCACTTTCCACGCCATCACTACGAACCTTGAAACTTGTCTATGGTTTGCCGAGGAAAACTATCGAAGTCCGTTGAGTAGTTAAGCGCCTAAGGGTAGGGAAGCCAGCGAACATCTTGGCGTAATTACAGCACATACCAAAATGCAAGGAGAAGTCTTATTAAATTTACGTTTTAATTTGCCTATCCACCAGAAGAAACTCTATAAATTCTAAGATATTGTTGGCGATGTAATGTTGTCGTTGTCCTCCTCCAATGGAAGCCGTGAAATATTGGCTGGGTAAAGATGTCGGGAACAGGAAGTGGCTGCTAATTGCACTATGACCTCCTCATATCATAATGATCAGGAGGTTTCGAAACAGAGCTAAACACGTAACGGAATTTTGCCCAAGCATAGCATAGTTTTAAGTGCTGGTCTTCAGCATTCTTGCGTACGTTGGGTCTGTGTGTGTTGCATATATTTAGGTGAAAGCATCTAATTGTTTCATTTAGTCGCTGTGGTAGCTGTTGCTGCTTCTGCTCTTGCTTGGTTGCCTTGAAGGTAATGATGAAAGGTGATTATAAAAGGAAATGAAAGAAGGGACTTTGTCGAGTAAAGAGGATGTTGATATTATTTGCTGTGCTATAAAACTTTCCGTTCGCAGCGAAAGGAAATTTAGTTTTCAATTTGAGAGCAGCGTGGCATGGACTTACTGGAGTTTATTTTGTGAGGGAAGGAATGTGCATTTTCTTGAAAAGACCCTTCGTATGTTCAGTGGCTCTAATAACCTAGTCCATTAAAACTCATCACCTAATTGTTGTTAATTTTTGTAAATGAAATTCCTTCAATTATGAACGCGGTGTGGAATAATGCTGAAGAAGTTTGTATTGTCTTTTTGTGGTAAAATAAATACGTCTGCATGAAGTAATTTATAGTTACCTGAGATTTTAGACATTGTGTCCTTTAATAGCTGTTATTTATATGTATTTCATAACTAACAGGGGTTTAATTATGCGGTGTCATCATTGTTGGTACAGATGTGTTTACTTAAAGCTCCAAAGTCCGCAATATTAGACTACAGGACATTTATAAGCAGCTTCAGATACTAATGCCGTGATGGCATATAGTGACATCGACACCTTACTATAGGTTTACAAAATTCCGACAGGCAAAATGCGCATTAACTGTACCACTCATGGAATTAGAAAATCTTCTGACGAGCATATAGAAGTACGGACAAGGATGGAGGCTACTTTAAAGACCTTGGAGCTTACAAACGTCAAGTTAAGTGGTTCTGAGAGGTTGTTGTAACAGTGTTTATTATTGTATGTTTGTGTCTTCGTTCTTCTGCTCAAGCGTGCTCTGGGTCTATCTCCAGTTCCAGGAATGTGGCTGCTTCGATGGGATGTAACCATAGCTCCACTGGAGTTAGGTGAGTAGGTTTGGCAGGGCAGTTTGAGAAGGTGCAGTGTGTTGAGCGGACTCATGCACGGTGCACGGTGCGATCGATCTTTGTCCTCTAAGAATTTAGGCGACTGTAATATCCCGAGCGCAGTTGAGCCAAAACCGCTCTGGTTTGTCGTGGCAGCTGACGCTACTCAGCTGCGGTAGATGGAGGATGTACCCCGAGGACTTTATTCACACTATCGTTGCTGATGGGCTGTGTGAATGCTTTTCAAACCTGCTTGATATGCTTGTTGACTTAGGGGTTCTCTCCTGTATCGCTGGACCTTGCTCTCTTCTTGAAGTGCCTGGGAGTTTCGGGCCTACCCAGCAGATGGTGATTTGCATGGCTCCCAAGCAAGCATCTCATTGTGTTGCTGTATTGGAAAAATCTTTGCTTCCCTATGTAGATGGTCCACTGAAGACATGAGGAGGCACCCTGTTCTCAGGGCGGCATTTAGATAAATTGAATAATATTACATTGCGTATCACATAAACTCGCGGACTAACTGGCCAAAAGTCGCCTTATATGTGGTCAACAGGGTTAGTTTATCTGCACCCCAAGTGCTGCCGGCTAGGGTGTTGAGAACATTTTCCTACTTTTCAGTTTGTCGCGAATAGCTATGGCATGCGAGGACGGCGTGAATGTGCTGTCGAATGTGACCCCTAAACTCTTGAGGCAGTTTGTGGTCGGAATTCTGCTACCACCGACCACGACGTTCAACTCTCTTCCCACCTGCGCCGTCCATGCGGTGAACAGAGTGGCCGTAGATTTAGTAGCGGATATCTTTATATTCCTCTCGTGGAAAAAGGTGATCGTTTAAATAGGAGTTCAGTCTTTTACAGATGTCATCGGGGAAGGTAACTGACGCCAGAATCGTGCAATAACCCGCATACGTTACGATATCGATGCCTTCTGGAGGGGCGGAATACAGTAGAGGTAGAACTTAAACAGTTCCGGAGATATCACACTACCTTGGGAACTCTCTGATTCAATCTACTGGGTTTGGACTTCTTGTTCCTGAATTCTATGTACGACTGACGTCCACAAATATAATTGATTATCCAACGTTTCAGACTTGGCCGGAGGGATGTCGGCTCAATATCCTTCGGTAGTGGTGTTTGTCAACAGCCAGACGGCATTCTTGGCACTCAAATCTTGCTTTATCACATCCAAGGCAGTTAACAATACCGATACCGATCTGTTAGAAAGGCTACATAATAAAATAACTTATTTCTGGGTACCGGGACACTGTGACATTGCCGATAAAGAGATTTCCGTTGAGCTAGTATCTTAAGAATAACAGCCTCCCAATATTACAAATGAGGAACCTGTACATCCGGCAATGTGTCATTTCACTAACAAATTCCATAACTTCTTCACCGATCAAACTGTTTGCGAATGGGACAGCGAACCCGGATGTAGGGCCTCGAGGCTTATATGGACGGTTATATCGATTCGCAGACCTTATTCCTTACTAGGGGTAATCTACGTAGGGGTAATCACAGGACACTGCTATGTAAGTAAGATCCCGAACTAGATGGGATAAAAACAATGCCGATTACTGCAAGCTACGTGAGAATGAAGTGGAGACAGGGACCATGCCAGTGCCCAATGTTAAACAAGACACAGGGTGCAGACTCTTCTGAGACTATGTGTCCTCACCAGTCTCACTGTCCTTTTCTCAAGAAGTCTTAGATAGTTACAGAGACTGTAGCCACGCTTGTTTTCGTCCAGACCCATGGATCAGCCTGCGAATAATTGAATGAAAGTCAACCAGTATCCAGTAAGCGAATTAAACCCTAACACCCAGACATAGGAAATCCTGGTAACCTAGGTAGTGTACGTAACTCTTAGGTTTATCCCGCGTCAACGTAATTAGTGCTCGTAGTTCTTAGGTTCCCCCGCGTTCACCTATGTAGTGTTAATAACTCATAGACTTCCCCGCATTTACCTTAGTGTCCGCAACTCTTAGAGTCCGCGGTTAATCCTCTCGTGACCATAAGACCCCGCATTAACCCAAGTTGTGTCCGTAACTCTTAGGTCTATCTTATTTAAACCTACGGTGACGGCAGGGCTGCCGTGACTAGCCACAGTTGTGTCCGTAACTCTTAGCTCTCCCTTATTTAACCCTATGGACCATCGCGATAAGCCTAAGTTATGTCCGTAACTCTAACGTCTCATTTATTTAACTTTCCATGAATCAGAACCGTCGTGAAAGCCTATCCTAAGTAGTGTTCGTAACTCTTAGAGCCCGCGGTTAATCTCCTCTTGGGTCTCACTTATTTAAACCTCCAGCGACCTTATGGCAGCCGTGACTATCCTAAGTAGTGTCCCTAATTTAACCCTGTGTATGGTCGCTATAAACCTAAGTTGTGTGTGTAACTCTTAGGTCTATCTTGTTAAACCCCCTCGACCGTCCCGATAAGCCAAACGTATCATTTGTTTTAACCCTCACGTGAACCAAGACCGTCGCGAGAGTTAAAGTTGTGTCCGTAACTCTTTCTTCCCCCTTATCTAAGCCTCTGGTGACCGCAGGACCGCCACGATGAGCTAAGTTATATCCGTAACTCTTAGGTTCCCCATATTTACCCCTCGGGTGACCACAGGACTGTCGTGAAAAGCTAATTTGTGTCCGCAACTAGTACGTCTCATTTGTTTAACCATCGCATGAACTAGGACCACCGCGAAAACCTAAATTGTGTCCATAGCATTAAGGGCTCCTTTACTTACATCTCAGGCGACCGCATGACGGCCGCGATAAGGCTAAGTTGTGTCCGTAACTCTTAGGTCTCCTTACGCCTCGGGTGACAACAGGACCGTCTCGAAGTCCTAAGTTGTGTCCGCACCTCATAGGTTTTCCTTCGTTGACCGTCCGTTGATTTTCGCTAGTGTCCAATACAACCTTATACGCCCAGAACAGGAAAGACCCAGCAAACCAATCGTACCGACATCGTAACGAAATAGGAACAAAATTCGGACGATACGTCCGATATCTGATCCGAAATCGTAACGATATCTTAACGAAAGTTTTATGAAGTGGTTGACATAATTTCGGAACGAAATGTCCGAGCGACATCGGTTCGATTTCGGTCAGATTTCGTAACGAAATCTGAAGAAAATCCTTGGGAAATTCGGAAAGGAAATTTCTTTCCGACATTCGTTCCGAAATCGGAAAGAAATCGGTACAAAATCTGAACTATTTCCTCTCCGAAAAAGCGTTTAGAAATCGGAACGAAATCTAAACGACTTTGCCTCCATATTGTTCAGACGTGTCGGACATCAGACATTTGGTTTGCTGGGGACTTACGTGCAACAGAACATGTCTCCATCCAAACTCAGAAAAGCAAACAACTTAACCCGGAGTACTTATCCAGGTCTCCTTTGAAATGCCAAGTTGCCGGAGTACTTTTCCAGATCTCCTTCGAACACCAGAATCGACGAAAGGACAATTCGCTGATTGTACTTATCCAGGTCACTTGAATAGTGCGGACTTAGTAGACTTATTCCATAAGTGGAACTTTAAATAGAATACCTTCTGATGAGGTCTTCTTTAGACAGAAGGCTTCTGACGAGGACTTTTGTAGTTAGAAGACATTCGGAAGTGGTCGTCCGTATATAAGTCCTTCCGGCAAGGTTATCCTTAAGTAGGCGACCTTCTGACGAAGTCTTCGATAGTTGGATAATATCTGACGAGGTCCTCTAGGAATACAAGACCTTCTGACAAGGTATTCGTAGATACAAGACACTCTGACGAAGTCTCTTATATTTGGATGATATTCCAATGAGGTTTCCTATGGATGGCCTACTGACATCTCAACTGGAGTATTTTTCCAGGTCTCCTTTGGAAAGCCAAGTTACCAGAGCACTTACCCAGGTCTCCTTCGTGTACTTATCCGGGTCGCTTCGATAGTGCGACTTAGTGGACATTTTCAATAAAGCAATTAATATCCCATACATATTCAAGGACACCTAGTCAAACTAAGTTAAACCCAATCAATCCCGAAATAAAGCCACAACTGGGTTAAAACCCAAAACAAACCGTGCTATCACTCTCTCGGCCACTTTTAACTAATTTTCTGTGACAGACTCTGGCACCCGAGACCTATACCAGCAATTGGAGGAACTTCAGTTAATATACATTCTGAAGGACCTCATCTATAAATAGAAGACTTTTGGCGAGGTCTTCTATAGTTAGAGGACTTTCGAACGAGGTCTTCTGTATTTATAAATCCTTCTGACAAGATTTTCTTTAAATAGAGGACCTTCTGACGAGATAGAAGACCTTCTGGCGAGATATTCTAAGGTAAGAAGACCTTCTGGAAAGGCTTTCGATATTTGGATAATATATGGATAGAAGACCTGCTGACGAAGACTTTTTTAGATGAAAGACTTTTTGGCGAGGTCTTCGTAGATACAAGACCTTCTGACGAGGTTTTCTTTGGATAAAAGACCTTCTGACGAGGTCTTTTATATTTGAATAATATTCCAATGAGGCCTTCTATGACCTTCTGGCGAGGTCTTCTATAGTAAAAAGACTTTCGGACGAGGCCTTCAATATTTGGATAATATTTTGAAGAGGTCATTTAGGAATACAGGACTTTCTGACAAAGTCTTCGTAGATACAGGACCCTCTGACGAGGTTTTCTTTGGATAAAAGACCTTCTGACGAGGTCTTTTATATTTGGATAATATTCCGATGAGGTTTTCTATGGATAGAAGACCTTCCGACAAGGACTTCTATAGATAGAAGACCTTCTGACGATGCCTTCGATATTTGGATAATATTCTGAAGAGGTCTTTTAGGAACAGAAGACTTTCTGACAAGGTTTTCGTAGATACAAAACCCTTCGACGAGGCTTTCTTTAGATAAAAGACCTTCTGACGAAGTCTTTTATATTTGAATAATATTCCGATGAGGTCTTCGATGGATAGAAGACCCTCTGACGAAAACTTCTTTATATCGAAGACCTTATGAGGTCTTCTATAGATAGAAGACCTTTTGGCGAGGCTTCTACAGTAAGAAGACCTTCTAACGAGGCCTTCGCTATTCGGATAACATTCTGAAGAGGTCTTTTAGGAAAAGAAGACTTTCTGACAAGGTTTTCGTAGATACAAAACCCTCCGACGAGGTTTTCTTTAGATAAAAGACCTTCTGACGAGGTCTTTTATATTTGAATAATATTCCGATGAGGGGTTCTATGGATAGGAGACCTTCTGACGAAGACTTCTTTAGATAGAAGACTTTATGAGGTCTTCTTTAGATAGAAGTCCTTTTGGCGAGGTCTTCTTTGGATATAAGACCGTTTGGCGAGGCTTCTACAGTAAGAACACTTTCTAACGAGGCCTTCGATATTTGGATAATATTCTGAAGAGGCCTTTTGGGAATAGAAGGCTTTCTGTCAAGGTCTTCGTAGATACAAGACTATTCGACAAGGTTTTCTTTAGATAAAATATCTTCCGACGCGGTCTTTTATATTTGAATATTATTTCGATGAGGGGTTCTATGGATAGGAGAGCTTCTGACGAAGACTTCTTTAGATAGAAGACCTTATGAGGTCTTCTATAGATAGAAGACCTTTTGGCGAGGTCTTCTTTGGATAAAAGACGAGGTCTTTTATATTTTAATAATATTCCAATGAGGTCTTCTATGGATAGAAGACCTTCTGACGAGGCCTTTTTATTTGGATAATATTCCAATGAGGTCTTCTATGGATAGAAGACTTTCAAAGACGTATAGCAATAAAGACCCGAACAAATGCATTTTCCAAAAACATATGCTAATAGTTCCACATTTTGGTTACAGATGGCTACACAACACACTGGAATTGATAACAGCAATGCCAATCGTTTTTGATTCCCATTTCTCGCGGCAAAAAACATTAACGTCGTGTTTTGTGGCTGAAATTTATTTCTTCACTATTTCTTATTTTTTATTTAATAAAAAAACAAAAGTCAACGCCGTAAAATTTGAGTTTTAATGTTTTTCTTTTCAATATTCCAATGAGTAACAGTTTTCGTTTAACAGAATGTTGCTATGATGTCGTAGCAACAGAGGTTAACTCCCTCTACAGTTAATTTTTCACAATTGACTTTTCCTATCTTATAATATTGACATCTTTCAGACTTTCTGACGAGGTCTTCTATAGATAGAAGACCTTCTGGCGAGGCCTTCTATAGTAAGAAGACTTTCGGACGAGGCCTTCAATATTTGGATAATATTCTGAAGAGGTGTTTTAGGAATAGAAGACTTTCTGACAAGGTCTTCGTAGATGCAAGACCCTCCGACGAGGTTTTCTTTAGATAAAAGACCTTCTGACGAGGCTTTTATATTTGGATAATATTCCGATGAGGGTTTCTATAGATAGGAGATCTTTTGGCAAGGTCTTCTTTGGATAGAATACCTTTTGGCGAGGCTTCTACAATAAGAAGACCTTCTAACGAGGACTTCGATGTTTGGGTAATATTCTGAAGAGGTTTTCTAGGAATAGAAGACTTTCTTACAAGGTCTTCGTAGATACAAGTCCCTCTGACTAGGTTTTTTTTTTGTTGAATAGAAGACCTTCTGACGAGGTCTTTTATATTTGTATAATATTTGGATGAGGTCTTCTATGGTTAGAAGAACTTCTTAGGAAGACTACTTTAGACAGGAGACCTTCTGACAAGGTTTTCTATAAAAAGACGATTTTTTGCAGAAGTAAATATTTTGCAGAATAAATAGAAGATCTTCTGAGTAGTTTTTTATAGATAAAGGACTTTGTAATGCGGTCTTCTCTACTTGAATGATCTTCTATCGAGGTGCTCTGTGGATAGAAAACTTTCGCAAGAACCTTCCGACAAGTTCTTGTATAGATAGAACTCTTTCTGACGAGGTCTTCTATAAATTGAAGCCTTTCTGACGAGGTCTTTTATAAATGAAAGACTTTCTGACGAGGTCTTCTATAAATGGAAGACTTTCTGACAAGGTCTTCTATATTTGGACGACATTCTGAGGACGAAATGATCGCCCCTCACCTAAACATTCCGGACTCGTAGATCCAGATGATGTTACACTTAATATTCAGAATTAGGTTTTACCAACAGTGCTTCTATAGCTAAAATATTTTTTGAGATGGTCTTCCAGGGACGTACGCATGGGGTGGCCCAGATAAAAGGGATATAAAACTGTATACATTTGTAATTCGCAGATTTTTAATACGTTTGTTTTTCCTCAGTTCCTTGAACTCCACAAATCTGTAATTTTAACTGGACTGTATACATAAATTATTCCCGATTAATTAGATATTCATTCTTCTTCACTCCGTCTCTTTCCTTGCTTTATCGATTTTAAACTTCTTAAGAAGAAACCAAATCCAAACTGACGACAAGAAAAGTGAATTCATTTTAAATTTTTAATGAAATCTTTTTTTCCGGCGTTTCTAGACAAAAATATATGCGCAAAACTTTAACAGACATTATAAGTTAAATGAAATAAATGTAAGTAAAATAGCATGATGAGATGGAGGAGGAAGGCAACTAAATTCAACACAATATACATATACAATCAAACATATATACATATGTATATGTGTCCACATTGAAACTAAAAATTCAAATGAGTTCAATTTCTGTGATGCCTGTCTGTTGAGTTGATACATTCATTTAGCCAACCCAACAATATTAGGGGGATATAGTACTGGCATTCTGGAATAATATGTTGCCATTGTTGTTGTTGTTGCCGTTGGTGGTGCATCATCTTCTTACCATGGAATGATTGCAACCAGTTAGCAGTTAAACATTATAGAATTATTTCGATTTGAATGTCGAAATGTAGCTGTTGACGTTTTGTATTTTGAATTTTTCATTGTTTTTAGTGTGTGTTGTGATGTCTTAAAACATTAACGTTGTTCGACATCTGTTGTCGGAGTAGTCGCAATCTTTATTGGTGGTGTAGATGTTCAAGCTGCTTGCTCTGGATGTCAGCGCGACTGTCAGCATGCATTGTCGTCATTAATATTAGTAGAACTTAGGGAAGACATGGGCGGATGAGTTCGGTATTGTTGAGGGATTTTCAAGAGAATTCTCACATAAGATGAAGTATAAAATATAAATTATAGTCCATAGTAGGGGTGTCTTTTTACTTACTAAATGTTGCTGAAACATTTTCTTCAGCATTTTTTTCAATTTTTTCACTGTCAAAATCTGCAACATTAGTAATAATTATTACTAATTATCACGTAAAACGACACAGCTAGTGTAATGTAAAAAATAAAATATAATATATGAAATATTTAAAATATAAAAATTCTCTGATATACTTTTTGTCTATATTTTTTGATTTTAATTTTTATTCCTTAAGCTTCTTTCCTCATAATTTCTCATTTGCCATCCCTATAAATCAACTGCATTTTCTGCTTCATTTGAAAACAGCAGAGATCAGAAACACAGAACGGAATATAATGAATTAATCCTAAATAAACCTCCCCTCTCTGAAAAACGAAAGGAACAAAGCAACACAAAATAAAAAAGGATGATAAAACCAAACCCATAAGTAGTGAATCAATTTAAATGTGGAAACAAATACACACAAACCTATTTACATTACATCCTATTAGGTAAAGGGATCTAAAGAAACCCTTTCCTCTTTTATTTGCAATGAGACAAATCAGCTTTATTTTGGCTTTTTTCCAACAAAACTCCACAAATGATGTGGATGAGGATGATGATGATGGCTTCATGATGCAAATCAGTCAAAACAAAATATCCTCTGCCACACCACCATCATTATTTCCTCTGTAAATGAAGTTAAGCAGAAGTAAAGCATACAAGTTTTATTCCTTGGAAAGAAGATAGCATTCAAATTGAAGAAGAATGTATACGATTTCGTGTCATGTGATGAGCATTTTAGCAACAAATAATGACAAAAATGCAAATTATTGTAAATTGATTAAATATTGGGGAACAGAATATGGGGAAAGGGTGTGTGTGTGTCTATATTTCCTTGGGTAGGTTATTTCGCTGTATCTGCATTTTGGATATAAGTTCTCCTTCTACGAAATCAAGACATCATTAAATGACAGACAATAACATATGTTGAAAAATCACCTGGAATTTTAAATTATTTTAAAATGAGTTGCTGAATTGGAAATTTTTTGCCAGTATTAGAAGGAGAGGAAATAACAATAATCATTTTGGATTAACAGATTTTATTTACACTTACACTTGGAAATTTGCAGAAATAGAATGTTTGAATTCAGCTTCGACTTTTACAGGCGATATTTTTCGTTTATTTTCCTATTATTACATACATATAGCATATTTTTAGGCAAAACAAATATTCCATGCTTTTTCAAATTTTTCTAAACAAGACAATTTAAGTAATTATTGTATACTTGATGGCCTTTTAATTGATCTTAATGTATTGCATATTTTTAGGCTCCAGCCGACAATCATTCAACATTTACATAATTTCATTAGGATTTCTTTTTCCTCAACGACCTTTCACAAATTAATAAGTCAATATGCTTTGATGACATTAGTTTGGACGAGTCATCATAACCTTTTCCCATTAGCAATGCAAATTTCCGTATTATTAAAAATTATTTTGTGTGAAGACCACCGACATCTTAAAGAATATTTTTTTTAAGAAATAAATTAAGTCAAGACAGTCTTCAAAAGAAACACTCATCAAATCAATCTATCATTGAAGCTGAAAATATAATTAATTGTTATAATAAAAAATATTTTAACCTCTCTTTGAGACAAAGATAACCCTGTCGTATAAATCAATTTGAGTCCGATTAAAATGTGAACAGGGTGAACCAAAATACAACTGAGTTATTAAAAAATGTATAAAATAAAAATAACGTGAATTTGTACATATGTTCCCAAAAACACTTCCGAAGGGACAAGGAAGACTTCCTCATATCAAAAGGCGAACATCCTCAGAGATGTCTGAGGAATTTTGTCTATACGAGAAAAGTCCTCAGAGGTGTCTGAGGAATTTTTTCTATACGAAAAAAAGGGTGTCTGAGGAATTTTTTCTATACGAAAAAAGTCCTCAGAGGTGTCTGAGGAATTTTTTCTATACGAAAAAAGTCCTCAGAGGTGTCTGAGGAATTTTTTCTATACGAAAAAAGTCCTCAGAGGTGTCTGAGGAATTTTTTCTATACGAAAAAAGTCGTCAGAGGTGTCTGAGGAATTTTTTCTATACGAAAAAAGTCGTCAGAGGTGTCTGAGGAATTTTTTCTATACGAAAAAAGTCGTCAGAGGTGTCTGAGGAATTTTTTTCTATACGAAAAAAGTCGTCAGAGGTATCTGAGGAATTTTTTCTATACGAAAAAGTCGTCAGAGGTGCCTGAGGAATTTTTTCTATACGAAAAAGTCGTCAGAGGTGTCTGAGGAATTTTTTCTATACGAAAAAAGTCGTCAGAGGTGTCTGAGGAATTTTTTCTATACGAAAAAATTCCTCAGAGGTGTCTGAGGAGTTTTTTCTATACGAAAAAATTCCTCAGAGGTGTCTGAGGAGTTTTTTCTATACGAAAAAATTCCTCAGAGGTGTCTGAGGAATTTTTTCTATACGAAAAAAGTCCAGAGAGGTGTCTGAGGAATTTTTTCTATACGAAAAAAGTCCAGAGAGGTGTCTGAGGAATTTTTTCTATACGAAAAAAGTCCAGAGAGGTGTCTGAGGAATTTTTTCTATACGAAAAAAGTCCTCAGAGGTGTCTGAGGAATTTTTTCTATACGAAAAAAGTCCAGAGAGGTGTCTGAGGAATTTTTTCTATACGAAAAAAGTCCTCAGAGGTGTCTGAGGAATTTTTTCTATACGAAAAAAGTCCAGAGAGGTGTCTGAGGAATTTTTTCTATACGAAAAAAGTCCTCAGAGGTGTCTGAGGAATTTTTTCTATACGAAAAAAGTCCTCAGAGGTGTCTGAGGAATTTTTTTCTATACGAAAAAAGTCCTCAGAGGTGTCTGAGGAATTTTTTTCTATACGAAAAAAGTCCTCAGAGGTGTCTGAGGAATTTTTTTCTATACGAAAAAAGTCCTCAGAGGTGTCTGAGGAATTTTTTCTATACGAAAAAAGTCCTCAGAGGTGTCTGAGGAATTTTTTCTATACGAAAAAAGTCCTCAGAGGTGTCTGAGGAATTTTTTCTATACGAAAAAAGTCCTCAGAGGTGTCTGAGGAATTTTTTCTATACGAAAAAAGTCCTCAGAGGTGTCTGAGGAATTTTTTCTATACGAAAAAAGTCCTCAGAGGTGTCTGAGGAATTTTTTCTATACGAAAAAAGTCCTCAGAGGTGTCTGAGGAATTTTTTCTATACGAAAAAAGTCCTCAGAGGTGTCTGAGGAATTTTTTCTATACGAAAAAAGTCCTCAGAGGTGTCTGAGGAATTTTTTCTATACGAAAAAAGTCCTCAGAGGTGTCTGAGGAATTTTTTCTATACGAAAAAAGTCCTCAGAGGTGTCTGAGGAATTTTTTCTATACGAAAAAAGTCCTCAGAGGTGTCTGAGGAATTTTTTCTATACGAAAAAAGTCCTCAGAGGTGTCTGAGGAATTTTTTCTATACGAAAAAAGTCCTCAGAGGTGTCTGAGGAATTTTTTCTATACGAAAAAAGTCCTCAGAGGTGTCTGAGGAATTTTTTCTATACGAAAAAAGTCCTCAGAGGTGTCTGAGGAATTTTTTCTATACGAAAAAAGTCCTCAGAGGTGTCTGAGGAATTTTTTCTATACGAAAAAAGTCCTCAGAGGTGTCTGAGGAATTTTTTCTATACGAAAAAAGTCCTCAGAGGTGTCTGAGGAATTTTTTCTATACGAAAAAAGTCCTCAGAGGTGTCTGAGGAATTTTTTCTATACGAAAAAAGTCCTCAGAGGTGTCTGAGGAATTTTTTCTATACGAAAAAAGTCCTCAGAGGTGTCTGAGGAATTTTTTCTATACGAAAAAAGTCCTCAGAGGTGTCTGAGGAATTTTTTCTATACGAAAAAAGTCCTCAGAGGTGTCTGAGGAATTTTTTCTATACGAAAAAAGTCCTCAGAGGTGTCTGAGGAATTTTTTCTATACGAAAAAAGTCCTCAGAGGTGTCTGAGGAATTTTTTCTATACGAAAAAAGTCCTCAGAGGTGTCTGAGGAATTTTTTCTATACGAAAAAAGTCCTCAGAGGTGTCTGAGGAATTTTTTCTATACGAAAAAAGTCCTCAGAGGTGTCTGAGGAATTTTTTCTATACGAAAAAAGTCCTCAGAGGTGTCTGAGGAATTTTTTCTATACGAAAAAAGTCCTCAGAGGTGTCTGAGGAATTTTTTCTATACGAAAAAAGTCCTCAGAGGTGTCTGAGGAATTTTTTCTATACGAAAAAAGTCCTCAGAGGTGTCTGAGGAATTTTTTCTATACGAAAAAAGTCCTCAGAGGTGTCTGAGGAATTTTTTCTATACGAAAAAAGTCCTCAGAGGTGTCTGAGGAATTTTTTCTATACGAAAAAAGTCCTCAGAGGTGTCTGAGGAATTTTTTCTATACGAAAAAAGTCCTCAGAGGTGTCTGAGGAATTTTTTCTATACGAAAAAAGTCCTCAGAGGTGTCTGAGGAATTTTTTCTATACGAAAAAAGTCCTCAGAGGTGTCTGAGGAATTTTTTCTATACGAAAAAAGTCCTCAGAGGTGTCTGAGGAATTTTTTCTATACGAAAAAAGTCCTCAGAGGTGTCTGAGGAATTTTTTCTATACGAAAAAAGTCCTCAGAGGTGTCTGAGGAATTTTTTCTATACGAAAAAAGTCCTCAGAGGTGTCTGAGGAATTTTTTCTATACGAAAAAAGTCCTCAGAGGTGTCTGAGGAATTTTTTCTATACGAAAAAAGTCCTCAGAGGTGTCTGAGGAATTTTTTCTATACGAAAAAAGTCCTCAGAGGTGTCTGAGGAATTTTTTCTATACGAAAAAAGTCCTCAGAGGTGTCTGAGGAATTTTTTCTATACGAAAAAAGTCCTCAGAGGTGTCTGAGGAATTTTTTCTATACGAAAAAAGTCCTCAGAGGTGTCTGAGGAATTTTTTCTATACGAAAAAAGTCCTCAGAGGTGTCTGAGGAATTTTTTCTATACGAAAAAAGTCCTCAGAGGTGTCTGAGGAATTTTTTCTATACGAAAAAAGTCCTCAGAGGTGTCTGAGGAATTTTTTCTATACGAAAAAAGTCCTCAGAGGTGTCTGAGGAATTTTTTCTATACGAAAAAAGTCCTCAGAGGTGTCTGAGGAATTTTTTCTATACGAAAAAAGTCCTCAGAGGTGTCTGAGGAATTTTTTCTATACGAAAAAAGTCCTCAGAGGTGTCTGAGGAATTTTTTCTATACGAAAAAAGTCCTCAGAGGTGTCTGAGGAATTTTTTCTATACGAAAAAAGTCCTCAGAGGTGTCTGAGGAATTTTTTCTATACGAAAAAAGTCCTCAGAGGTGTCTGAGGAATTTTTTCTATACGAAAAAAGTCCTCAGAGGTGTCTGAGGAATTTTTTCTATACGAAAAAAGTCCTCAGAGGTGTCTGAGGAATTTTTTCTATACGAAAAAAGTCCTCAGAGGTGTCTGAGGAATTTTTTCTATACGAAAAAAGTCCTCAGAGGTGTCTGAGGAATTTTTTCTATACGAAAAAAGTCCTCAGAGGTGTCTGAGGAATTTTTTCTATACGAAAAAAGTCCTCAGAGGTGTCTGAGGAATTTTTTCTATACGAAAAAAGTCCTCAGAGGTGTCTGAGGAATTTTTTCTATACGAAAAAAGTCCTCAGAGGTGTCTGAGGAATTTTTTCTATACGAAAAAAGTCCTCAGAGGTGTCTGAGGAATTTTTTCTATACGAAAAAAGTCCTCAGAGGTGTCTGAGGAATTTTTTCTATACGAAAAAAGTCCTCAGAGGTGTCTGAGGAATTTTTTCTATACGAAAAAAGTCCTCAGAGGTGTCTGAGGAATTTTTTCTATACGAAAAAAGTCCTCAGAGGTGTCTGAGGAATTTTTTCTATACGAAAAAAGTCCTCAGAGGTGTCTGAGGAATTTTTTCTATACGAAAAAAGTCCTCAGAGGTGTCTGAGGAATTTTTTCTATACGAAAAAAGTCCTCAGAGGTGTCTGAGGAATTTTTTCTATACGAAAAAAGTCCTCAGAGGTGTCTGAGGAATTTTTTCTATACGAAAAAAGTCCTCAGAGGTGTCTGAGGAATTTTTTCTATACGAAAAAAGTCCTCAGAGGTGTCTGAGGAATTTTTTCTATACGAAAAAAGTCCTCAGAGGTGTCTGAGGAATTTTTTCTATACGAAAAAAGTCCTCAGAGGTGTCTGAGGAATTTTTTCTATACGAAAAAAGTCCTCAGAGGTGTCTGAGGAATTTTTTCTATACGAAAAAAGTCCTCAGAGGTGTCTGAGGAATTTTTTCTATACGAAAAAAGTCCTCAGAGGTGTCTGAGGAATTTTTTCTATACGAAAAAAGTCCTCAGAGGTGTCTGAGGAATTTTTTCTATACGAAAAAAGTCCTCAGAGGTGTCTGAGGAATTTTTTCTATACGAAAAAAGTCCTCAGAGGTGTCTGAGGAATTTTTTCTATACGAAAAAAGTCCTCAGAGGTGTCTGAGGAATTTTTTCTATACGAAAAAAGTCCTCAGAGGTGTCTGAGGAGTTTTTTCTATACGAAAAAAGTCCTCAGAGGTGTCTGAGGAATTTTTTCTATACGTCGTCTCTGAGAAGACCTTCAGCACAATCTTCTATGGGAAAACCTCCTGATTTTCTATGAAAAGTCCTCTTGGCGTTCTATGAGAAGACCCCCTGGTCTTCTATGAGATGACCTCCTGGTCTTCTATGAGATGACCCCTTGGTCTTCTAATAGAAGACCTTCAGTTCTTCTATGAAAAGAATTCCTGGTCTTCTATGAGAAGACTTTCTGGTCTTTTCTGAAAAGATATTCAGGCGTACTGTAAACAGACCTAAGAAGATCTCATGGTGCTCTATGGGAAGACTTCCAGGCTTTCTATGGCAAGACATGCAGGTCTTCTATAAGAAGACCACCTGGTCTACTTTGAATAGACTTCCTGGTCTTCTATGGGAAGACCCTCTGAATTGTTATAAGAAACCACCCTGTTGTTCTATTTAAAGACTTAATTTAAAGACCTTCACGCCTTCTATGAGAAGATCTTCACTTTTTCTATGAGAAGATCTTCAGGCGTTCTATAAGAATACATCCAGGTCTTTTATGAGAAGGTCTTCAGGTCTTCCATAAGACCTCCTAGTCTTCTAGGAAAATAGCTCCTGGTATTCTTTGAGAAGATCTTCAGGCCTTGCAATCTGGGAAGACCTAATTACATTCTCCCAGTCTTCTTGATTAGTCCTCCAGGTATATTATGAGAAGACTTCCAGGTCTTCTATAAGAAGTCGTTGGGGTTTTCTATGAGAAAACCTCCTGGTTCTATGGTTCTCCTCATACTCCAGGACTTATATTAGAACACCTCAACATCATCAGTGAGAAGACATCCAGGTCTTCTATTAGAATATTTTAAAGTCGTCTGTGAGAGAACCTTCTTCTATGAGAAGAGAAGTCATTCAAGTCTCTTACAAGAACATCTGCAATTCTTGTTCGTAGAGAGGAGAAGACGTGCCGGTTTTTGAAGGTCTTGAGAAGACGTACAGGTTTTCGAAGGTCCTGAGAAGACCTCCAGGTTTTTAAAGGTCTGAGTAAAGCTGTGTTTTCTTAAGAATCCCAAGGTTCTAATGGAATCAACAAGCGAATACAATATCAAAACATTTTATATTTAATACTCGAAAAAAGCAACAAAAAGGGGGGAATTCGGCTTATGGCGCAAATGTTGCGAATTTGTAAAAACTAAAGTAGCTATTAAAAACCCTTCATGCGGAGAAATACGGCGTGGATTTTCTTCGCATAAATAAGCATGAACAATTTGTTGAAAATTCTTTAAAAAGTCCACGTGTTTAGACCTTAAAAGAATTGGGGGAAAATTATTTAAAAAATCTGGATATTGGGAAATTATCTAATAGTGGTATAAAAATCCACGTAGAAAGAACTTAATGGAGCATTGGAAATGTTATATAGCTTCGGAAATATCTTAAAAATAATATTTATAAAATTCCTGTAGTTAAACCTTAAAAGAGCAGGAAAAAAGTTCTGAAAAAATCCACTTAGCCCGACCTTAAAAATTTGTATGGGGATTTTTAATACTTTAAAAACTCACGAGCTATGACCTTACATAAGCTGAGAATGACCTTAACCTTAAATAAGCTTAGAACATTTCATAAAGCGTCTATAAAAATTAAAAAGGAACTGGAGAAAGATCTTGATTTTTTTAACCAAGCTTTTTGAAAAATTCTTTAAAAATCCACCCGATAAGACCTACAGGGACTGGGAAATTTTCTTTAAAAATCCGCGTGGTAAGGTCTGTAAAAAATAATTCATTTTAAAAAATCTCAATTGTACTCACAATATGTTATTTTCAATTACATTATTTTGCCTTACCCTGTCTCAATTGAACAAAATCTATTGACATTGACATTTTAAGCAGAGCCTTTTCCCGTTTTTTTTTTATTTCTCGGCTATAACACAATTTTATGCTAATTTTATAAGAAACCAGCCAGCAAAGAAGACGTGGAGAATAACAGCCATTAAATCTAATGATGATATTGCCAAAAGAATTTGCTTAAAGAAGAAATTCGTCTTGTCATTTGCTTAAGACATTTCAATCATTGTGGCATTGTTGATGCTGCTGTCATTGTTGTTGTTATTGTGTTCAGACCACCAGAAAAAGGGTATTTCTTTCTATCAATTGATTTGCATTTCTAAATATTTGTTAAAGATACCTACAGAAGGACGGACATACAGACAATTGCAGACACATCTTTGTACACACAACAACCACAACAAATTTCTGGGCAAGTTGTAGTGGAAGAAGGCTATACCAAAGAGTTATGTATAAATCCTATACAGGACATTATAATTAAAGGATGTTATAACAGGCAGACAGACTGACTCGCCTTTCTTCTTCTACCAAAGGAAACCACAAAACCAATTCCTTCTCTTGGAAAATATTTCTACTTTACTATTATAATTATGCATTTTAATTAATTCAGACGTGGTCCAATGTTGTTGTTAAATATTTGTAAATGTGTTCCTTCTTTCCATCCTCTCCTGCCCTCCATTTTGGCTATGGGTGTTGTGTATAAATGACATTTTCTAAATTAGATGGACTTGTCGCTCGGCGTTCAGGCTCAGTGTTGTGATGGTAATGATTTTCATATTGGTCTGTGTCTAAGTGGATTTTATATTTGGACGTCGCAAAACTTGTCTCTCACGGTGTGGGTGCGTGTGTGCGTGCCTCTTTTAAAAAGGGTTAATTTTTGTAGTTATGCTAATACATTATTACATCAAATGAAAAATTGTATGAAATTTATGCTAATTTCTTTGCCGTTTCGTTTTTCCCTTCTTTCTCCATTTTGTTTAACATTAAACAAAATCAAATTAAATTATAATTTTTGATTTCTCATTTAAGTATATTTTTTGTTTACCTGAAAAGGACGACAACAGCTTGTTGGATGTTATTTAAATAAATATTATTTTGAGAAATTGTGTTTTAATCAAAAAATGTTACAGCTAAACCATTGAGATTTTCGATCCAACACCAAGACAAAAATTGTAGCTAGGGCAATAATTAAGAACTCTCTAGTGTATCGAAAACGCATTGGAACGTTCCTTCAGACAGTTTTGGTCTTGACACTGTGGTACAAAACATGGCCAGAAAAATATTCAAGCGTTCTGTTGCAAAAATTCTATCGTGTTGGGACTCACAGACAACGGAAATATGGTTGGTTCATCGTGTTGGGACTCACAGACAACGGAAATATGGTTGGTTCCTTTGGTTCACTTCGTTTTTTTTTTCTTTTATAATGGTAAATGTAGTGAAAAACAGGGTTTCTAAGATTGTGTAATCGGATTTCTTGATCCCTTTTCCTTTTAAAGGAGTGGATAATATATTTCGAACAAGCTATTATTTTGTTAAATGGGTTAACAAATGGCTAAGTTATAGCGGTTGAAGAGTGGAAAAATGCACAAGACAAAGTGAAAATGATACCAAATAGTATAATTATTTATTTTCACCAAAATAGGAAATTAAATTAGCTTCCGAAAACGGGTTGAAAATCGGTTGAAAAATACATGAGTTATGGAATTTTTTGTGTTTTAAATTTTTGGTTTTGTATGCAAGTCGGTCTCTCCGCCCGTCTGTGGTATTCACTGTAGCATCCAGGTATTCTACGAAAATACTTCCAAATCTTCTGGACCTCAGTGTATTCTATGAGGAAGACTGCAGGCTTTCTATCAAAAGACCTCCAAGTCTTCTATTAGAGGACATCTTGGTTTTCTATTACATGAAGACCTCCAGGTCTTCTATTAAAAGACATCCAGGTCTTCTATGAGAAGACCTCCAAGTCTTCTATGAGAGGACATCTTGGTCTTCTATTACATGAAGACCTCCAAGTCTTCTATGAGACCTTCAAGTCTTCTATGAGAGGACATCTTGGTCTTCTATTACATGAAGACCTCCAGGTCTTCTATAAAAAGACCTCCAGGTCTTCTATGAGAAGACCTCCAGGTCTTCTATGAGAAGACTTCCAGGTCTTCTATGAGAAGACTTCCAGGTCTTCTATGAGAAGACCTCTAGGTCTTCTATGAAAAGACCTCAATGTTTTCTATGAGAAGACCTCCAGGTATTCTATTAGAAGACCTCAAGGTCTTCTATGAGATGATTTTCAGGTCTTCTATGAGAAGACTTCCAAGTCTTCTATGTGAAGACTTTCAGGTCTTCTATAAGAAGACCTCCGGGTCATCTATGTGAAGACCTCCAGGTCTTCTATGAGAAGACTTCCAGGTCTTCTATGAGAAGACTTCCAGGTCTTCTATGAGAAGACATCCAGGTCTTCTATGACAAGACCTCCAGGTCTTCTATGAGAAGACCTCCAGGTATTCTATGAGAAGACCTCAAAGTCTTCTATGTGAAGACCTTCAGTTCTTCTATGTGAAGACCTCCAGATCTTCTATAAGAAGACCTCCAGTTCTTCTATGTTAAGGCCTCCAGGTCTCCTATGTGAAGACCTCCAGGTCTCCTATGTGAAGACCTCTAGATCTTCTATGTGAAGACCTCCATGTCTTCAATGAGAAGACCTCCAGATCTTCTATGTAAAGACCTCCAGGTCTTCTATGTGAAGACCTCCAGGTCTTCTATGTGAAGACCTCCAGGTCTTCTATGTGAAGACCTCCAGGTCTTCTATGTGAAGACCTCCAGGTCTTCTATGAGAAGACCTCCAGGTCTTCTATGTGAAGCCCTCCAGGTCTTTCATGAGAAGACCTCCATTTCTTCTATGAAAAGACCTCCAGATCTTCTGTGAGAAACATCCAGGTCTTCAGGAGAAGATATCCAGGTCTTCTAGGAGAAAAACTCCAGGTCTTCTATGAAACCTCCAGTTCTTCTATGTGAAGACCTTCAGTTCTTCTATGGAAGACCACCATATCTTCTATAAGAAGACCTCCCGTCCTCTTATGAGAAAACCTCCAGCTCTTTCATGAGAAGACATCCAGGTCTTCTATGAAAAGACCTCCAGGTCTTCTATGAGAAGACCTCCAGGTCTTCTATGTGAAGACCTCGAGTTCTTCTACGAGAAGACCTTCATTAGGAGAAGATCTCCAGGTCTTCTGGGAGAAAATCTCCAGGTCTTCTTTGAGTCCTCCAGGTTTTTTATGAGAAGACCTTCAGGTCTTCAATGAGAAGACCTTCAGGTCTTCTATGAAAAGACCTCCAGATCTTCTGTGAGAAACATCCAGGTCTTCAGGAGAAGATATCCAGGTCTTCTAGGAGAAAAACTCCAGGTCTTCTATGAAACCTCCAGTTCTTCTATGTGAAGACCTTCAGTTCTTCTATGGAAGACCACCATATCTTCTATAAGAAGACCTCCCGTCCTCTTATGAGAAAACCTCCAGCTCTTTCATGAGAAGACATCCAGGTCTTCTATGAAAAGACCTCCAGGTCTTCTATGAGAAGACCTCCAGGTCTTCTATGTGAAGACCTCGAGTTCTTCTACGAGAAGACCTTCATTAGGAGAAGATCTCCAGGTCTTCTGGGAGAAAATCTCCAGGTCTTCTTTGAGTCCTCCAGGTTTTTTATGAGAAAACCTCCAGGTCTTCTATGAGAAAACCTCCAGGTCTTCTATGAGAAAACCTCCAGGTCTTCTATGAGAAGACCTCCAGGTCTTCTGTGAGAAGACCACCAGGTCTTCTATAAGAAGACCTCCAGTTCTTCTATGAGAAGACCTCCAGGTCTTCTATGACCCTTCCAATTCTTATATGTGAAGAAATTCAGTTCTTCTATGTGAAGACCTCCAGATCTTCTATAAGAAGACCTCCAGATCTTCTATAAGAAGACCTCCAGTTCTTCAGGATCTCCAGTTCTTCTATGTGATGATTCTAGTTCTTCAGGAGAAGATCTCCAGGTCTTCTAGGAGAAAATCTCCAGGTCTTCCATGAGAAGACCTCCAGTTCTTCTATGTGAAGACCTCCAGTTCTTCAATGTGAAGACTTCCAGGTCTTCTATGTGAAGACTTCCATGTCTTTAATGAGAAGACCTCCAGGTCTTTCATAAGAAGACCTCCAGGTCTTCCATGAGAAGACCTCCAGTTCTTCTATGAGAAGACCTCCAGATCTTCTGTGAGAAACCTCCAGGTCTTCAGGAGAAGATCTCCAGGTCTTCTAGGAAAAAATCTTTAGGTCTTCCATGAGAAGACCTCCAGATTTTCTATAAGAAGACCTCTCGGTCTTCTATTAGAAGACGTCCAGGTCTTGTATGAGAAGACCTCATTGTCTTCAATGATAAGACCTCCAGGTCTCCTGTGAGAAGGCCTCTAGATCTTCAAGGAGAAGATCTCCAGGGCTTCTATGAGAAAATTTCCAGGTCTTCCATGAGAAGACATCCAGGTCTTGTATGAGAAGACCTTTAGGTCTTTTGTAAAAAAAACCTCCAGGTCTTCTATGAGAAGATCTCCAAGTCTAATGCAGATGATCTCCAGTCTTTCGAGGAAAAGACATCTTGTTTTCTATGAGAAGACCTTAAGGTCCTCTACTATTATAAGCCCTATAGGCCATCTCTGAGAAATATCCAGGCCTTCCCTAGGTCATCTATAAAGGACTTTCTGATCTTCTTTAAGAAAACATCAAATTCTTCTACGAGAAGCCCTTTAGGTCTACTACGAGAGGACTCCCACGTCTTAAAAAAGAACGCTTGTGCGTTTTCTATGAGAAAACCTTCAAGTTTCCACTGAGGAGACATAAAGTACTTCTGTGAAAAAGCTTTCAGACCACCTGTGAAAGGCCTTCAGATTCTCTGTCAGAAGACCGCTAGTTCTTATGTGAAAAGACCTCCAGATTTTCTGTAAGAAGTCCTGCAGGTATTCTTTGAGAAGACATCCAGGCCTTCTTTAAGAAGTTTTTCAGGTCTTCTTTAAAAAGACTTTCAGGTCTTCTGTGGTTTTCTGAGAGATGACTTCATAGCATTCTATGAGAAGACCTCCATGTCTTTTATGAAAAGCCTTTCAAGTCTTCTGTGAAAAGACTTTTAGGAATTCTCTGTGAAGACTTTCAACTCATCTCAAAGAAGATTTCTAATTCTTCTATGAGAAGACGTCCATTGTCTGCTATCAGAAAACATCCAGTCCTCCAGGACTTCTATAAAATAATTTCCAGTTCGTCTATGAGAAGCCTATTAGGTCTTTTGTGAGAAGGCCTCCAAGTCTTTAAAGAGGAAACTTGCAGGTCTTCTATAAGAAAACGCCCACGTCTTCACTGAGGAAACCTGCAGGTCTTCTATGAAAACACTTTCAAGTCATCTGTTTGAACATTTCCAGAACTTCTATGAGAAAACCTTCAGATCTTCTGCAGGAAAGGCTCCAGAGACTCTATGAGAACACCAGTAGTTCTTCTGTGAGAATATCACTAATCGTTTACTAGATCTTCTATAAGATGACCTTCAGGTCTTCTGTCAGACGGTCTGCAGATTTTCTGTGAGAAGGTCTTCAGGTATTCTCTGAGAAAACTTCCAAATCTTCTTTGAGAAGACCTTCTGCTCATTTGTGAAAAGGCTGCCGGTTATCTACGAAAAAACCTACTGGTCTCCTATTAAAAAACCTCCAGCCCTTTTATAAAAAATAAATTCAGGTCTTATATTAAAAGGCTTCCAGGCCTCTTTATGAGAAGATATCCAGGTCTTCTATGAGAAGATGTCCAGAAGAATTCCAGGTCTTCTATTAGAAGAAAACCTGCAGGAGCAATGTGGGGAGACCTCTACGTTTACTGTGAGAAGACCTCATTTTCTTTTATAAAAAATGTCTCCTAACAATCCATGAGAGGACCTTCAACTCTTCTGTTAGAAGACTTCGAAGTTTTTTTTTAAGAGAAGGCGAAAGTATTTTATGCGCAAACCTCCAGGTCTTCTGTAAAATTGGGATTATCTCTCAATGTTGTCTACGAGAACGACTCTAGTAAAAGACCTCAGAAGTTATCTGATAAGGTATTTCGGTTTTTGATATTTGGTATTTTTTATGAGTATAGCGATTGATCATCACTAAAAGTTCACATGGTTCTCCATGAAAACACCAACTTGAAACAAGTATAGGATCATATTTTTCCATTGCATACTTTAGGGGGTGTCATGGTGTGAGTAAATGGTTTTTCAAGGGGATGACGATACCTGCATGGTTTTTCAATAGGTTGAATTGTGTGAGCTGAGAGAGAAGCTCTCTTTTCTCCACGCCTTATTCCAGTTCTGCTATCCATATTAATTTCAATTTTTCGAAGCCCAGTTCTTGTCCTGCTATATATTGCAATGGATACTGGCCGTGACTACGGCATGTAAGGGGTTCGAATCTATGTTTCCTTTCATCTCAATCTGAATCTGAGTCTCAATCTCTAATAATAAGTTAATTACCGCCTAAATATATGCAATGAAAATACATCTTACACCGTCTCCACTACAATAGCAGATGTTTCTTCCGAAAACATGTTCAACAACATAAATACGTTGGAAAACTTAAAAATATGTTGCCTTTGTTATCACTCCTCAATGCTGAGTTGTCTTGTTTTATAGCGGGTCACTATGAGTTGGAAAACCTTTTAAGTGGTCCTTACAGCTCCCTAGAGGCCACTTCACTTGACATATAATATAAAAATAATATTTACTGTTTAGTAGAATTTGTCAACGACATAACTTAAGTATGTTAAGTATGGCACAAACGAACGCTGTGAAACGAAACGGATGCAAATAAATAAAACAACAAAAGAACACAATATGCAAGGGCCCACTCTCCCACTCTCTCAGCCACCCTCTCCCTCTAAGCAACAACATATAAAAATAACATAAAGCTGCTATGCAATCTAGCATACTTTTAGGCCCACTTCCTATTTGTCATTTAATCTTGGCATGGCACGTAGAATTTTTGTCGTGATGATGTTTTGTAAGGCAAAACAACAACAGAAAAAACTGGCTTAATTACATAAATACTAACAAGATATATGTGAAAAAGCAGCTCTCACACAGAGTACTTTGGATGCAATGGAATGGTTGGAAATAAAAGACAATACTTTTATGTACTTGGATGCAACTAAGTGGGTACAACATAAAGCCGCAGGTAATTTGTCTTCATTAGTTTTGAGAGCGAACACACAAGTAGAGATAAACAACAATAACACACATCATGACTGAAAAATTATTTTCATCTTGCACAAAACAACGCTTGATATGTCAAAAACAATTCTCTACAAGGAAGCCGGATAAGCAAAGTATTGTTGAGCGACAACAACAAATGTATGGGACTTCCTCCTAATTAAAGGGATGTAAATAGTTAAGAAAATATCGCATTAAATGCAATTGTTTTAGAAGTGTGTTCCGAGGCTTGACTTAAGCATCAAGCAGAAATGTGATGTGAACAATAGTTTTGTTTTCTACAAGAGCCAAAAAGTAGGCTTGCTTTGACGTTGTAAGCATGGCAATTTTGCCCAGAAGTGTGCTGTACATTTTTCTTATTAATATAAGGCGGATTCTGTGATATGTTACAGTTGAAAATTCTCGTTAGAAAATTTTGAAATGTTTTATTTATATCAAAGATTTTATAATTTTTTTTTGACCACAATCTGTGATTCTTCCCTTTTGTGCACGGTCAAGTGAAAAGATACAGTTTTCCTACACACAGAAAAAATGGCCTCTCTAACATATGTGCCAAATATATTTTGCAGCAAACATATATTTGTTTGCAAGCAGTTCCAAACATAACATATGTTTGGGTGCAAACAAATACGAACCCAAAAGCCACCAAAAAACACATGCACCAGTGGGCGCATTCTGAGAGCAAGGGAGCGTAAATGTCAATGTGAAACACATTGAAATGTATGCTCACTTGCTCTCAGCAAGCCCTCACTGGCTATTTCTAACATATATACACATTTATTAATGGTGGTGTTTTTTATTGAAGGGCATAGAAAAAAGGCAAAACAACAAAGACACATAGGTACATACAAAATTCCAAAGAAATACATAACACACTTTAATAAAAGAAAACTGAATGAAATAACTTATAAAAAGTCGCACTTTTAAAAAGAAAAAATTATCTAGAAACATCGTTGAACGCTTCTCCTTAGTTGTGAAATAAAACGCAGTTTCTTCAAAGTTGAAATCATCAGCGGAAAATCGGCATCTGGAATCAAATGATTATATAATGTAATAATATGTATATCAATATTTCAAATATACATATGTATGTATATGAAAAATGTGTTGATGTAATTACCAATATTAAATGCGATTTCTTCCATGTCCAATAAAATATTTCCATTCACCTTTTTGATTCAATTATAAAATTTCCAATTATAAAAGTATTGGGCATTTAATTTACTTAAAAGCACCATTTCTTTAAGAAAACACAAAACAATGATTTATCCACTCGTTTTACCGTCTTTACTCAAAAATTGTAATTAGAAAACTGAAAAACAAGTAAAAAAGTGTCAGTCGGCTTTGCCGACAGATATATACCCTCAGCCAATGTGAAGCGAAACTTTCACCTCCGGACATATCGAACAAAACTTTTGTAGTGCAGGTACCCTTAGGGAGGACCGATATGGGCCATTTTAGAAGTCAAACTAAATTTTGATAAAATATTAGGACATCCAAAGTTTGGATCAAATTTGTTGCCCCATTCAAGTGATAGCATTTTAGTGACATTTTTAAAATATTGGGGAGAAGTACCGAAAGTTGTTGACCGGTATTGCGCATGAAACTAAGTTTGGATATAATATGACGAATACCAAATGTTGGACCATATCGGTCGAACAGTTCGAGAGTTATCGTCCTCTCCGACCGCCACATATGGTGACATAGGGGTTTTTTATTTTTTTGGGCTGTTTTCCCAAGAAATATGGACTTTTCCCTGAAAAAACTTTTACCGTCGCAATGGAGGTAGCGAATGCAAATCGCTTCAATAAAACTCAAAGTGATTCGAGAGCAGGTCTTAAAGTGAACTTATTCGAAATTTTGTGTGAGAGGTACCAGAAGGAGTAGACAAATATAGTCCATATTCGAACCTGATCTATATCTGGTAGATATATTAGGACGTGCAAAGTATAGATTACATCGGTCACTCCATTCAAGAGTTATCGTGCGCAAAATTTTTCCGAACATTTTTGAAGTTTTGTGGGGGAGGTACCTGAAGGAGTGGACCGATATAGCCCATCTTCGAATTTAAACTATGTTTTGATAAAATATTACGAATATTAAAAATTTTGGACCTCATCGACAGATCCGTTCGAGAGTTATCTTGCGCTCCAACCACTACATAAGGTGTCATAGGGACTTTTTTCATCTTTCCGGCCATTTTCTCAGGAAGTATGGACTTACCCCTGATGAAACTTGTACCGTCGTATGAGGGGTAATGAATACAAATTGTTGCAACAAAAATCAAAGCGATTCGAGAGCAGGCCCTAAACTGAACTTATCCGAAATTTTGTGTGGGAGGTACCCGAAGGAGTGGGCCGATTGAGTCCATATTGGAACCTCATCTAAGTCTGGTAGATATTTCACGATGTGCAAAGCATGGACAAAATCGGTTACTGCCTTCAAGAGTTATCATGCTCACAAATTTTCCGAACATTTTGGAACTTTTGGGGGGGAGGTCCGGGGTTGGACCGGTATAGCTCATCTTCGAACTTAAACTATGTTTCGACAAAATATTACAAAAGCCAAAATTTGAACCTAATCGGTTCATCCAATCGAGAGTTATCGTGCGCACCAGCCATCCAGACAGACGGACGGACATTGCTAAATCAACTCCAAATTGTCTGAAACACATTTCGTCCAAACATACTTGGGGTCTAAAACCATTATTTCGATCAGGCACATTTTGCCCGTATGAAAGTGTATATGGTAATATTAATAAGTCGCGAACTGTCAATATATTTTATATAATATGAATATATTTATATTAATTGAAGTGTTTTAGCCGGGGTCGCATAAAATTAACCACAACAAATAATTTATGTGGAAGCTGTGTTGGTGGTAATATTAAAAAATGGGTAAAAATGTGTTGAAATTTACAAGTTTTTTTGTGTTCTTTCTTGATTTCTGGTCAAACCACGGAAAATTCAAACCTGAGCTCAAAGAAAGAATTGAAGAGTACCCCTTGGGCAACATGGTTCTAATGTATGACTTTTCGATATATACACTGCATCCCCCTAAAATCGATGCTGACATTTTGAAGTTTTGAAATCTGGGTTTTTTGAATTTTTCTTATAATTGGAGGGCGCAACCAGATAATTTCCCAAACTATTTATTGGATTGTAGAACTCGTGATTCCACGTCGTTTGATGTATATCTCATGAGTGTGCTTCATACAGCTCCCTAGTAATAAGAGTCCAAAGTCTAAATTTTGGTGCGTAAATTTTCTATAAAAACCTATTTTTTGGCTTCAAAATTTACAACTGTGGCTCAGGTACCCTAGAACCCCGCGTGATTTTAGTTTTTTTATGCGCCGGATCTAATGAACCCTTCCGCGTTCAAATCCATCCACTAAAACGGCGGTTATAGATACCTTGAAAGTAGGAAATTCTGTAAAATTATATTTTGATGATTCCGCGCATTGAACCGCGATTTTCTTTGGTTATTTTTACATAAATGGAATCCTTCATACGCGATTATATTATTTTCTAAACCGTGTGGCATAAATTACCGAGATTCTGGAGTAATAGTCGTATTTCGTATAAAATAGAATTTGGTAGCACATCCGCGGTTCTTGACGAATTTGTTTCAAATTTGTTATAATGACGTATTTTTTATAGACGGTCACTGAAATCGGATGCGCCTTATAATCTTATGTACATCGCGCTATTTTTACCCACATAAAGGTTTTTTGAACAGTAAGATGCAGCTGACGGCACACTTTGGCCGCTGAATGAAAAGTGGAAAAATCGCTACATATTGATAGAGATGCACTCGCTGTATCTGAAAAGCGCATGCGCCTTAACTGATTTTAACGAAATCGCGAATTATACGTTTTTTTAACTTTTATGTTTTTTCTTTGGTTGCAATTTCAATATTACTTTCTATTTCATAATCCTATTGTTTATCAAAGTAAGCAAATACACTTTCCTGTTTGTCATCGCATTTTCCTTGAAGAAGTTTCAGCGAAGTCCGTCAGTCCTTGCATCGAAATTTAGCGAAATAGTAGAATAACTCCCAAAAATGTTTTTTCTATTTTTCGTATTAAACAAAAAAATATATTTTTGAAATAATATTCCAACAATAAGTTTTCGTCTTTTGTTGTTGCTGTCATGTGGCAGTTATAAATCCTATCGTTAAAATGTTGGTCTCATATTTTTCTACGCGTTGTCTAGAATCTGTACGTATTTTTAATTTATTTTTTCGAGTTTTATTTGGACTCTAAATTAGAATAAATTAAATTTACTCCAAGATTTTTTCAGTATTTCTTGATTTTCCGCGAAAATAGAAATACATTTAGTAAATATTTAGGCATCTACGGATAGATATTAAATGCTCCTAACGCTTTATATATACATTTTCTTATTACAGCAAAAATGGAATTTTTAAATATTTGTTCTTTATAAGGGAATAAAACCCCCCATAACTTTGGAGCGCAGCATCCAATTTTGTGAACGCGAACAGATTTGAAACCACGACTGTGTTCTTAATCTATGTTTTAAAAAATTGCGGATGTGCTCGCAAAAAAATTTTTAACATTTCTTCCAATGAAATTGCAAAAGAAATTTGAAATTTACCATATACCCTCGTTAGCATTAATGCTGAGGGTATAAAAAGACCAACATAATTCATACCATTTTTATAAAACAGCAATAGTCGGTAATACATCATATTTGACCATTTTTGTAATCACGCTATGGGGTTCCCCGAGAGGAAGAAAGCTATTGATTTTGGAGATGGTAAGATAATATTCAGGGGTCGAAGTGTGCAAAATGGGTATTTCAAAACCAAAGCCTCTCAATGGAAGAAGTTCTGCTTTACAAAGATGCAAAGTATGTTGGCGCAGGTGGAACTGGCAAACTGCTTCTGTTGGACATATTATAAGGGGAGAGCTTGATAGAGAAACTAGACCATATGAGCAAATGTGGGGCATTGATGGTAAAATATCACTGTTATTGCTCACTGCGCTAAGCTATACCAATTTTAATATTTTGAAATATTTAGCTTAATGATAAATACCACTGCAACTTTTTGATTTTTCTCTTCTACAAAGTGTTCAATAAGTACCAAGTGACTTAAAGATCCACGATTGATTAACCAAATATCCCTCAAAAATATTCCATAAAAATTCACGACAATTGTTCTGAATAACCTGCAAAATCTTTTCATAAAATACTGACCAATACTGTTGTGAACGTTTGTAAAAAATACTCATTGTCCATGAAAGCCCTTGAAGTCCTTCCAAAAATGTTATTGAAGTCTTCCAGATTATTTGTACAAAAGTCGTCCTTAATATTCCCAATTTTAAAATGCACGATTTTTTACGAAAACCTTCCAGACCCTTAAAAATTTACTATTATTGCTTTAAAACGCCTGCAAAACTAAATCTTAAGCGGGGTACACACCGAAAAATCGACAGTCAATACTGATGGTGTGTACCCCGCTTAATAAATCCGAGATAGTCGCTCTGAATGTCCTACAAAAATATTTTTTTAAATTTCCTTGATAAATGCTTTGAATGTCTTTCAAAAATGTCCACGATTAAAGCTCTGGATGTCCTCTAAAATCCAGAAATCCTTGAAGAAATGCGATTTGAAAAAATTAAAATCAAAAAGATTTTATACACCCACTATTAGTTAGAGAAAAATCATGAAATAAATTATTTAAAATATTTAAGAGCTGTATTGAACGATACTGTCCTTTGGATCTACATATATCAAATGGGGACATACATTGTCATAGCCATTTCAGTTGAATATTGTGGCTAAAACTTATATAAAACATACAGATACTGATTTGAAAGTCCAAAAAATATATTTATTCTCAAAGCAAACACGATTATTAGATGTTGACGTGTTCATGACTGCAATAAAAATCAATTTTTTATGATAAAAAAATTGAAAATATTGTGATACAAAAAATTGAGTGTATACATGAAACAATTTGTATATATGTATCTACATATATACATCTTTTATGTGAGTGACATAATCCCATTGACTCTTATTTCTCAAATGAAACCACCTATTTAGTGTTTTTTCTTCTGAAGTTATTTGTTCAAACTCATACTATCCCAGCAAAATTTGACGGAAGGGGTTCTTTGCGATGACGTGATTTCATGTCATCTTTTGCATTGGTTCAAAGGAAGTCGTGAAAGATCCGATCTTTTCATTAGCATTTAAACCAATGCAAAGGAAGTCGTGAAAGATCCGATCTTTTCATCAGCATTTGTACCCATTCCATCGATCCAATAGAGATGATGTTTGTGTTTTTATTTACACACCTGTTTATTTTCATTTTGGTATGTTTCAGTACTGCAAAAATCTACTCATTTTTACTATTTTTTCGGACAACATAAAGGAAAAATTGTTATCGTAGTAAAAATAAGTAGATTCTTGCAGTTTCTGGAACAGACCAAAGTTGTTAGAACTGTCGTCGTGATGTTGTCTTACATTTCCTGCATATCAAACAACTAAAACTTCTAAACAATTGGTATTATATGAAGTCCCAACCATCGAGCTAAAAATAGAATCGGACTGCACACATTGCTATTTTAAAAGTTCCCTTGTCTGTTCTAAATCTGACATAGAATGAAATCAATCAAATCTCGCTTCTTGGAATTTGAAAAAAAAAGTCCGAAACGAAAAGGAACAAGAATCTGAAAATAAAGAAGAAACTACTTTTGGAAAGAAACAATTAAAAATAAATTAATTAAGCATAAATGGTATTTTCCATAAAAAGTCTCTCCTCCCCGTTCGTTACATTTTGTTCTTAGAGATCCCTAAAGCAAGCCGGGTTGTAGATCCCTACATATTTCCGTCACTAAACAAAAGAGTATAAATTAGCAAAATGTTGTTATAAAATAACATAAAATATAAAATAAAAGTAATTTACGAAATAAAAATACTTAAAGGAGTGCATTTGGAGTCCATGTCGAAATCTGAACTGGTGATGGGAAGATAATTGAAAAAACCTTTTGTAAGATGAAAGAATATCAGTTGCGGAGAACGGAGGAAGTAATCTTTTGCGTTGCAGCGGTGGTGATTACATTGCAATTTTGGATGTAAACTTTTGAAAAACTAAACTGATAAATTAATTGTAGTTATTTCATGAATTCGTTTGAATTAATAAAGAGTTTTGTTTTTCACGAAAACCATATTTCAATACAGAATTTCTATTTTCCAAACAATACATGAAAATTTCATGCCAAGGGGTTGGTGAAAATGACATGCCAAATCATTGGTTAAAATGACATGTCAAAGCATGGGTGAAAATGACGTGTCAAAGCATTGGTGAAAATGACATGTCAAATCATTGGTGGAAATGACATGCCAAAGCATTGGTTAAAATGACATGCTTAGGATCCAGAAAAGAACGTCATCTTTTGGGGTCCACGCTCATATAAAATTCATCGATGAAGATGCTAAAAAGATGACATGCTAGATCACTTGCACCCATGATTGAATGTCATCTTTGGCATCGAACATTTTGCTGGGATGTTTAAAGAACGAAAAATCTTGTAGAAAAATATATAAATTTGTGCTTGACAACATTTTATAGCAGCCTATCAGTATAGTAAATACTTTCAGACATACACCTACATATGTGTTTTTGTATGTGTGTGTTCACTGATTATATTTAGTTTCTTTTTCTTTCTTTAGTAAGACTCGTATGTGCTCTTCTCTTCTCCATTGATTTGACGGTATGAGTTTTTCTTTTTTCTTGCTCCATAAGAAATCAAAAGTATGAGCTAATGCAATTATTTGTGATTTCCATTTTTGTTTCTGCTTAGAATATATTTTTTAGTAATTGCCAATCTTTATATAGGAAAATAAAAAAAAAATGTATGGAAAGGATAGATGTGTGATACATTTGTACATAGGTTTTTTTATGTACATATCTTTAAAAAATGATTTGAAAGAAAACAAATATCGATTTTTATAATGAAAAGGCTACGAAACTCATGATTGCATATTAAATTATCCCCAGAAGTATACCTTGATTTTTCATATTTGTATGCCGCTTTTATATGAATATGATAGATATATAGTCCAATATTGAATATATACATAGACATATGTATGGGAAATATAAAAGTATGTTTGTGTACTCGCAAGTATTTTCAAATAAAATTCCTCTGATGGTCTGCTACCAAATAAAGTGATATTTTTCAAAACTGTTTCTTCCACGTTTTTATTTCACTTCAACCCAGTGATTTTGATTTGAGATGAGATTGCTTGTCCGTTTTCGTGATATGCGTTAAATGTCACTCCCAGAGAGTCATCTCCTTAAACCACAAACATTTTTTTCACGTGGATTCCCAGTGATATTTGTTTTTTTTATAAATTTGATGTATACTTTTAGGGTTTTTTATTTCTTGTTTCTCTAAAAACAAGCATTTCACGTCAATTCCAACATATTCTAAGCTATCATAAAACATACTTTTAGGCATCAGGCTTGGTGATTTTTTCAATTTTGATTGAGATTTGCCTCATCAATATAATTGCCTACCTTTAGGGTTGTGTTCAATAGTTTTTTTTCCAGGGCCTCCATCAAAGAATATTCGATGCAATACATTTTGTATTCCTGTTTCTGTCATTTCAACACGCATTTGACATGACTTTTATTACAATAGACTTGCCGAACTTTTGAGTCGTTTTGTTTTTCATTGCCGAAATTTTACATTTACATTTCTTTTTTTTGTTTTTTTTTTTTGTTTTCGATGCTTGTTGTCCTTTGGCTTGTTACCACTAAATAAAACACCAACAAAAAATGTATTATGTAAGTATTTTTTATTGTTGTTTTTTGCTGGTTGTAATTTTTATAAAGAGATATGCATGTAAAACTGAACGTTTGGCCCGGAGATATGACAACCTGTACACAAACTTTCAAATATCATTCAAGCATCCACATCGACCAGCATTGACCACCTACAAACACCAACCAACAGTCAACCAGCGAAACAACCAACAAACCATCATCATGCCATTCCATCATCAATATACAGAAGCCAAAGCAATTGACCATTGTCCAGCAGGTCCCAAATGGAATGTGAGTTGCCAAAAAAGAGAACCAAACTCACACACTCGACAACAAAGATGCGAAAAAACGCAACTGAAAACCAGCAACGAAAAGTATATTCGAACTTTGGTAATTCTAGAGGAAGAAGAAGTATCGCCAGCGAAAAAACAAAGACTGCTCTAGAATATTCCCAAAAAAAAAAAAAATAATGACAAAATTTTGTTTCGTTTGTTTCAAACGCAGGGGTACATTGTACCCCACTCACACCAACCTTAAGAGGGTAACAACGAAAATCTATACCTCCTTTTTTGCTACTCCACTTGGCCTCTTTTGCTGGTGGGTGAGAGGCGCCGTTTGTTTGACGTACACTTGTCCGGTACAAACTCTTTTGGCAAAATAGAACATTAAAACTTACTAGGCAGCTTTTTTATTTGTTTATTTGCATGATTTTCGTAAAGGAATACATAATAAAGAAAATAAAAAAAATGTTTTTATAAAAATAGATAAGAGAAGGTAGGAGAAAATGTGGAGCTGGATTCATGTTATTTGAAAACAGTGATGCTTGAAGGATTTTCGGAGCACTAATTGTGGATTTTTAAAGAATATTTTAACAAGGACTTTTACAACAATAAGCGCGGATTTTTGAAGAATATTTTTCCAAGGAATTTTACAATAATAAGCGCGGATTTTTAAAGAATATTTTTCCAAGGAATTTTACAACAATAAGCGTGGATTTTTAAACAAAATTTTTTCTAAGGATTTTTACAACAATAAGTGCGGATTTTTAAAGAATATTTGTCCAAGGACTTTTACAACAATAAGCGTGGATTTTTAAACAATATTTTTCCAAGGACTTTTACAACAATAAGCGTGGATTTTTAAACAATATTTTTCCAAGGACTTTTACAACAATAAGCGTGGATTTTTAAACAATATTTTTCCAAGGACTTTTACAACAATAAGCGTGGATTTTTAAACAATATTTTTCCAAGGACTTTTACAACAATAAGCGTGGATTTTTAAACAATATTTTTCCAAGGACTTTTACAACAATAAGCGTGGATTTTTAAACAATATTTTTCCAAGGACTTTTACAACAATAAGCGTGGATTTTTAAACAATATTTTTCCAAGGACTTTTACAACAATAAGCGTGGATTTTTAAACAATATTTTTCCAAGGACTTTTACAACAATAAGCGTGGATTTTTAAACAATATTTTTCCAAGGACTTTTACAACAATAAGCGTGGATTTTTAAACAATATTTTTCCAAGGACTTTTACAACAATAAGCGTGGATTTTTAAACAATATTTTTCCAAGGACTTTTACAACAATAAGCGTGGATTTTTAAACAATATTTTTCCAAGGACTTTTACAACAATAAGCGTGGATTTTTAAACAATATTTTTCCAAGGACTTTTACAACAATAAGCGTGGATTTTTAAACAATATTTTTCCAAGGACTTTTACAACAATAAGCGTGGATTTTTAAACAATATTTTTCCAAGGACTTTTACAACAATAAGCGTGGATTTTTAAACAATATTTTTCCAAGGACTTTTACAACAATAAGCGTGGATTTTTAAACAATATTTTTCCAAGGACTTTTACAACAATAAGCGTGGATTTTTAAACAATATTTTTCCAAGGACTTTTACAACAATAAGCGTGGATTTTTAAACAATATTTTTCCAAGGACTTTTACAACAATAAGCGTGGATTTTTAAACAATATTTTTCCAAGGACTTTTACAACAATAAGCGTGGATTTTTAAACAATATTTTTCCAAGGACTTTTACAACAATAAGCGTGGATTTTTAAACAATATTTTTCCAAGGACTTTTACAACAATAAGCGTGGATTTTTAAACAATATTTTTCCAAGGACTTTTACAACAATAAGCGTGGATTTTTAAACAATATTTTTCCAAGGACTTTTACAACAATAAGCGTGGATTTTTAAACAATATTTTTCCAAGGAATTTTACAACAATAAGCGTGGATTTTTAAACAATATTTTTCCAAGGACTTTTACAACAATAAGCGTGGATTTTTAAACAATATTTTTCCAAGGAATTTTACAACAATAAGCGTGGATTTTTAAACAATATTTTTCCAAGGACTTTTACAACAATAAGCGTGGATTTTTAAACAATATTTTTCCAAGGACTTTTACAACAATAAGCGTGGATTTTTAAACAATATTTTTCCAAGGACTTTTACAACAATAAGCGTGGATTTTTAAACAATATTTTTCAAAGGAATTTTACAACAATAAGCGTGGATTTTTAAACAATATTTTTCCAAGGACTTTTACAACAATAAGCGTGGATTTTTAAACAATATTTTTCCAAGGACTTTTACAACAATAAGCGTGGATTTTTAAACAATATTTTTCCAAGGACTTTTACAACAATAAGCGTGGATTTTTAAACAATATTTTTCCAAGGACTTTTACAACAATAAGCGTGGATTTTTAAACAATATTTTTCCAAGGACTTTTACAACAATAAGCGTGGATTTTTAAACAATATTTTTCCAAGGACTTTTACAACAATAAGCGTGGATTTTTAAACAATATTTTTCCAAGGACTTTTACAACAATAAGCGTGGATTTTTAAACAATATTTTTCCAAGGACTTTTACAACAATAAGCGTGGATTTTTAAACAATATTTTTCCAAGGACTTTTACAACAATAAGCGTGGATTTTTAAACAATATTTTTCCAAGGACTTTTACAACAATAAGCGTGGATTTTTAAACAATATTTTTCCAAGGACTTTTACAACAATAAGCGTGGATTTTTAAACAATATTTTTCCAAGGACTTTTACAACAATAAGCGTGGATTTTTAAACAATATTTTTCCAAGGACTTTTACAACAATAAGCGTGGATTTTTAAACAATATTTTTCCAAGGACTTTTACAACAATAAGCGTGGATTTTTAAACAATATTTTTCCAAGGACTTTTACAACAATAAGCGTGGATTTTTAAACAATATTTTTCCAAGGACTTTTACAACAATAAGCGTGGATTTTTAAACAATATTTTTCCAAGGACTTTTACAACAATAAGCGTGGATTTTTAAACAATATTTTTCCAAGGACTTTTACAACAATAAGCGTGGATTTTTAAACAATATTTTTCCAAGGACTTTTACAACAATAAGCGTGGACTATTAAACAATATTTTTCCAAGGACTTTTACAACAATAAGCGTGGATTTTTAAACAATATTTTTCCAAGGAATTTTACAACAATAAGCGTGGACTATTAAACAATATTTTTCCAAGGACTTTTACAACAATAAGCGTGGATTTTTAAAGAATATTTTACCAAGGACTTTTACAACAATAAGCGTGGATTTTTAAAGAATATTTTACCAAGGACTTTTACAACAATAAGCGTGGATTTTTAAACAATATTTTTCCAAGGACTTTTACAACAATAAGCCTGGATTTTTAAACAATATTTTTCCAAGGACTTTTACAACAATAAGCGTGGATTTTAAAAGAATATTTTACCAAGGACTTTTACAACAATAAGCGTGGATTTTTAAACAATATTTTTCCAAGGACTTTTACAACAATAAGCCTGGATTTTTAAACAATATTTTTCCAAGGACTTTTACAACAATAAGCGTGGATTTTTAAACAATATTTTTCCAAGAACTTTTACAACAATAAGCGTGGATTTTTAAACAATATTTTTCCAAGGACTTTTACAACAATAAGCGTGGATTTTTAAACAATATTTTTCCAAGGACTTTTACAACAATAAGCGTGGATTTTTAAACAATATTTTTCCAAGAACTTTTACAACAATAAGCGTGGATTTTTAAACAATATTTTCCAAGAACTTTTACAACAATAAGCGTGGATTTTTAAACAATATTTTCCAAGGACTTTTACAACAATAAGCGTGGATTTTTAAACAATATTTTTCCAAGGACTTTTACAACAATAAGCGTGGATTTTTAAACAATATTTTTCCAAGGACTTTTACAACAATAAGCGTGGATTTTTAAACAATATTTTTCGAAGTACTTTTACAACAATAAGCGTGCATTTTTAAACAATATTTTTCCAAGGACTTTTACAACAATAAGCGTGCATTTTTAAACAATATTTTTCCAAGGACTTTTACAACAATAAGCGTGGATTTTTAAACAATATTTTTCCAAGGACTTTTACAACAATAAGCGTGGATTTTTAAACAATATTTTTCCAAGGACTTTTACAACAATAAGCGTGGATTTTTAAACAATATTTTTCCAAGGACTTTTACAACAATAAGCGTGGATTTTTAAACAATATTTTTCCAAGGACTTTTACAACAATAAGCGTGGATTTTTAAACAATATTTTTCGAAGTACTTTTACAACAATAAGCGTGGATTTTTAAACAATATTTTTCCAAGGACTTTTACAACAATAAGCGTGGATTTTTAAACAATATTTTTCCAAGGACTTTTACAACAATAAGCGTGGATTTTTAAACAATATTTTTCCAAGGACTTTTACAACAATAAGCGTGGATTTTTAAACAATATTTTTCCAAGGACTTTTACAACAATAAGCGTGGATTTTTAAACAATATTTTTCCAAGGACTTTTACAACAATAAGCGTGGATTTTTAAACAATATTTTCCAAGGACTTTTACAACAATAAGCGTGGATTTTTTAATAATATTTTTCCAAGGACTTTTACAACAATAAGCGTGGATTTTTAAACAATATTTTTCCAAGGACTTTTACAACAATAAGCGTGGATTTTTAAACAATATTTTTCCAAGGACTTTTACAACAATAAGCGTGGATTTTTAAACAATATTTTTCCAAGGACTTTTACAACAATAAGCGTGGATTTTTAAACAATATTTTTCCAAGGACTTTTACAACAACAAGCGTGGATTTTTAAACAATATTTTTCCAAGGACTTTTACAACAATAAGCGTGGATTTTTAAACAATATTTTTCCAAGGACTTTTACAACAATAAACGTGGATTTTTAAACAATATTTTTCCAAGGACTTTTACAACAATAAGCGTGGATTTTTAAACAATATTTTTCCAAGGACTTTTACAACAATAAGCGTGGATTTTTAAACAATATTTTTCCAAGGACTTTTACAACAATAAGCGTGGATTTTTAAACAATATTTTTCCAAGGACTTTTACAACAATAAGCGTGGATTTTTAAACAATATTTTTCCAAGGACTTTTACAACAATAAGCGTGGATTTTTAAACAATATTTTTCCAAGGACTTTTACAACAATAAGCGTGGATTTTTAAACAATATTTTTCCAAGGACTTTTACAACAATAAGCGTGGATTTTTAAACAATATTTTTCCAAGGACTTTTACAACAATAAGCGTGGATTTTTAAACAATATTTTTCCAAGGACTTTTACAACAATAAGCGTGGATTTTTAAACAATATTTTTCCAAGGACTTTTACAACAATAAGCTTGGATTTTTAAACAATATTTTTCCAAGGACTTTTACAACAATAAGCGTGGATTTTTAAACAATATTTTTCCAAGGACTTTTACAACAATAAGCGTGGATTTTTAAACAATATTTTTCAAAGGAATTTTACAACAATAAGCGTGGATTTTTAAACAATATTTTTCCAAGGACTTTTACAACAATAAGCGTGGATTTTTAAACAATATTTTTCCAAGGACTTTTACAACAATAAGCGTGGATTTTTAAACAATATTTTTCCAAGGACTTTTACAACAATAAGCGTGGATTTTTAAACAATATTTTTCCAAGGACTTTTACAACAATAAGCGTGGATTTTTAAACAATATTTTTCCAAGGACTTTTACAACAATAAGCGTGGATTTTTAAACAATATTTTTCCAAGGACTTTTACAACAATAAGCGTGGATTTTTAAACAATATTTTTCCAAGGACTTTTACAACAATAAGCGTGGATTTTTAAACAATATTTTTCCAAGGACTTTTACAACAATAAGCGTGGATTTTTAAACAATATTTTTCCAAGGACTTTTACAACAATAAGCGTGGATTTTTAAACAATATTTTTCCAAGGACTTTTACAACAATAAGCGTGGATTTTTAAACAATATTTTTCCAAGGACTTTTACAACAATAAGCGTGGATTTTTAAACAATATTTTTCCAAGGACTTTTACAACAATAAGCGTGGATTTTTAAACAATATTTTTCCAAGGACTTTTACAACAATAAGCGTGGATTTTTAAACAATATTTTTCCAAGGACTTTTACAACAATAAGCGTGGATTTTTAAACAATATTTTTCCAAGGACTTTTACAACAATAAGCGTGGATTTTTAAACAATATTTTTCCAAGGACTTTTACAACAATAAGCGTGGATTTTTAAACAATATTTTTCCAAGGACTTTTACAACAATAAGCGTGGATTTTTAAACAATATTTTTCCAAGGACTTTTACAACAATAAGCGTGGATTTTTAAACAATATTTTTCCAAGGACTTTTACAACAATAAGCGTGGATTTTTAAACAATATTTTTCCAAGGACTTTTACAACAATAAGCGTGGATTTTTAAACAATATTTTTCCAAGGACTTTTACAACAATAAGCGTGGATTTTTAAACAATATTTTTCCAAGGACTTTTACAACAATAAGCGTGGATTTTTAAACAATATTTTTCCAAGGACTTTTACAACAATAAGCGTGGATTTTTAAACAATATTTTTCCAAGGACTTTTACAACAATAAGCGTGGATTTTTAAACAATATTTTTCCAAGGACTTTTACAACAATAAGCGTGGATTTTTAAACAATATTTTTCCAAGGACTTTTACAACAATAAGCGTGGATTTTTAAACAATATTTTTCCAAGGACTTTTACAACAATAAGCGTGGACTATTAAACAATATTTTTCCAAGGACTTTTACAACAATAAGCGTGGATTTTTAAACAATATTTTTCCAAGGAATTTTACAACAATAAGCGTGGACTATTAAACAATATTTTTCCAAGGACTTTTACAACAATAAGCGTGGATTTTTAAAGAATATTTTACCAAGGACTTTTACAACAATAAGCGTGGATTTTTAAAGAATATTTTACCAAGGACTTTTACAACAATAAGCGTGGATTTTTAAACAATATTTTTCCAAGGACTTTTACAACAATAAGCCTGGATTTTTAAACAATATTTTTCCAAGGACTTTTACAACAATAAGCCTGGATTTTTAAACAATATTTTTCCAAGGACTTTTACAACAATAAGCGTGGATTTTAAAAGAATATTTTTCCAAGGACTTTTACAACAATAAGCTTGGATTTTTAAACAATATTTTTCCAAGGACTTTTACAACAAGAAACGTGGATTTTTGAAGAATATTTTTCCAAGGACTTTTACAACAATAAGCGTGGATTTTTAAACAATATTTTTCCAAGAACTTTTACAACAATAAGCGTGGATTTTTAAACAATATTTTTCCAAGGACTTTTACAACAATAAGCGTGGATTTTTAAACAATATTTTTCCAAGGACTTTTACAACAATAAGCGTGGATTTTTAAACAATATTTTTCCAAGGACTTTTACAACAATAAGCGTGGATTTTTAAACAATATTTTTCCAAGGACTTTTACAACAATAAGCGTGGATTTTTAAACAATATTTTTCGAAGTACTTTTACAACAATAAGCGTGCATTTTTAAACAATATTTTTCCAAGGACTTTTACAACAATAAGCGTGCATTTTTAAACAATATTTTTCCAAGGACTTTTACAACAATAAGCGTGCATTTTTAAACAATATTTTTCCAAGGACTTTTACAACAATAAGCGTGGATTTTTAAACAATATTTTTCCAAGGACTTTTACAACAATAAGCGTGGATTTTTAAACAATATTTTTCCAAGGACTTTTACAACAATAAGCGTGGATTTTTAAACAATATTTTTCCAAGGACTTTTACAACAATAAGCGTGGATTTTTAAACAATATTTTTCCAAGGACTTTTACAACAATAAGCGTGGATTTTTAAACAATATTTTTCCAAGGACTTTTACAACAATAAGCGTGGATTTTTAAACAATATTTTTCCAAGGACTTTTACAACAATAAGCGTGGATTTTTAAACAATATTTTTCCAAGGACTTTTACAACAATAAGCGTGGATTTTTAAACAATATTTTTCCAAGGACTTTTACAACAATAAGCGTGGATTTTTAAACAATATTTTTCCAAGGACTTTTACAACAATAAGCGTGGATTTTTAAACAATATTTTCCAAGGACTTTTACAACAATAAGCGTGGATTTTTTAATAATATTTTTCCAAGGACTTTTACAACAATAAGCGTGGATTTTTAAACAATATTTTTCCAAGGACTTTTACAACAATAAGCGTGGATTTTTAAACAATATTTTTCCAAGGACTTTTACAACAATAAGCGTGGATTTTTAAACAATATTTTTCCAAGGACTTTTACAACAATAAGCGTGGATTTTTAAACAATATTTTTCCAAGGACTTTTACAACAACAAGCGTGGATTTTTAAACAATATTTTTCCAAGGACTTTTACAACAATAAGCGTGGATTTTTAAACAATATTTTTCCAAGGACTTTTACAACAACAAGCGTGGATTTTTAAACAATATTTTTCCAAGGACTTTTACAACAATAAGCGTGGATTTTTAAACAATATTTTTCCAAGGACTTTTACAACAATAAGCGTGGATTTTTAAACAATATTTTTCCAAGGACTTTTACAACAATAAGCGTGGACTATTAAACAATATTTTTCCAAGGACTTTTACAACAATAAGCGTGGATTTTTAAACAATATTTTTCCAAGGACTTTTACAACAATAAGCGTGGACTATTAAACAATATTTTTCCAAGGACTTTTACAACAATAAGCGTGGATTTTTAAACAATATTTTTCCAAGGACTTTTACAACAATAAGCGTGGATTTTTAAAGAATATTTTACCAAGGACTTTTACAACAATAAGCGTGGATTTTTAAACAATATTTTTCCAAGGACTTTTACAACAATAAGCCTGGATTTTTAAACAATATTTTTCCAAGGACTTTTACAACAATAAGCGTGGATTTTAAAAGAATATTTTTCCAAGGACTTTTACAACAATAAGCGTGGATTTTTAAACAATATTTTTCCAAGGACTTTTACAACAATAAGCGTGGACTATTAAACAATATTTTTCCAAGGACTTTTACAACAATAAGCGTGGATTTTTAAACAATATTTTTCCAAGGACTTTTACAACAATAAGCGTGGATTTTTAAACAATATTTTTCCAAGGAATTTTACAACAATAAGCGTGGATTTTTAAACAATATTTTTCCAAGGACTTTTACAACAATAAGCGTGGATTTTTAAACAATATTTTTCCAAGGACTTTTACAACAATAAGCGTGGATTTTTACACAATATTTTTCCAAGGACTTTTACAACAATAAGCGTGGATTTTTAAAGAGAATTTTTAAAACAATAGGCGTGGACTTTTAAACATTGTTTTTCCAAGGGCTTTTATAACAATAAGCGTGGACATTTTAATAAAGGGCTTTTGCAATAATAAACTATATTTTTCAAAGGATTTTTGAAGAAATAAGCGCAGATTTTTCAACCATATTTTTAGAGCAATAAGCGTGGATTTTTATACAATATTATTACAATGACTTTTAGAGCAATAAGCGTGAATTTTCAAAGAATATTTTCTAATGGACTTCTAGAGCAATAAGCATGGATTTAAAAAAATTTTTCCCAATGACTTTTAGAGCAATAAGCGTGGATTTTTCAAAGAATATTTTTTTATAGACTTTAAGAATTATAGACGTGGATTTTCTAAAGATTTAAAAAAAATTCAAGGACTTTAGAGCCATTAGCGTGGATTTTTTTAAAGATTTTTTTTAAGGTTTTTAAGTCCATAAGCGTGGAGTTTTTAAAGATTTTTCAAGGACTTTTAGGGCCATAAGATTGGATATCTTATAGAATTTTTTGCAAGGACTTTTAAGGCCATACACGCAAATTTCTTAAAGATTCTTTCAAGGAATTTAAGGGCCATAAGATTGGATTTCTTATATTTTCTTATAGGGCCACAGGCGTGAATTTCTTAAAGAATATTTTAAGGGAATTGGATTTTTTAAACACCATAACTTGGATTTTTTAAACACTTTTTTCAAGGCTTTTAGGGCCATAAGCATAGATTTTTTAAAGACTTTTCTAATGACTTTTAGGGCCATAAGATTGGATTTCATAAAGAAGACCCTTGCCGCATGAAATGGTGCTTCTTAAGGCCCTTGCCATATGAAAGCGTGCCTTTTAAGACCCTTTCCACATGAAAGGGTGTTTCTTAATACCTTTTCCACGTGAAAGGGTGCTTCTTAATACCCTTTCCACATGAAAGGGTGCTTCTTAATACCCTTTCCACATGAAAGCGTGCTTCTTAAGACCCTTTCTACATGAAAGCGTGCTTCTTAAGACCCTTTCTACATGAAAGCGTGTTTCTTGAGACCCTTCACGAGACTCTTTCCAAAGGAAAGGGTGCTTCTTCAGCCTATTTCCAAAGGAAAGGGTGCTTCTTAAGACTCTTTCCAAAGGAAAGGATGCTTCTTAAGACTCTTTCCAAAGGAAAGGGTGCTTCTTAAGACTCTTGCCAAAGGAAAGGGTGCTTCTTAAGCCTATTTCCAAAGGAAAGGGTGCTTCTTAAGACTCTTTCCAAAGGAAAGGATGCTTCTTAGGACCCCTTCCAGAGGAAAGGGTGCTTCTTAAAGACCTTTCCAAAGGAAAGGGTGCTTCTTAAAGCCCTTTCCAAAGGAAAGGGTGCTTCTTAAAGCCCTGTCCAAAGGAAAGGGTGCTTCTTAAGACACTTTCCAATGGAAAGGGCGCTTCTTAAGACCCTTTCCTGGGGAAAGGGTGCTTCTTAAGACACTTTCCAAAGGATAGGGTGCTTCTTAAAGCCCTTTCCAAAGGAAAAGGGGGTTCTTAAAGCCCTATCCAAAGGAAAGGGTGCTTCTTAAAGCCCTTTCCAAAGGAAAGGGTTCTTCTAAAGACGCTTTCCTTAGGAAAGGGTGCTTCTTAAGACCCTTTTCAAAAGAAAGGGTGATTCTTAAGACCATTTTCAAAGGAAAGGGTGATTCTTAAGACCATTTCCAAAGGAAAGTGTATTACTTAAGACCCTTTCCTGAGGAGAGGGTGCTTCTTAAGACCCTTTCCTGAGAAAAGGGTGCTTCCTCAGACCCTTTCCAAAGAAAAGGGTGCTTCCTCAGACACTTTCCAAAGAAAAGGGTGCTTTTTAAGACCCTTTTCAAAGGAAACGGTGCTTTTTAAGACCCTTTCCAAAGGAAACGGTGCTTCTTAACACCCTTTCCCGTGGATAGGGTGCTTCTTAAGACCCTTTCCCGTCGACAAGGTGCTTATTAAAATCCTTTCCCGTGGAATGGTTGCTCCTTAAAACCATTTCCCGTTTAAAGGATGCTTCTTAAGACCCTTTCCAAAGGAAATGGTGTTTTTTAAGACTCTTTCCAAATGAAATGGTGGTAGAGAACATAGTAAAGGTACTTCCGTTTAATCCGCTCACCTCAGTTTTAAAGAAATATGATTCCTGGACCAGTGTCTAAGGTCGAGGGAGTTTGCAAGAGTTCGGCTGCAGCAGCAGTAACAGTTTTGCAATGATGCAACTCGCTGAGGCGCTAGGTCTGGTCCACAACTTCTTATATGAGGATGTCCCTAAGATGATCTTAGGCATCAGTATTCTCAATAATTGCCAACCTGAGATCTTTCTTGGCAATGCGTTGCACAGTATTATCAACATACTTAGGGTCAGATGAGCGTTGTTTTTGTGATGAGCTGCCGTTGTTCGTCTCCGCACACGTTCAAGGTTTCTTCTTTGAAGTAGTTGACGCTGACACAGACTCTTCATTGTTCCGTCTGCTCACATTTGAACATAAATCGGTCCATTAACTGACTCGCCACCATTACCCTGGTATGGAGTTGGACATTGGGGCAGATGAGGTGTTATGGCTCTTAAAAGGTCCTCTCTATAAGATCCCAAGAGTTCTACTGGTGCCTAAAGAAAAACTCCAGAAAACTAGTGTTGCCTATAGACGACCCTGTTGCGGAGTTTTGGAGCTATGTCTCTGCAGACGTCCTCTGTATAAGGCCTCGAAATATCTTCGGCTGCCGTTAGAAGACCTGCCTTTAAGAGATCTGAAGAGGTCTTCTTTTTTCCTTAATAAATGTTATGCTGCCTATAGAAGAACACCTCAAGAGGTCTTATGTTGCCTAAAGATGGCATCAAGACGTATTCTGTTACATATAGGAGACCCCAGGGGGTTTTCTGTTGCCTAAAGGAGACCCCAAGAGGACATCTGTTGGACTTCTTTTGCCTATAGAAGTCATCAAGTAAGAAATAATTGTGGAGAGGTAGCAAGCCTGTTCAAACGCTTGTCTTTGTCACACAGGACCATGGGCTGCTGGCGACAATAGTGAGGAATTCGCTGTCAATGTCCATATTTGAAAGGGAAAGTAAAGTAGATGCACTTGTGAAAGGGAGGACTGAGAGTCCTCATACCATCCATACCAGCATCAATTCGTATATCCATGAAATATCCATTTGTGGAGGAACTGAGGTTGATCTTGGAATAGCCTCTTTAAGGTTCTAACCCACTATTCAACCGAAATGGCTGAAATTTGTGATTTCGTTTTCGCTAGGCTATGAAAACATTCCTGCAGAGAATTTTCGGTATTTTAAAGGATTAGCCGCATTATTTCAGCGATATGAATGAAATTTGGCATTTAGCCTTCTTTGTGACCGCAAATTTGTCGGTATATGTCCACGCTTTGATATACCCCCATAGAACCGTATCCCGATTTTTGGTATTTTGAAGATTATAGTCACATTCTCTCACCGAAATGGCGGAAAATTGGTATTCTTTGGAGCTACAAAACGTTCTTCCAGATGTTTGTCAGTATAGAACCCGAATATAACGTTACCGCAAGATTTTCGTTATATTGAAAGTTTTAGCCACATTATCTACCCGAAATAACTGAAGTTTGGAAAACAGTCTTCGATAGGGGTACAACAAATTTCTTACAAAAATGTGCAAAAGAGGTCCACGTTTTGGTGTAGTACCCTCAAAAAACTACCTAGGATATTAGGTTTTTTTTTTTATATTTTAGTCACATTTTCCTACCGAATTTGTAATTAATTGGAATTTTGTGTTCCCAAAAGGTAGAAATGTCCGTTCAGAAAGCAACCCATATAGGTCCAGATTTTGGTATAGCCCCCCTATAACGTTACCTACCTAACGTTATCCCCCTAAAACGTTACTTACTGATCTATTTCTGCAATTTGGTATTGCCGGTTCTCAAAGGGTACAGAAGTCAATTAGGAAAATTGTAAATATAGGTCAAAAGTTTGGAGATAAAGCGATAACGCCCGACGTGTGGACTTTTAAACTCTTTATTATTTATTTCTTCTGAAGTATGTAGCTGTAACATGGTATTTCCGACACTCAGGATGTGGAATACCAGGGTACAAAATATTAAAGACCAAATTTTTCATTTACTAATATGTTTTGTATATTTTGACCCTCATTCAAACCTTTATTTACAGTTTTCTACAGAAAATGTGGTGTCGTATCCGTGTTTTCTATAGAGAATTCGGTGGTAGAAAATTTTGTTAAAAAAGGTTGTACAAATATGGGTATCAGGCCCATGATTTCTTTAGAAAATTTGTGTGTAGAGAATTGTGGTAATCTGTACATTCTGTGCATTATTACATTTTCACGAGTAACTCCTAGTTTTCCCTCACATACGCTTACTCAGCTCCCTCTAATAACTTCCTGCACTACATACATAAGTACCAAACGAAATTAAAATAAAAAGTAACCAACATTTTTGTTGGCATTTTTAATTTATTATGTCTGTCAATGATTTCTTCGTTTTTTGGCAATTGCCAAAAATTCGCGCTCTACCTAACGGATAAATGACCAGGAACAGTAAGGTGGTCATTTACAACAGCATCATTGACCATTTGATGGTGCTATGAAGGGTGGGTGGGCGCTATTGACTCCTCAACACCCATCATCATCTTAAACACAGCTGCCTTTTCAATATTTTTCGAAATACATTTCGCTGCAAATGTTGGCCATTAAAAAATAAAGGGGATCTAAAGAAAAATAGAAAACAAAAACTAAAAAACCAAGGCTTCATAGAAATTCTGAAATTTCATACAGTATTATTTTTTGGTGATTTTGTTTTGTGGCAATTCATTTTGGTGGCAGAAATTGAACAAAATACAATTGTACACAAATCAAAAACAACAACAAGAACAACAGCAAGAAGAGAACAACATGCACATGAGGATTTATTTTAGCCATACTGCAGGAAAGTTATATATTCGCTATGACCATCAACATTCATCGCTGGTCAGCAGTCAGCTCCCCCAAAGTGTTTGCATAAGTTCCAGCTCCAGTACAGTTGTGCCATTGTTTGTAGCATTGTTTCCCTTAATTAATGTTTAATCAGCAGAGCAGTCATTTGGATTTTTTGGCAAAAATAAAATCGTTGGCTTCATATCATTTGCTTTACTCTCATACCACCTCCCACCCACTCTCCACCCCTCCCCTCTCCCAAGCAAGGAAATTAAAAATCCAAAAAAGCGCGAAAAATCATTCAACTGTTCAAAATGAGGGAGGCCGGAATACATGCATGCATGTACGCCCTCTCCCACTCCCATAGATATTGGCTTTACTATTGCAATTTAGCCATGTGCCAAGGCCAAGTTAAGTTAAAAGTGAAGGGGGCAAGTGTTACGGAGGAATGCGTTAAAAAGATCTCATACTTCTCATATGCGATTTAAATACAAATGAGATGAGACTTTGGAAAATATTCAATATATTGTTAAACTCGAAAAATATGGTATGTGGAAGTAGCCCATCTGATATTCTTGGCCATTGAAGGTCCTTTAAAGTCTATGTGGACTTTCAAAAATAGATGTCTTGCAGTGAGTCCAGGGAAATTCTTCAACCGACTTATATTGGTGCTATAAAACCTACATTGGTTGACACAGGTCCTTAGTGGACAATGTCAGTCTTCAAGGCATTCATATGTCCGATTCGGGTCATTGAAACAATGTTAATGATAACTCAAAGTCTTTCAAAGGACCTCCATGATAGATTCCAAACTTTTGCCCAACTGCTTTCCTCTAGCGTATATTAATGGTCAGTCTGATGTTATTATCGAAGAAAATTATGTTACTGCTGTCGTTGCTGCAGCAGCATGATGAGCCTAAAAAGCCTGGAAGGAGGTTAAATGCGAAAGGGTGCATGGGTTATGAAAACTTTGTTGAATTTCTGTGTGCAGAGTTTTTGTTTTCTTATTCTATCAGAAAAATTTCGGCAATGCAACACAGTCAAGTTGTGAGCAAAAAAGTCAAAAACAAGTAACGCTTTGCGATGCTAGCTTCACGATTCACCAAGGACTGACTTGAGGTGAATGGTGGTGGGTGGCAATTGGTCCATGGTGATGGTCATTTTTAAGAACCTCAGCTATTTTGTTTCACTTTTTTTCGAACGAGAGGAGAAGGAGGTTTCAACGCTTTTACACCCAAAGTCCAGGTTTTGAAGTTTGTGGTACTCAAGTATTTTATATCTCATAGTGAGAGTGTGTGTGCGCGAGTTTTTTTATTGGTATACTCATATGGTTCTTGCACGAGTGTGTGTTTGTGTCCATCTCTGTTTTTGTTACATTTTTGTTGTTCCTCCTGCTTATACGATATTTAACGCGATTGTCAAAAATGGAACAAAACATTATAGAATGAAAAATATGTAAATGTTTTCTGGTAATTTTTATTCGTTGTTTTGACCCAGAATATAAAAGAAGGATAATATGGGTGATTCCATGACTACAAGAGGGGGAGATTCAAAAGATTTCTATAAGGTGGAGATATTCGTTTTCGTAGAAAGCATGGAATAGACCTCATTTTTCAACAGAAAGCAAGGTGGAGACCTCAGATTCTATATAAAACAAGGTGGAGACCTTGGTTTACTATAGAAAACAAAGCGGATACCTTCATTTTCCATAGAAAACCAGTAGCAGACCTTCATTTTCCATAGAAAACAAGGTGGAGACCTTCGTTTTTTCATAGAAAACAAGGTGGAGACATTCGTTTTCCATAGAAAACAAGGTGGAGACCTTCGTTTTCCATAGAAAACAAGATGGAGACATTCGTTTTCCGTAGAAAACAAGCTGGAGACCTTCGTTTTCTTTGGAAAACAAGGTGGAGACCTTCGTTTTCTATAGAAAACAAGGTGGAGATCTTCGTTTTCTATAGAAAACAAGGTGGAGACCTTCGTTTTCCATAGAAAACAAGGTGGAGACCTTCGTTTTCCATAGAAAACAAGGTGGAGACCTTCGTTTTCCATAGTAAACAAGGTGGAGACTTTCGTTTTCCATAGAAAACAAGGTGAAGACCTTCGTTTTCCATAGAAAACAAGGTGGAGACCTTCGTTTTCCATAGAAAAAAAGGTGGAGACCTTCGTTTTCCATAGAAAACCAAATGAAGACATTCGTTTTCCGTAGAAAACAAGCTGGAGACCTTCGTTTTCCGTAGAAAACAAGCTGGAGACCTTCGTTTTCTTTGGAAAACAAGGTAGAGACCTTCGTTTTCTATAGAACACAAGGTGGAGACCTTCGTTTTCTATAGAAAACAAGGTGGAGACCTTCGTTTTCCATAGAAAACAAGGTGGAGACCTTCGTTTTCCATAGAAAACAAGGTGGAGACCTTCGTTTTCCATAGAAAACAAGGTGGAGACCTTCGTTTTCCATAGAAAAAAGGTGGAGACCTTCGTTTTCCATAGAAAACCAAATGGAGGCTTTCGTTTTCTATAGAAAACAAGGTGGAGACCTTCGTCTTCCATAGAAAACAAAATGGAGACCTTCGTTTTCCATAGAAAAACAAAATGGAGACCTTCGTTTTCCATAGAAAACAAGGTGTATACCTTCGTTTTCCATAGAAAACAAGGTGGAGATCTTCGTTTTCCACAGAAAACAAGGTGGATACCTTTGTTTTCCATAGAAAACAGGGTAGAGACCTTCGTTTTCCATAGAAAACAAGGTGGAGACCTTCGTTTTCTATAGAAAACAAGGTGGAGACCTTCGTTTTCTATAGAAAACAAGGTGGAGACCTTCGTTTTCTATAGAAAACAAGGTGGAGACCTTCGTTTTCTATAGCAAACAAGGTGGAGAGCTTCGTTTTCTATAGAAAACAAGGTGGAGAGCTTCGTTTTCTATAGAAAACAAGGTGGAGAGCTTCGTTTTCTATAGAAAACAAGGTGGAGAGCTTCGTTTTCTATAGAAAACAAGGTGGAGACCTTCGTTTTCTATAGAAAACAAGGTGGAGACCTTCGTTTTCTATAGAAAACAAGGTGGAGACCTTCGTTTTCTATAGAAAACAAGGTGGAGACCTTCGTTTTCCATAGAAAACAAGGTGGAGACCTTCGTTTTCCATAGAAAACAAAGTGGAGACCTTCGTTTTCCATAGAAAACAAGGTGGAGACCTTCGTTTTCCATCGAAACAAGGTGCAGACCTTCGTTTTCCATCGAAAACAAGGTGCAGACCTTCGTTTTCCATCGAAAACAAGGTGGAGACCTTTGTTTTCTATAGAAAACAAGGTGGAGACCTTCGTTTTCCATAGAAAACAAGGTGGAGACCTTCGTTTTCCATAGAAAACAAGGTGGAGACCTTCGTTTTCCATAGAAAACAAGGTGGAGACCTTCGTTTTCCATAGAAAACAAGGTGGAGACGTGGAGACCTTCGTTTTCCATAGAAAACAAGGTGGAGACCTTCGTTTTCTATAGAAAACAAAATGGAACATTCGTTTTCCATAGAAAACAAAATGGAGACCTTCGTTTTCCATAGAAAACAAAATGGAGACCTTCGTTTTCCATAGAGAACAAAATGGAGACCTTCGTTTTCCATAGAAAACAAGGTGGAGACCTTCTATAGATAATAAGGTGGAAACCTTCGTTTTCCATAGAAAACAAGGTGGAGAACATCGTTTTCCATGGAAAACAAGGTGGAGACCTTCGTTTTCTATAGAAAACAAGATGGAGACCTTTGTTTTCTATAGAAAACAAGGTGGAGACCTTTGTTTTCTACAGAAAACAAGGTGGAGACCTTTGTTTTCTACAGACAACAAGGTGGAGTCCTTCGTTTTCCATAGCAAACAAGGTGGAGACCTTCGTTTTAAATAGAAAACAAGGTGGAGACTTTCGTTTTCTATAGCAAACAAGGTGGAGACTTTCGTTTTCTATAGCAAACAAGGTGGAGACCTTCGTTTTCTATAGAAAGCAAGGTGGAGACCTTCGTTTTCCACAGAAAACAAGGTGGAGACCTTCGTTTTCCATAGAAAACAAGGTGGAGACCTTCGTTTTCTATAGAAAACAAGGTTGAGACCTTCGTTTTCTATAGAAAACAAGGTTAAGACCTTCGTTTTCCATAGAAAACAAGGTTAAGACCTTCGTTTTCCATAGAAAACAAGGTGGAGACTTTCGTTTTCTATAGAAAACAAGGTGGAGACTCCACCAATTTGGGACTCCAACAATTTTTCCTTCGTTTTCCATAGAAAGCAATGTGGAGACCTTCTTTTTCCGCTTTCTATAGAAAACAAGTTGGAGACCTTCGTTTTCGATAGAAAACATGGTGGAGACCTCCGTTTTCCATAGAAAACAAGGTGGAGACCTTCGTTTTCCATAGAAAACAAGGTGGAGACTCCACCAATTTGGGACTCCAACAATTTTTCTATAGAAAACTTGGGTCTCCACCAATTTTTCTATAGAAAACTTGGGTCTCCACCAATTTTTCTATAGAAAACTTGGGTCTCCACCAATTTTTCTATAGAAAACTTGGGTCTCCACCAATTTTTCTATAGAAAACTTGGGTCTCCACCAATTTTTCTATAGAAAACTTGGGTCTCCACCAATTTTTCTATAGAAAACTTGGGTCTCCACCAATTTTTCTATAGAAAACTTGAGTCTCCACCAATTTTTCTATAGAAAACTTGGGTCTCCACCAATTTTTCTATAGAAAACTTGGGTCTCCACCGATTTTTCTATAGAAAACTTGGGTCTCCACCGATTTTTCTATAGAAAACTTGGGTCTCCACCGATTTTTCTATAGAAAACTTGGGTCTCCATCAATTTTTCTAAAGAAAACTTGGGTCTCCATCAATTTTTCTAGAGAAAACTTGGGTCTCCACCAATTTTTCTATAGAAAACTTGGGTCTCCACCAATTTTTCTATAGAAAACTTGGGTCTCCACCAATTTTTCTATAGAAAACTTGGGTCTCCACCAATTTTTCTATAGAAAACTTGGGTCTCCACCAATTTTTCTATAGAAAACTTGGGTCTCCACCAATTTTTCTATAGAAAACTTGGGTCTCCACCAATTTTTCTATAGAAAACTTGGGTCTCCACCAATTTTTCTATAGAAAACTTGGGTCTCCACCAACTTGTGTCTATTTTCTTTTGTGGGTCTATGGATTCACCCATATGTCAACATCTCATTTGTTTTCTATTTTGCTTGCTTTTGTTATTGACGTCGCCGTTCTCCGTTGTGCAAACGAAAAGGAATGAGATGATAAAAAATCATCAATTCTTCTTTAATCCTTCTTTTTTCTCGCTTTTCGTACACCAAGTCCTGCTCTCTCACTTAACGTTATTCTTCGTCGTGTTGTGGCTGTTGCTTTTTGTAGCGCATTTCCTATGCTACAGACGGCGGCAGTGATCGTGGTTTATTTCTATTTTGTTCAGTATTAACAAACAAACAGCTACAACAACAATACCAACCAAAATCGGAAATGCAAGCAAAATGAAAATTTGGAAACGAGTTGATGTGTCGTACGTCTCATTGTGCTCGAGAAAGCGTCGACGGAATCGAGACTATGAAGTCCAGTCAAAATGAGTTTGACCAATACAAAATCAATGGTTAGGGAGGGGGTGGTGGTAGTCGGACAAAATGTAATGTTTTTGTTTTGTAGGAAATTATGGGCAAACAACATCCATCCTAGCTGGGGTAGTGGTGGTGGCTGCGATGGTGGCACAGCATTTGCCGTAGTGGCACAAATAAAATACATGCCAAAAATAAATTCGTGGCCATCTAAAAAACAACAACAACAACGAAAACAAATTGAAAAAAATCGCCATAAGAATTAAACATTAACGGCATTGGTGTTGCTTGTCTTTTTGTTTGGCTTTTGTTGTTTTTTTTTTCTGTGCTAAATGGAACAACGCATTCGATTTGGCCAGTTGGTCTCTTTGGGGGAATCAATAAGAACAACATAGTCGAGTACAGATATGTGGGGAGAGGGTTGTGTAGCTGCTCTTACCGTCATTTAACATTATTATTTCCATCATTATCGCCATTCTGTTGTCATTATGAGCATCATTGATATTCAACGTCAACACCTTCATTTAGTCGTTGTGCAATTTAAAATAACGATTGATGAGTTTAAGGAAGATAGGGGAAAAGTATAAGAGTTAGAGAACAATATTGGGTTAGATTTACACCAATTTTCTAGGGAAAACTTGAACAGTTTTTCTAACGAAAACTAGGGTTTCGGCCAATTTTTCTATAGAAAACTTGGGTTTCGAACAATTTTTCACTTGGGTTTCGACCAATTTTTCTATAGAAATCTTGGGTTTCGACCAATTTTTCTATAGAAAAATTTGGGTTTCGACCAATTTTTCTATAGAAAACATGGGTTTCGACCAATTTCTTTATAGAAAACTTGGGTTTCGACCAATTTTCTATAGAAAACATGGGTTTCGACCAATTTTTCTGTAGAAAACTTGGGTTTCGACCAATTTTTCTGTAGAAAACTTGGGTTTCGACCAATTTTTCTGTAGAAAACTTGGGTTTCGACCAATTTTTCTATAGAAAACATGGGTTTCGACCAATTTTTCTGTAGAAACTTGGGTTTCGACCAATTTTTCTGTAGAAAACCTGGGTTTCGACCAATTTTTCTGTAGAAAACCTGGGTTTCGACCAATTTTTCTGTAGAAATCTTGGGTTTCGACCAATTTTTCTGTAGAAAACTTGGGTTTCGACCAATTTTTCTGTAGAAAACTTGGGTTTCGACCAATTTTTCTATAGAAAACTTGGGTTTCGACCAATTTTTCTTTAGAAAACTTGGGTTTCGACCAATTTTTCGATAGAAAACTTGGGTTTCGACCAATTTTTCTATAGAAAACTTGTGTTTCGACCAATTTTTCTATAGAAAACTTGGGTTTCGACCAACTTTACTATAGAAAACTTGGGTCTCCACCAATTTTTCTATAGAAAACTTGGGTCTCCACCAATTTTTCTATAGAAAACTTGGGTCTCCACCAATTTTTCTATAGAAAACTTGGGTCTCCACCAATTTTTCTATAGAAAACTTGGGTCTCCACCAATTTTTCTATAGAAAACTTGGGTCTCCACCAATTTTTCTATAGAAAACTTGGGTCTCCACCAATTTTTCTATAGAAAACTTGGGTCTCCACCAATTTTTCTATAGAAAACTTGGGTCTCCACCAATTTTTCTATAGAAAACTTGGGTCTCCACCAATTTTTCTATAGAAAACTTGGGTCTCCACCAATTTTTCTATAGAAAACTTGGGTCTCCACCAATTTTTCTATAGAAAACTTGGGTCTCCACCAATTTTTCTATAGAAAACTTGGGTCTCCACCAATTTTTCTATAGAAAACTTGGGTCTCCACCAATTTTTCTATAGAAAACTTGGGTCTCCACCAATTTTTCTATAGAAAACTTGGGTCTCCACCAATTTTTCTATAGAAAACTTGGGTCTCCACCAATTTTTCTATAGAAAACTTGGGTCTCCACCAATTTTTCTATAGAAAACTTGGGTCTCCACCAATTTTTCTATAGAAAACTTGGGTCTCCACCAATTTTTCTATAGAAAACTTGGGTCTCCACCAATTTTTCTATAGAAAACTTGGGTCTCCACCAATTTTTCTATAGAAAACTTGGGTCTCCACCAAATTTTTCTATAGAAAACTTGGGTCTCCACCAATTTTTCTATAGAAAACTTGGGTCTCCACCAATTTTTCTATAGAAAACTTGGGTCTCCACCAATTTTTCTATAGAAAACTTGGGTCTCCACCAATTTTTCTATCGAAAACATGGGTCTCCACCAATTTTTCTATAGAAAACTTGGGTCTCCACCAATTTTTCTATAGAAAACTTGGGTCTCCACCAATTTTTCTATAGAAAACTTGGGTCTCCACCAATTTTTCTATAGAAAACTTGGGTCTCCACCAATTTTTCTATAGAAAACTTGGGTCTCCACCAATTTTTCTATAGAAAACTTGGGTCTCCACCAATTTTTCTATAGAAAACTTGGGTCTCCACCAATTTTTCTATAGAAAACTTGGGTCTCCACCAATTTTTCTATAGAAAACTTGGGTCTCCACCAATTTTTCTATAGAAAACTTGGGTCTCCACCAATTTTTCTATAGAAAACTTGGGTCTCCACCAAATTTTCTATAGAAAACTTGGGTCTCCACCAAATTTTCTATAGAAAACTTTGGTCTCCACCAAATTTTCTATAGAAAACTTGGGTCTCCACCAAATTTTCTATAGAAAACTTGGGTCTCCACCAAATTTTCTATAGAAAACTTGGGTCTCCACCAAATTTTCTATAGAAAACTTGGGTCTCCACCAAATTTTCTATAGAAAACTTGGGTCTCCACCAAATTTTCTATAGAAAACTTGGGTCTCCACCAAATTTTCTATAGAAAACTTGGGTCTCCACCAAATTTTCTATAGAAAACTTGGGTCTCCACCAAATTTTCTATAGAAAACTTGGGTCTCCACCAAATTTTCTATAGAAAACTTGGGTCTCCACCAAATTTTCTATAGAAAACTTGGGTCTCCACCAAATTTTCTATAGAAAACTTGGGTCTCCACCAAATTTTCTATAGAAAACTTGGGTCTCCACCAAATTTTCTATAGAAAACTTGGGTCTCCACCAAATTTTCTATAGAAAACTTGGGTCTCCACCAAATTTTCTACAGAAAACTTGGGTCTCCACCACATTTTCTATAGAAAACTTTGGTCTCCACCAAATTTTCTATAGAAAACTTTGGTCTCCACCAAATTTTCTATAGAAAACTTTGGTCTCCACCAAATTTTCTATAGAAAACTTTGGTCTCCACCAAATTTTCTATAGAAAACTTTGGTCTCCACCAAATTTTCTATAGAAAACTTTGGTCTCCACCAAATTTTCTATAGAAAACTTTGGTCTCCACCAAATTTTCTATAGAAAACTTTGGTCTCCACCAAATTTTCTATAGAAAACTTTGGTCTCCACCAAATTTTCTATAGAAAACTTTGGTCTCCACCAAATTTTCTATAGAAAACTTTGGTCTCCACCAAATTTTCTATAGAAAACTTTGGTCTCCACCAAATTTTCTATAGAAAACTTTGGTCTCCACCAAATTTTCTATAGAAAACTTTGGTCTCCACCAAATTTTCTATAGAAAACTTTGGTCTCCACCAACATTTCGATGGAAAACTTGGGTTTCGACCAAATTTTCTATAGAAAACTTGAGTTTCGACCAATTTTTCTATAGAAAATTTGGGTTTCGACAAATATTTCTATAGAAAACTTGGGTCTACAAGAATTTTTCTGTAGAAAACTTGGGTCTCCACCAATTTTTGGGTCTCCACCAAATTTTCTATAGAAAACTTGGGTCTCCACCAAATTTTCTATAGAAAACGTGGGTCTCCACCAATTTTTCAATAGAAAACTTGGGTCTCCACCAATTTTTCTATAGAAAACTTGGGTCTCCACCAATTTTTCTATAGAAAACTTGGGTCTCCACCAATTTTTCTATAGAAAACTTGGGTCTCCACCAATTTTTCTATAGAAAACTTGGGTCTCCACCAATTTTTCTATAGAAAACGTGGGTCTCCACCAATTTTTCTATAGAAAACTTGGGTCTCCACCAATTTTTCTATAGAAAACTTGGGTCTCCACCAATTTTTCTATAGAAAACTTGGGTCTCCACCAATTTTTCTATAGAAAACTTGGGTCTCCACCAATTTTTCTATAGAAAACTTGGGTTTCGACCATTTTTTCTATACAAAACTTGGGTTTCGCCCAATTTTTCTATAAAAAACTTGGGTTTCGACCAATTTTTCTATAGAAAACTTGGGTTTCGGCACATTTTTCTATAGAAAACTTGGGTTTCGACCAATTTTTCTATAGAAAACTTGGGTTTCGACCAATTTTTCTGTAGAAAACTTGGGGTTCGACCAATTTTTCTGTAGAAAACTTGGGTTTCGACCAATTTTTCTGTAGAAAACTTGGGTTTCGACAAATTTTTCTGTAGAAAACTTGGGTTTCGACAAATTTTTCTATAGAAAACTTGCGTTTCGACCATTTTTTCTATACAAAACTTGGGTTTCGCCCAATTTTTCTATAAAAAACTTGGGTTTCGACCAATTTTTCTATAGAAAACTTGGGTTTCGGCACATTTTTCTATAGAAAACTTGGGTTTCGACCAATTTTTCTATAGAAAACTTGGGTTTCGACCAATTTTTCTATAGAAAACTTGGGTTTCGACCAATTTTTCTATAGAAAACTTGGGTTTCGACCAATTTTTCTGTAGAAAACTTGGGGTTCGACCAATTTTTCTGTAGAAAACTTGGGTTTCGACCAATTTTTCTGTAGAAAACTTGGGTTTCGACAAATTTTTCTGTAGAAAACTTGGGTTTCGACAAATTTTTCTATAGAAAACTTGGGTCTCCACCAAATTTTCTATAGAAAACTTGGGTCTCCACCAAATTTTCTATAGAAAACTTGGGTCTCCACCAAATTTTCTATAGAAAACTTGGGTCTCCACCAAATTTTCTATAGAAAACTTGGGTCTCCACCAAATTTTCTATAGAAAACTTGGGTCTCCACCAAATTTTCTATAGAAAACTTGGGTCTCCACCAAATTTTCTATAGAAAACTTGGGTCTCCACCAAATTTTCTATAGAAAACTTGGGTCTCCACCAAATTTTCTATAGAAAACTTGGGTCTCCACCAAATTTTCTATAGAAAACTTGGGTCTCCACCAAATTTTCTATAGAAAACTTGGGTCTCCACCAAATTTTCTATAGAAAACTTGGGTCTCCACCAAATTTTCTATAGAAAACTTGGGTCTCCACCAAATTTTCTATAGAAAACTTGGGTCTCCACCAAATTTTCTATAGAAAACTTGGGTCTCCACCAAATTTTCTATAGAAAACTTGGGTCTCCACCAAATTTTCTATAGAAAACTTGGGTCTCCACCAAATTTTCTATAGAAAACTTGGGTCTCCACCAAATTTTCTATAGAAAACTTGGGTCTCCACCAAATTTTCTATAGAAAACTTGGGTCTCCACCAAATTTTCTATAGAAAACTTGGGTCTCCACCAAATTTTCTATAGAAAACTTGGGTCTCCACCAAATTTTCTATAGAAAACTTGGGTCTCCACCAAATTTTCTATAGAAAACTTGGGTCTCCACCAAATTTTCTATAGAAAACTTGGGTCTCCACCAAATTTTCTATAGAAAACTTGGGTCTCCACCAAATTTTCTATAGAAAACTTGGGTCTCCACCAAGTTTTCTATAGAAAACTTGGGTCTCCACCAAATTTTCTATAGAAAACTTGGGTCTCCACCAAATTTTCTATAGAAAACTTGGGTCTCCACCAAATTTTCTATAGAAAACTTGGGTCTCCACCAAATTTTCTATAGAAAACTTGGGTCTCCACCAAATTTTCTATAGAAAACTTGGGTCTCCACCAACATTTCGATGGAAAACTTGGGTTTCGACCAAATTTTCTATAGAAAACTTGAGTTTCGACCAATTTTTCTATAGAAAATTTGGGTTTCGACAAATATTTCTATAAAAAACTTGGGTCTCCACCAATTTTTCTGTAGAAAACTTGGGTCTCCACCAATTTTTGGGTCTCCACCAATTTTTCTATAGAAAACTTGGGTCTCCACCAATTTTTCTATAGAAAACTTGGGTCTCCACCAATTTTTCTATAGAAAACTTGGGTCTCCACCAATTTTTCTATAGCAAACTTGGGTCTCCACCAATTTTTCTATAGAAAACTTGGGTCTCCACCAATTTTGCTATAGAAAACTTGTGTCTCCACCAATTTTTCTATAGAAAACTTGTGTCTCCACCAATTTTTCTATAGAAAACTTGTGTCTCCACCAATTTTTCTATAGAAAACTTGTGTCTCCACCAATTTTTCTATAGAAAACTTGTGTCTCCACCAATTTTTCTATAGAAAACTTGTGTCTCCACCAATTTTTCTATAGAAAACTTGTGTCTCCACCAATTTTTCTATAGAAAACTTGTGTCTCCACCAATTTTTCTATAGAAAACTTGTGTCTCCACCAATTTTTCTATAGAAAACTTGTGTCTCCACCAATTTTTCTATAGAAAACTGGTGTCTCCACCAATTTTTCTATAGAAAACTTGTGTCTCCACCAATTTTTCTATAGAAAACTTGTGTCTCCACCAATTTTTCTATAGAAAACTTGTGTCTCCACCAATTTTTCTATAGAAAACTTGTGTCTCCACCAATTTTTCTATAGAAAACTTGTGTCTCCACCAATTTTTCTATAGAAAACTTGTGTCTCCACCAATTTTTCTATAGAAAACTTGTGTCTCCACCAATTTTTCTATAGAAAACTTGTGTCTCCACCAATTTTTCTATAGAAAACTTGTGTCTCCACCAATTTTTCTATAGAAAACTTGTGTCTCCACCAATTTTTCTATAGAAAACTTGTGTCTCCACCAATTTTTCTATAGAAAACTTGTGTCTCCACCAATTTTTCTATAGAAAACTTGTGTCTCCACCAATTTTTCTATAGAAAACTTGGGTCTCCACCAATTTTTCTATAGAAAACTTGGGTCTCCACCAATTTTTCTATAGAAAACGTGGGTCTCCACCAATTTTGCTATAGAAAACTTGGGTTTTGACCAGTTTTCTATAGAAAACTTCGGTTTCGACCAACTTTTCTTTAGAAAAGTGGGGTTTTCGCTAACTTTTCTATAGAATTCTGAACTCTACTTAAGTTTTTCTATCGAATATCTGTCATTTTTAATATAAATCTCAAACGTACACAATTTGTTTAAATTAAAAATTTATTGATTTTTAAGAGTGCTTTGCAAGATATGTATTTTCCTGATAATATTCAAGCAAGCATTTTTCATGCATGCCTGCCTGACTGGTTGTCGATAAATTCCTTAATTAAAACAAAATATAAAATTATAAAATAAATACCCAACCCGCTCAATTTAAATAGAACTTCACCCAATAAAACCCCAAATTCCCACACCAAACCAACCACCTCGTTTAAGATGCCACAGCAATAGAAACTAACTCAAGACAATTTTCTCAACTGCAGCATCTGCCAAGTCACACCACCACCACTTGGGTCAAGATGGTCTCTAAGGCTACTGAGGGAAAATTGCAGCTGCAAATAAAGCCAAGTATACAAGGACATCATTTAAGACTAAGACTATAACTAATACTACTACAAGTAAATAACATTTCCAAAATATCCTTCCAACAACTTCATCCGTACTTTAAAAACAACAACATCAACATGTACACAACAACAATTTCTTGTTGCTATGTTAATAGATGCAATCTGTCTCTCTCAATAGCTGCTGCATAAAATGCATTCTCCTAATAATAATGCAATAGAACATCATCAGGATGGTAAAATGAATTTCAGCCTTAATTTGGTGTGAGTTGTGTGTGTGTGTTTGTGTGCGTTAGAGGACAATTGGTCTGGGGGAAACGGAAGGCCAGCAAGCAAGTGTCAGACACTGGAAGCCAGCTAGTGGAGATATTAGACTACTTGTCATTATTGTTCATTTACTTAAAAGTTTCGAACAATTTTATGAATAACAAACTTAAACACATACCAATTTTCGTCGTATAGATAGATATACATATGTATATAGATATTTTCTATATATAAAAGGCACATATATTTATATATATTTACTCATACACATTTAGGCATGAACACGTACAGTTCGGTCATGTATACAAACGCCTAATATACATATATTTATTGAAGAAAATTAACTCACAGAAGTTGCCGTTGGAGTTTTTGGAAGTTGTCGGAGGTAAGGTTAGGAAAAATGAAGTAGAGATGGTAGGGTTATTCAGCAACATTTCTACAGAGAACTTTGCCATGAAGAAAATTATGTTATTCAGCTCATCTCTATAGAAAAGTGTGAAATTCAGCAAATTCTCTATAGAAAAGTGGACTACACAGCAACTTTTCTATACAAAACTAGTCTATTCAGCAACGTTCCTTTAGAAAAGTCGGCTTTTCTATCGCAAAGTTGCTGAATACACCACATTTCTATAGAAAAGTTGCTGAATAGCCCACTTTTCTATAGAAAAGTTGCTGAATAGCCCACTTTTCTATAGAAAAGTTGCTGAATAGCGCACTTTTCTACAGAAAAGATGCTGAATTGCCCTCTTTTCTATAGAAAAGTTGCTGGATAGCTGACTTTTCTATAGAAAATCTGCTGAATAGCTCTCACTTTTCTATAGAACAGTTGCTGAATAGCCAACTTTTCTATAGAAAAGTTGCTGAATAACCCACTTTACTATAGAAAAGTTGCTGAATAGCCCACTTTTCTATAGAAAAGTTGCTGAATAGCCCACTTTTCTATAGAAAAGTTGCTGAGTAGCACACTTTTCTATAGAAAAGCTGCTGTATAGCGCACTTTTCTATAGAAAAGTTGCTGAATAGCGCACTTTTCTACAGAAAAGATGCTGAATTGCCCTCTTTTCTATAGAAAAGTTGCTGGATAGCTGACTTTTCTATAGAAAATCTGCTGAATAGCTAACTTTTCTATAGAACAGTTGCTGAATAGCCATCTTTTCTATAGAAAAGTTGCTGAATAACCCACTTTACTATAGAAAAGTTGCTGAATAGCCCACTTTTCTATAGAAAAGTTGCTGAATAGCCCACTTTTCTATAGAAAAGTTGCTGAGTAGCACACTTTTCTATAGAAAAGCTGCTGAATAGCCCACTTTTCTATATAAAAGTTGCTGAATATCCCCCTTTTCTATAGAAAAGTTGCTGAATAGCTTGATTTTCTATAGAAAAGTTGCTGAATAGCTCGATTTTTTATAGAAAAGTTGCTGAATAGCCCACTCACTTTTCACTTTTCTATAGAAAAGCTGCTGCCCACTTCTATATAGAAAAGTTGCTGCATAGCCCACTGCTGAATAACCCACTTTTCTATAGAAAAATTGCTGAATAGCCCACCTTTCTATAGAAAAGTGGCTGAATAGCCCACTTTTCTACAGAAAAGCTGCTGAATAGCCCACTTTTCTATAAAAAAGTTGCTGAATAGTCCACTTTTCAATAGAAAGATTGCTGAATATCCCATTTTTCTATAGAAAAGTTCCTGAATATCCCATTTTTCTATAGAAAAATTGCTGAATAGCCCACCTTTCTATAGGAAAGTTGCTGAATAGCTCACTTTTTTATAGAAAAGCTGCTGAATAGCTCGCTCCCTTTCCATAGAAAACTTGCTGAATAGCTCACTTTTCTATAAAAAAGTTGCTGAGTAGTTCACTTTTCAATAGAAAAGTTGCTGAATATTCCATTTTTCTATAGAAAAATTGCTGAATAGCCACTTTTCTATAGAAAAGTTGCTAAATAGCCCACTTTTCTATAGAAAAGTTGCTGAATAGCCTACTTTTCTATAGAAAAGTTGCTGAATTGCTTACTTTCCTATAGAAAAGTTGCTGAATAGACCACTTTTCTATAGACAAGTTGCTGAATAGCCCACTTTTCTATAGAAAAGTTGCTAAATAGTACACTTTTCTCTAATAAAGTTGCTGAATAGCCCACTTTTCTATAGAAAAGTTGCTGAATAGCCCATTTTTCTATAGAAAAGTTGCTGAATAGCCCACCTTTCTATAGAAAAGTTGATGAATAGCCCTTTCTTCGGTAGAAAAGTTGCTGAATAGCCCTTTTTTTGGTAGAAAAGTTGCTGAATAGCCCACTTTTCTAGAGAAAAGTTGTTGAATAGCCCTTTTTTCTGTATAAAAGTTGCTGAATAGCCCAATTTTCTATAGAAAAGTTGCTGAATAGCCCACTTTTCTATAGAAAAGTTTGCTGAATAGCCCACTTTTCTATAGAAAAGTTGCTGAATAGCCCACTTTTCTATAGAAAAGTTGCTGAATAGTCCACTTTTCTATAGAAAAGTTGCTGAATAGCCCACTTTTCTATAGAAAAGTTGCTGAATAGCCCACTTTTCTATAGAAAAGTTGCTGAATAGCCCACTTTTCTATAGAAAAGTTGCTGAATAGCCCACTTTTCTATAGAAAAGTTGCTGAATAGCCCACTTTTCTAAAGAAAAGTTGCTGAATAGCCCTTTCTCTATAGAAAAGTTGCTGAATAGCCCACTTTTCTATAGGAAAGTTACTTTTCTATAGCACAGCTTCCTTTTCTATAAAAAAGTTGTTGAATATCCCACTTTTCTATAGAAAATTTGCTGAATAACCCACTTTTCTATAGAAAAGTTGCTGAATGGCCCACATTTCTATAGAAAAGTTGCTGAATAGCCCACTTTTCTAGAGAAAAGTTGCTGAATAGCCCACTTTTCTATAGAAAAGTTTCTGAATAGCCCATTATTCTATAGAAAAGTTGCTGAATAGCCCACTTTTCTATAGAAAAGTTGCTGAATAGCCCACTTTTCTATAGAAAAGTTGCTGAATAGCCCACTTTTCTAAAGAAAAGTTGCTGAATAGCCCTTTCTCTATAGAAAAGTTGCTGAATAGCCCACTTTTCTATAGGACAGTTACATTTCTATAGCACAGCTTCCTTTTCTATAAAAAAGTTGTTGAATATCCCACTTTTCTATAGAAAATTTGCTGAATAACCCACTTTTCTATAGAAAAGTTGCTGAATGGCCCACATTTCTATAGAAAAGTTGCTGAATGGCCCACATTTCTATAGAAAAGTTGCTGAATAGCCCACTTTTCTATAGAAAAGTAGCTGAATAGCCACTTTTCTATAGAAAAGTAGCTGAATAGCCCACTTTTCTATAGAAAAGTTGCTGAATAGACCACTTTTCTATGGAAAAGCTGCTAAATATTCCTCTTTTCTATAGAAAAGTTGCTGAATAGCCCACTTTTATATAGAAAATTTGCTGAATAGCCCACTTTTCTATAGAAAAGATGCTGAATAGTTCACTTTTCTATAGAAAAGCTGCTGAATAGCCCACTTTTCTGTAGAAATGTTGCTGAATAGCTCACTTTTCTATAAAAATTTTGCTAAATAGCTCACTTTTCTATAGAAAATTTGCCGAATAGCTCACTTTTCTATAGAAGAGTTGCTGAATAACCCAATTTTCTATAGAAAAGTTGCTGAATAGCCTACTTTTCTATAGAAAAGTTGCTGAATAACCCACTTTTCTATAGAAATGTTGCTGAATAGCCCACTTTTCTATAGAAAAGTTGCTGAATAGCCCACTTTTCTATAGAAATGTTGCTGAATAGCTCACTTTTCTATAAAAATTTTGCTAAAAAGCTCACTTTTCTATAGAAAAGTTGCCGAATATCTCACTTTTCTATAGAAGAGTTGCTGAATAGCCCAATTTTCTATAGAAATGTTGCTGAATAGCTCACTTTTCTATAAAAATTTTGCTAAATAGCTCACTTTTCTATAGAAAAGCTGCCAAACAGCTCACTTTTCTATAGAAGAGTTGCTGAATAGCCCAATTTTCTATAGAAGAGTTGCTGAATAGCCCAATTTTTCTATAGAAAAGTTGCTGAATAGCCCACTTTTCTATAGAAAAGTTGCAGAATAGCCCACTTTTCTATAGAAAAGTTGCTGAATAGCCCACTTTTCTATAGAAAAGTTGCTGAATAGCCCACTTTTCTATAGAAAAGTTGCTGAATAGCCCACTTTTCTATAGAAAAGTTGCTGAATAGACCACTTTTCTATAGAAAAGTTGATGAATAACCCACTTTTCTATAGAAAAGTTGCTGAATAGCAATTTTCGTCGGAAAATTGGAATATTCACCAAATTTTTTCTATTGAAAGCTTTGTCGTTTTTGTTGGGTCCTTATCTTAACTTGCCTAATTTTCCCAACCTCATATCAACTTCGGCCATGGTAACTATAGCAGCTACTTTTGCATTAGCAGCTCGTTGTATGTCCTTTTAACTGAATTAACTTGTTCCTTCGTCACACCAACAACAGTAGCAACATACAGTACAGTAGCGACATATAAAGAGATATAAAAGGACAATGAACAGCTTTGCACACACACACACATATGTGTGTGTGGTCTTGCCTTCTGTATTGATAACACTTCCTTATTGGAGGGAACGGATAGTTGCGTCGCCCTCTCTCTCTTCGACAAATTAAGAAAATTTACTTATTAACTTTCCAAAATGTTTGGATTAGAGAGTACATTGCTCGAAAATGAGCTAATATTCCATAGAAAAATTGATTAATAGCTTACATTTCTATAGAAATGTTGCTGAATAACTTATTGTCTATAGGAGACGTTTTGATTAGCACATTTTCTTCTAGAAAATTGCAATTAAATAGTTGCTATCAACCTCCTGCTGAATAGCTCACCTTTCTATAGAAAAAAAATCTTTAGGCATATATCTGACTATCACAGTTTCCTATAGAAAATGTTTCTGCCTATTTTACATAACATTGCATCTAATTAATATCTAAATATATTCCTCAAAATCAAAATCTCTTTGCAAGCCAACTATTTCCGTCAGGATGGAGCAAGTTCTACCCTTTTGTTTTAAAATCAAAATTTCTGTGCAAACATAAACTTAAATAATCATAGAACAACAGACACATCCAATAAACACCCAAAACATGATTATCCAAGAACTTATTTCTACTTAATGTCCGTCCAATTCATTTGCTCATCGTCCATTCAAGTTGTCGTCCTGTGGTTGCCTGTTTATGAAACGGTAAAGTGTGTGTGTGTGTGTGAGCGGGTGACTGTCTGCAAGTAACTTTGACTACAAGAAGGTAGCCAACCAGCCTTTCAGCCACCATTCCCACAAGGAGATCGACAAAGTATGCAAATGTATGTCTAAAGTTTGTTAGCACTGCCGAAAAGGATTTCATAGAACTGGACAAATTTCTAATTGTATTGCTGTTTCTATTGCTGTTGTTGCACTAGTTTTGACTTCGAACATTTTTAATCAGAAACTCTGCCATGTACGTTTCTAATGCCTACCCGCCTGCCTACCTCCATCACTGCGTCTTTCGTTGCTTCAAGATTGCCGTAGCTGTTGACAGTGTCTCTGTTTGCTGGCAAGTGCGGGAGGGGTGGGACAGATACTGTCGTTCCGCTGCTGGATGTGAGCAGCCTGTATCTTTGCATTAAGAAAGTGCACAAACTCAGAAAACAAGATTTTCATGTAATAATGCAAAATGTATGAATATCCTGCGTAAGTCAATGAATTAAATTCGAAATGAGTTGAACACAGTTTTGTGGGTGTGTATTGGGTAGTTTTAAGTTGAGTTTTGAGTGTGCCATGGTATGTTCATTCGTTCATTATTGTGTGAGACTCCATAGTAGTTGGTCGATGGTGGACTGAATGGTCTCACTTTGTGGATGTCGAGGAATGGTTGTGGGGAGATCTTAGACTTTTGCAAAGGACATGCCATGAGTTATGTGGAAATGTAAATTTTGCAAAATGTATTGTGTGCCGGTAATGCTAAATAAAGAAAACTAAGTGTAGATTTTTAATGATATGCATTAGAAGCTTAATTAATACAGGGGCGTAGGTCAAACAACAGAAATAGGGGAAAGTAGAAAACTCTGGTTTACGCAGACTTTTCTATAGAAAACTGAGGTTTACACCCACTATTCTATAGAAAACTGGGGTTTACACCCACTTTTCTATAGAAAACTGGGGTTTACACCCACTTTTCTATAGAAAACTGGGGTTTACACCCACTATTCTATAGAAAACTCTGGTTTACGCAGACTTTTCTATAGAAAACTCTGGTTTACGCAGACTTTTCTATAGAAAACTCTGGTTTACGCAGACTTTTCTATAGAAAACTGGGGTTTACACCCACTTTTCTATAGACAACTGGGGTTTACACCCATTTTTCTATAGAAAATTGGGGTTTACACCCACTTTTCTATAGAAAACTGGTGTTTACACCCACTTCTCTATAGAAAACTGGGGTTTACACCCACTTTTCTATAGAAAATTGGGGTTTACACCCACTTTTCTATAGAAAATTGGGGTTTACACCCACTTTTCTATAGAAAACTGGGGTTTACACCCACTTTTCTATAGAAAACTGGGGTTTACACCCACTTTTCTATAGAAAACTGGGGTTTACACCCACTTTTCTATAGAAAACTGGGGTTTACACCCACTTTTCTATAGAAAACTGGGGTTTACACCCACTTTTCTATAGAAAATTGGGGTTTACACCCACTTTTCTATAGAAAACTGCGGTTTTCACCCACTTTTCTGTAGAAAACTGGGGTTTACACCCACTTTTCTATAGAAAACTGCGGTTTTCACCCACTTTTCTGTAGAAAACTGGGGTTTACACCCACTTTTCTATAGAAAACTGCGGTTTACACCCACTTTTCTGTAGAAAACTGGGGTTTACACCCACTTTTCTATAGAAAACTGGGGTTTACACCCACTTTTCTATAGAAAACTGGGGTTTACACCCACTTTTCTATAGAAAACTGGGGTTTACACCCACTTTTCTATAGAAAACTGGGGTTTACACCCACTTTTCTATAGAAAACTGGGGTTTACACCCACTTTTCTATAGAAAACTGGGGTTTACACCCACTTTTCTATAGAAAACTGGGGTTTACACCCACTTTTCTATAGAAAACTGGGGTTTACACCCACTTTTCTATAGAAAACTGGGGTTTACACCCACTTTTCTATAGAAAACTGGGGTTTACACCCACTTTTCTATAGAAAACTGGGGTTTACACCCACTTTTCTATAGAAAACTGGGGTTTACACCCACTTTTCTATAGAAAACTAGGGTTTACACCCACTTTTCTATAGAAAACTGGGGTTTACACCCACTTTTCTATAGAAAACTGGGGTTTACACCCACTTTTCTATAGAAAACTGGGGTTTACACCCACTTTTCTATAGAAAACTGGGGTTTACACCCACTTTTCTATAGAAAACTGGGGTTTACACCCACTTTTCTATAGAAAACTGTGGTTTACACCGACTTTTCTATAAAAAATAGGGTTTGCACCCACTTTTCTAGAGAAAACTAGGGTTTACACCCACTTTTCTATTGAAAACTGGGGATTACACACACTTTTCTATAGAAAACTGGGGTTTACACCCTCTTTTCTATAGAAAACTGGGGTTTACACCCACTTTTCTATAGAAAACTGTGGTTTACACCCACTTTTATATAGAAAACTGTGGTTTACACCCACTTTTCTGGGGTTTACACCCAGTTTTCTATAGAAAACTGGTTTACACCCACTTTTATATAGAAAACTGTGGTTTACACCCACTTTTCTGGGGTTTACACCCACTTTTCTATAGAAAACTGGGGTTTACACCTACTTTTCTATAGAAAACTGGGGTTTACACCTACTTTTCTATAGAAAACTATGGTTTACACCTACTTTTCTATAGAAAACTATGGTTTACACCCACTTTTCTATAGAAAACTGTGGTTTACACCCACTTTTCTATAGAAAACTGTGGTTTACACCCACTTTTCTATAGAAAACTGTGGTTTACACCCACTTTTCTATAGAAAACTGTGGTTTACACCCACTTTTCAATAGAAAACTGTGGTTTACACCCACTTTTCTATAGAAAACTGTGGTTTACACCCACTTTTCTATAGAAAACTGTGGTTTACACCCACTTTTCAATAGAAAACTGTGGTTTACACCCACTTTTCTATAGAAAACTGTGGTTTACACCCACTTTTCAATAGAAAACTGTGGTTTACACCCACTTTTCAATAGAAAACTGTGGTTTACACCCACTTTTCTATAGAAAACTGTGGTTTACACCCACTTTTCTATGGAAAACTGTGGTTTACACCCACTTTTCAATAGAAAACTGTGGTTTACACCCACTTTTCTATAGAAAACTGTGGTTTACACCCACTTTTCTATAGAAAACTGTGGTTTACACCCACTTTTCTATAGAAAACTGTGGTTTAAACCCACTTTTCTATAGAAAACTGTGGTTTACACCCACTTTTCAATAGAAAACTGTGGTTTACACCCACTTTTCTATAGAAAACTGTGGTTTACACCCACTTTTCTATAGAAAACTGTGGTTTACACCCACTTTTCTATAGAAAACTGTGGTTTACACACACTTTTCTATAGAAAACTGGGGTTTACACCCACTTTTCTATGGAAAACTGGGGTTTACACTCACTTTTCTATAGAAAACTGCGGTTCACACCCACTTTTCTATAGAAAACTGGGGTTTACACCCACTTTTCTATAGAAAACTGGGGTTTACACCCACTTTCCTATAGAAAACTGGGGTTTACACCCACTTTTCTATAGAAAACTGCGGTTTACACTCACTTTTCTATAGAAAACTGCGATTCACACCCACTTTTCTATAGAAAACTGGGGTTTACACCCACTTTTCTATAGAAAACTGGGGTTTACACCCACTTTCCTATAGAAAACTGGGGTTTACACCCACTTGTCTACAGAAAACTGTGCTTTACACCCACTTTTCTATAGAAAACTGTCCTTTACACCCATTTTTCTATAGAAAACTGTGGTTTACACCCACTTTTCTATAGAAAACTGTGGTTTGTACTCACTTTTCTATAGAAAACTGTGATGTGCACTCACTTTTCTATAGAAAACTGTGTTTAACACCCACTTTTCTATATGAAACTGTGTTTTACACCCACTTTTCTATAGAAAACTGTGTTTTACACCCATTTTTCTATAGAAAATTGTGGTTTACACCCACTTTACTATAGAAAATTGTGATTTACACCCACTTTTCTATAGAAAATTGTGGTTTACACCCACTTTTCCATAGAAAACTGTGGTTTACTCCCACTTTTCTATAGAAAACTGTTTTTTACACCCACTTTTCTATAGAAAACTGTGGTTTGCACTCACTTTTCTATAGAAAACTGTGGTATACACCCACTTTTCTATGGAAAACTGCGGTTTACACTCACTTTTCTATAGAAAACTGCGGTTCACACCCACTTTTCTATAGAAAACTGTGATTTACCCCCACTTTTCTATAGAAAACTGTGGTTTACACCCACTTTTCTATAGAAAACTGTGGTTTACATCCACTTTTCAATGGAAAACTGCGGTTTCACCCACTTTCCTATAGAAAACTGCGGTTTACACCCACTTTTTTATAAAAAACGATGGTTTACACCCACTTTTCTATAGAAAACTGTGGTTTACACCCACTTTTCTTTTGAAAAGGTTGGTTTACACCCTGTTTCCGGAGGTTTATACCTCGTTTCCTAGGTTTACACCCATTTTTCAAAAGTTTACACCCACTTTTCGGAGGCTTACATGGACTTTTCAGAGCTATACACTCACTTTCTCGAGGTTCACACCCACTTTTCCTACTTTTACACCCTCTTTCCCATATGACACTTTGTGTTGCAATCCCCTTTCGTGACTTTTTCCTGTTACGCTCCTGCCTAATTTTCTACTTAATTCATTTAAGCTACGATAGTTCATTTATTTATGTGTCTGTATTAGTAATATTAGTTAGTTGAATATGTAAATGTTGGAATTCGGCAATTGTTGATATTGTTGTTATTCTTGATGCCGCTGCTGCTGCTCCTGCGATGGTACTGCAGCAGCAGCACAGTAAGCCACAATGTACAAATCGTCCGGTTCTTCTTAGCGTGGCCAAACAGACTAAAGGTCCACAAACTAAACGCAGCAGTAGTAGTAGTAACTACATCTTCAATATGGTGATGATGATGGTCACAAGGAATAATTTCCAAAATTTTAAGCCATCCAAGTTATGGAGAGAAGTTACGCACAAGCATGTTTGCCCCCACTAACTCTCCTCCATAATCCTTTCATTGCTAGACCATCATAAGGTAAGTAGTCTAAGCAAGAGTAACTGAAAGAGAGAAAAAGCGAGAGCGACATAGAGAGAACATGACAAGTCGAGTCCATGTCTCATTCAGTTAGTTGACGTCCGTTCCTTCCCGGCCGTCTGTCCACCCGTACGGCGACGTCAACAACGTCAAATGAATCTCATTTGCATTTAAATTAGTAACAAACATTGTTGTGCTGGGCTGGGGTGGTATGCCTGCTGCTGCTGGTCTTCGAAAGCAAAGACCAACATTCTGGGCTATGGGTAGGTCCATTTACCAAAATGTAGAAAGAGGGTTTTGCATCTATACCCCTCTCGACTCTTTATCCATATTCGTGTCATACGTAGTTGTTGCTGTTTGTCGAAAACATTACCAATGACACATTGTGCGTCATGTGGCTTAAGATTTCTAAAAACAACAAAACGTCAAACTTAACAACATTTGTTGGACCAAGCCAAAACCATGCAGCACACAGACCTTAGACACTGAAGATGATGATGCTAGCGATGAAGACATTGCTAAGTCAAAGATTTGTTAATATGAAAGGAAAGACGTAACTGTTTGAGTAAGGGACAGGGAGGAAAACGGAGGGGAATGAATAAATTAATTTAAATGCTGCTTCAAATATCGCTAATAATTTCAACGGACCCCTAACTTTTAAGAATACCATTGCAACTTCTAATATATGATATTAAACCAGACAGTTTTCCCATAGACGATCTCTAGCTCTTTCCACAGAAGACATAAAAGACTTCATCTCTACTACATTTAGGTCTCATATGGAATGTTTGTATGTGAAAATCTAGAAGTCTTTCATAGGAAGACCTAGAGGTCTTCCATGAAAACAATGTGCCTAGGGGAAGACATAGAGGGCTTTAGGAATATCAAATATCTATATGACGAAGACATAGAGGTTTTCTAAGGGGAAAGCTAGAGGTCTTTTATGGGAAAACTTATGGGGAGAGGATTCCCCATAATGTTTCTAAATGTTTCTAAGAGAAGACATAGAGGTCTTCTATGAGTAGAACTAAAGATCATCTATTGGAAGACCTAAATGCTTCTATGGGGAGAACAAATGACTTCCATGGGAAGACCTAGAAGTCTTTTATTTGAAGGCCGAGAGGCCTTTTATTCGAACCGAGAGAAAAGACATGAGGATTGTAGGGGAAGACCAAGACAACTTGGGAGACCTAGAGGCTTCCTATGGGAAGACCTAAAGGTCTTCTGTGGGAAAACTTAGAGGTCTTCTACGAAAAGACCTAGAGATCTTCTATGGAAAGACCTGGAGGTCTTCTATGGGAAGACCTAGAGCTCTTCTATGGGAAGACCTAGACGTCTTCTATGGGAAGACCTAGACGTCTTCTATGGGAAGACATAGAGGTCTTCTATGGGAAGACCCAGAGGTCTTCTATAGGAAGACCTAGAGGTCTTCTATGGGAAGACCTAGAGGTCTTCTATGGGAAGACCTAGAGGTCTTCTATTGGAAGACCTAGAGGTCTTCTATGGGAAGACCTAGAGGTCTTCTATGGGAAGACCTAGAGGTCTTCTATGGGAAGACCTAAAGGTCTTCTATGGGAAGACCTAAAGGTCTTCTACGGGAATGTCTTCTATGGGAAGACCTAGAGGTCTTCTATGGGAAGACCTAGAGGTCTTCTATGGAAAGATCTAGAGGGTTTCTATGGGAAGACCTAGAGGTCTTATATGGGAAGATCTGGAGGGCTTCTATGGGAAGACCTAGAGGTCTTCTATGGAAAGGCCTAGAGGTCTTCTATGGGAAGACTTAGAGGTCTTCTATGGGAAGATCTAGAGGTCTTCTATGGGATGAACTAGAGGTATTCTATGGGTAGACCTAAATGTCTTCTATTGGATGACCTAGAGGTCTCCTGTGGAAAGACCTGGAGGTCTTCTAAGAGAAGACATGGAGGTCTTCTTAGTGAAGACCTAGAAGTCTTCTAAGGAAGACCTGGAGGTCTTCTAAGAGAAGACCTGGAGGTCTTCTAAGAGAAGACCTAGAGGTCTTCTAAGAGAAGACCTAGAGGTCTTCTAAGAGAAGACCTAGAGGTCTTCTAAGAGAAGACCTAGAGGTCTTCTAAGAGAAGACCTAGAGGTCTTCTAAGAGAAGACCTAGAGGTCTTCTAAGAGAAGACCTGGAGGTCTTCTAAGAGAAGACCTGAAGTTCTTCTAACAGAAGACCTGGAGGTCTTCTAAGAGAAGACCTGGAGGTCTTCTAAGAGAAGACCTGGAGGTCTTCTAAGAGAAGACCTGGAGGTCTTCTAAGAGAAGGCATGGAGGTCTTCTAAAAAAGACCTGGAAGTCTTCTAAGAGAAGACCTGGAGGTCTTCTAGGAGAAGACCTGGAAGTCTCCTAAGAGAAGACCTGGAGGTCTTCAAGGAGAAGACCTGGAAGTATTCTAAGAGAAGACCTGGAGGTCTTCTAAGTGAAGACCTGGAGGTCTATTTAATGAAGACTTGGAGGTCTTCTAAGAGAAGACCTGAAGTTCTTCTATCAGAAGACCTGGAGGTCTTCTAAGAGAAGACCTGTAGGTCTTCTAAGAGAAGACCTGTAGGTCTTCTAAGAGAAGACCTGTAGGTCTTCTAAGAGAAGACCTGTAGGTCTTCTAAGAGAAGACCTGGAGGTCTTCTAAGAGAAGGCCTGGAGGTCTTCTAAGAGAAGACCTGGAGGTCTTCTAAGAGAAGACCTGGAGTTCTTCTAAGAGAAGACCTGGAGGTCTTCTTAGTGAAGACCTGGAAGTCTCCTAAGAGAGGACCTGGCGGTCTTCTAAGAGAAAGGTCTTCTATGGGAAGACCTAGAGGTCTTCTATGGGAAGACCTAGAAGTCTTCTATGGGAAGACCTAGAGATCTTCTATGGGGAAGACCTACAGGTCTTCTATGGGGAAGACCTAGAGATCTTCTATGGGGAAGACCTAGAGGTCTTCTATGGGGAAGACCTACAGGTCTTCTATGCGAAGACCTACAGGTCTTCTATGCGAAGACCTAGAGGTCTTCTATGGGGAAGACCTACAGGTCTTCTATGCGAAGACCTAGAGGTCTTCTATGGGTAGACTTTCAGGTCTTCTGTGGGAAGACCTAGAGGTCTTCTATGGGAAGGTCTTCTATGGGAAGGCTTAGAGGTCTTCTATGAGAAGACCTAGAGGTCTTCATTGGGCATACCTAGAGGTCTTCTATGGAAAGAGCTAGAGGTCTTCTATGGAAAAACATAGAGGTCTTATGGAAACACCTAAAAGTCTTCTATGGGAAGACCTAGAGGTCTTCTATGCGAAGACCTGGAGGTCTTCTATGGGAAGACCTAGAGGTCTTCTATGGGAAGACCTAGAGGTCTTCTATGGGAAGACCTAGAGGTCTTCTATTGGAAGGTCTTCTATGGGAAGAACTACAGGTCTTCTATTGGAAGGTCTTCTATGGGAAGACCTAGAGGTCTTCTATGGGAAGATCTGGAGGGCTTCTATGGGAAGACCTAGAGGTCTTCTATGGGAAGACTTAGAGGTCTTCTATGGGGAAGACCTAGAGGTCTTCTATGGGGAAGACCTAGAGGTCTTCTATGGGGAAGACCTAGAGGTCTTCTATGGGGAAGACCTAGAGGTCTTCTATGGGGAAGACCTAGAGGTCTTCTATGACACCGCAAGGGTATCCTCAGGAGAGGATAACGGGAGTAACGACCCCGCGGACCCTAGTTTTGGCAGGTGCGGAGAGCGTACCAAAATGGTGCAAGTGCTCTGAGAAACCCTGTGTCGGGGCGAGTGAATACCGCCCACAATTATGTATTCCACCGTAGGGGACAGCCTCAAGAGAGGTTTGGAAAGGAGGTGACGACTCCGTGGTTATCCCCAGTCAAACCCTATACATGGAAGAAAATGGAATCCAGCCGAAAGGCATCAAGATCAAGCCAGCACGATCTTGATTATGGCATTACTGGACTACGATTTGGAATTGATGAACCCTGGGCTGACGGCTGTGGTATTCTGGAACCTGAGTATGTCGGGATGGAACCTTACAGAAATGGCTTTCAGGCTAATGCCACAGCTGCCTCCGTCCCGTTAAAACCTGGCAAGTCTCAAAGTACGTTCAATGCTCGTCCCATTAAGTTGGCAGTGTAGGTTCGGATGTACATTCCCGATTAACACGGATCTGGCTCTGAACGGGAGATCTCATGAGGGTCTTCCGTCAACCCTCGCATGGACCTAGAAATAGGGACCCATGGGATCTTAACGTGACTGCACATTTTGCGAGCGGAGATAGCGGCTTTGAGTTGGGACCACGAAACCTAAAATGAACGAAGAAAACCATGAAACCAAAAGAACAAACATAGAGGTTGAAGAAACCCCACTGGGAAGATGCTCGGGTCTACGAGTTGAAAATATGGGAGGTGTAGATTCCCCATTAGGAAGAACTTCGGTAATTGTGATGGCGACATCTAACAATGCAGGTGAAGGCATGCCTAAAAATAAATTTTCTGGAAGCGAAAATCTGAAGAGGCTCGGAAGAAAAATAGCCCAGTTGGATGATTTCGTTAAATCGAAAAATAACATCCACAAGGATATTCAGTCCATGATGAGAGAGATACAGGCGATATATTTAAAAGTAGCTGACGATCTGAACAAAGAAGCTGACATACGTAAAATGGGTCAGGTAGACAATAAGCAGACCCAAACAGAAGCATGGATTAAACCAAAACAACCAAGTACGCCAACAACACCTGCGTTGAAAAGAGGTCCAAAAACTCAGAGCCCTAAAGAGAATAAGACAAAAAAGAAGAAAGAAGTCCCACCGAAAACTAATGAGCAGGAAATAAAAACAGCGGAAGAAGCGACCAATGAGAACGTGGGAAGATCTGACACCATACACAAGGCAGCTGATTGGAATAAAGTCCAACCAAGGTCAAGAAAGAAAAGGAAGTCCAATAAACCAGATGCATTAATAATAAAAACATGTGGAGATTCCTCATATTCAGACATTCTGAAGCAAGTGAAGAGTGAAGCAAAGCTGGCTGTCCTAGGTCAAAATGTGAAAGCAATTAGGAAGACAGAGAAGGGTGAGCTATTGTTGGAGCTAAATAAACCAGCACACCAGAACACAAATGAGTTTAGGGAAGCCATTAAAAATGTGTTAGGCCCAGCTGCTGAAGTGCGTGCCTTAACCCAGGAAGTACCGATAGAAATTAAAGATATAGATGGTGTGTCTACTAAAGAGGATATTCTACAAGCTATTAGCGGCATTTCGGACGAGTTCAAAGAATTTCAACCACATGCAATAAAGTCTTTAAGAAAGGCCTACAGAGGTACACAAACTGCTACAGTTTTCTTAAGCTCCCCGCTTGCTAATATTCTTTTAGAGAAAAGAATAGTACGGATTGGATGGGCGGACTGTCGAATACGTGAAAAATTGATACCAAGAAGGTGTTATAAATGCCTAGACTTTGGACACACGGCAGCTAGATGTAAAAACCCGAACGACAATTCAGGTCGCTGCATTTGCTGTGGAGAAGCTGGTCACAGGGTTGCTACTTGTAAAAACCCTCCGAAGTGCATGCTATGTAAGGATCCATTAGACCGTAGTCACATCACTGGATCGACTGTGTGCCCGAGATACAAGGAAGCTCTACGCCAACTTAGATGATCTCTATGAAATTATTACAAATTAATTTAAATCATTGTGAAGCTGCTCAAGATTTATTAAAACAGACAGTTCGAGAACAAGAGGTGGATGTATCAATTATTAGCGAGCCATACAAGAACATCAGCTCACCAAATTGGTTATGTGATACGTCTGGCACATCCTCGATCTGGTCTATACACAGACCAGCACAAAATGTTTTGAATTCTGAACCCGGATTTGTACGCGCTACTGTTGCCGGATTAACAATCTACAGCAGTTACATACCCCCGAGATATGATATTGAAGTGTACAAAAGTATTATTACCAATCTAGCAAATGATGCTGCATCCAGAAGGCCAATTTTGATAGCAGGCGACTTTAATGCTTGGGCTACAGAATGGGGCTGCCCAAGAACAAACGAAAGGGGTCGAATACTATTGGAATCGTTTGCTCAACTAGACGTGGAGCTTTTAAACACTGGTAGTAATCCAACATTCAGCAGAAATGGCGCTAGTTCCATAATCGACATCGCGTTTGTCAGTACAAATAATTACACCCAATTTAACTGGCAAGTCAGTGACATATTCACCTATAGTGATCATAATGCAATACTCATTACCCAAAATGAGACCACAACATCAAGAAGATCGGTTCGAACGCCTGAAATATCTGGTTGGAAAAGAGGCTCGTTTGATAAAGATATATTCACCATATGTATGGAAGGTACAGATCTACAAGGAACTCCCGAAAATATGGCAGAAGAGCTCATTCTTCGGGCAACACAAGCATGCAATGCATCGATGCAAAAAAGGAAGCGAGGAGTCGACAAAGCCCCAGTACATTGGTGGAACCCTGAAATAGCCGACCTACGCAAAGAGTGTCTTCGTGCTAGAAGACGTTTTGTAAGAACTCGTTATAGAGAAAACAATGAAGTTCATAGACAAGATCTCAAGATGAAGAAGAAAGCCCTTAAAAAAGCCATACAAAGAAGCAAAAGAGCATGTTTTCTCTCTATTTGCGATGATTTAGAAAACCAGCCGTTTGGACTAGCGTACAAAATTGTAACTAAGAAATTGAAATGCTTCGGCTCAAGCACTCCTACGGATGCTAGCACACTAAATAACATTGTGAACCACCTCTTTCCTCACCAAGCGGCAACATCATGGGAAACATGGGACCCTGGTGGCCATTTTGTTTACCCCCGGGTTACACCAGCGGAGATAAATCGTGCAGTCTCGAAATTCGATGACTCTAAAGCGCCTGGCCTAGATGGAATTCCCAACTATGTCCTAAAGGAGATTGTGGAATGCTGTAGTGAACAGATGCTCAGAATGCTTAACGCATGTTTGGAATATGGATCTTTTCCATCGATATGGAAGAGGCAAAGGTTAGTGCTACTGCCTAAAAAAGGCAAGCCTCTGGAAAACCCCTCATCATACCGCCCACTATGTATGATCGATACATGCGGAAAACTCCTTGAGAGTATTATCCGCGATAGACTCGAAGAGTGCATCGAGCGCGCAGAAGGTTTGTCAGAAAGTCAATTTGGCTTCAGAAAAAAGAGATCTACGATTGATGCTATAAAAATGGTAACCGACATCGCAAAGGTAGCAGTACATGGTCAAAGCTGGAAAAAAGGGACGAAAGAATATTGTGTGGTTATAACACTAGATGTTAAAAATGCTTTCAACACAGCTAATTGGGAGAATATTTTAAACGCTCTTCGACGGTTAAATGTCCCGGCATACCTTGTTGCTATACTCCAGGACTACTTCCGCAACAGAATCCTGATGTATGAGACTGAAGAAGGTATGAAGGAGTACAAAATAACAGGAGGAGTACCACAAGGTTCTGTTCTTGGACCGCTGCTATGGAATGTAATGTACGATGGTGTTTTAAGGCTACAACTTCCAGAGAAAGCTAATATCATTGGGTTTGCGGATGATATTGCGTTAGTTGTAGTTGCAAAAACAATCGAAGAGGCAAGAACAGTCTCAGAAGTCAGCATACATTTGGTTAAATCATGGCTGTTTTCACAAGGCCTGGCATTAGCCGATCAAAAAACGGAAGCTGTCTTAATCACAAGTCGTAGAGTTGTAGAAAGAATAAATATTAAAATTGGAGACTGTATAATCACAACAGCGGAAAGCCTTAAATATCTAGGCGTTATGATAGACAATCGCCTGTCTTTTAAGAATCATTTAGATTACGTAAAGGAAAAAGCTGAAAAAACATGTAGAGCGCTGTGTCGTATTATGCCAAACACAAGGGGACCTGGATACCTAAGAAGAAAAATACTAGCAGGAGTTATAAAAAATATTATTCTCTATGCAGCACCAATATGGGCACAATCCATGAAGTACGCAACGTACTATGCAAAGATTGGTTCAGTTTATAGACTAGCAGCACTACGGGTATGTTGCGCATATAGGACTGTGTCTGACGATGCAGCCTATGTTATCGCTGGTATGATACCTATTGATGTCTTAGCAAGAGAAGCTGAATTATTATTCAATTTACGGAATTCGCAGGAAACCGATATAAATCCCGACGTCGCAAGAAGACGTAGCACTATCGAATGGAAAAGCAAGTGGTCAGCTTCAACAAAAGGAAGATGGACGTATTCGCTGATACGAAATGTGGAGACTTGGTCAAATAGGCGACATGGAGATCTCAACTTCTATCTCACCCAATTTCTCTCCGGACATGGCTGTTTCAGGTCCTATTTATACCGTTTTGGACTTGACTGCTCCCCTGATTGTCCCTGCTGCGTGGAACATGTAGAAGACCCACACCACGTTTTCTTTTTGTGCCCGCGATTCAGAGAACAGAGGACAAATTTAGAGCGGCAAGTTGGTAGTGAAATATGTGTAGAAAACATAATCGAAATTATGATGGCGTCTTTAAGCAATTGGGAGTATGTATGTGAGTACGTAAAGACAATAATATTGGAATTACGGAGGCAAGACGATATTCGAAGAAGAATAACAAATAGCAGTGTTCTATAGAACATTCCCCCCTGCGACGAAATGCCTGTACGGCGGTACCGCAGGGATGGTGGATCAGAGTAAAGGGGTTATTTTAGCGTGTTAAAGTCTCGCACACCTGGCGAAACCATAAACCAGGTAGCCAGAGTCTTTCGATGATTTTTTCCCCGACCAAAAAAAAAAAAAAAAAAAAAAAAAAAGAGGTCTTCTATGCCAAGACCTAGAGGTCTTCTATGCGAAGACCTGTAGGTCTTCTATGGAAGACCTAAAGGTCTTCTTTGGGGAAACCTAGAGGTCTTCTATGGGAAGACCTAGAGGTCTTCTATGGGGAAGACCTAGAGGTCTTCTATGGGAACACCTTGAGGTCTTTTATGGGAACACCTTGAGGTCTTCTATGGGAAGACCTAGAGGTCTTTTATTAGAAGACCTAGAGGTATTCTATAGGAAGGCCTAGAGGTCTTTTATGAGAAGACTTAGAGGTATTCTATGGGAAGACCTAGAGGTATTTTATGAGAAGACCTAGAGGTATGCTATGGAAAGACCTAGAGGTCTTCAGTAGGAATATCAAGAAGTTTTCTCTCAAAAGCCCTGGACGTCTTTTACAGGTCATCTATGGGAAGACCTACAGGTCATCTATGGGAAGACATACAGGTCTTCTATGGGAAGACCTACAAGTTTTCTATGGGAAGAGCTACAGGTCATCTATGGGAAGACCTACAGGTCATCTATGGGAAGACATACAGGTCTTCTATGGGAAGACCTACAAGTTTTCTATGGGAAGAGCTACAGGTCATCTATGGGAAGACCTACAGGTCTTCTATGGGAAGACCTACAGGTCTTTTATGGGAAGACCTACAGGTCTTCTATGGGAAGACCTACAGGTCTTCTATGGGAAGACCTACAGGTCTTCTATGGGTAAACCTACAGGTCTTCTATGGGGAGACCTGCAGGTCTTCTATGGGGAGACCGGCAGGTCTTCTATGGGGAGACCTGCAGGTCAAGACCTAGAGGTCTTCTATGCCAAGACCTAGAGGTCTTCTATGCCAAGACCTAGAGGTCTTCTAAGGGAATACCTAGAGGTATTGTATGGGAAGACCTAGAGGACTTCTATGGGAAGACTTAGAGGTCTTCTATGGGGAGACCTAGAGGTCTTCTTTGGGCAGACCTAGAGGTCTTCTATGGGAAGACCTAGAGGTCTTCTTTGGACAGATCCAGAGGTCTTCTATGAGAAGACCTAGAGGTCTTCCTTGGGCAGACCTAGAGGTCTTCTATGGGAAGACCTAGAGGTCTTCTATGGGAAGACCTAGAGGTCTTCTATGGGAAGACCTAGAGGTCTTCTATGGGAAGACCTAGAGGTCTTCTATGGGAAGACCTAGAGGTCTTCTATGGGAAGACCAAGATGTATTCTGTGGGAAGACCTAGAGGTCCTCTGTGGGAAGACCTAGAAGTATTCTGTGGGAAGACCTAGAGGTCTTCTATGGGAAGACCTCGAGGTCTTCTATGGGAAGATTTTGAGATCTTCTATTGAAAGACCGAGAGGTCTTCTATGGGAAGTCTTAGAGGTCTTCTATAAGAAGACCTAGATATCTCTTATGGGAAGACATCTATCGGAAGACTTAGAGGTCTTGTATATGACGACCGTGGTGCAATGGTATGCACGCCCGCCTTGCACGCAGAAGGTCGGGGTTCGATTCCCCGGCCAGACAACATCAAACATTTTTCAACGGTGGCAAAATACCCCTCAGTAATGTTTGCGACATTTCCTGAGTATTTCAGCCTTGAAAAACTTCTCCATAAGTGGTGTCTTAAGACACGCCGTTCGGACTCGGCGATAAACAGTAGGTCCCATATCATTGAGCTAAATATGAATCGGGGTACACTCATTGATTTGAGAGAAGTCTCCCTTGTCCCGTATGGGATATTGTGGAACAATGTTTGTGTTGTTGTATATGACGACCTGCATGTATTGTATTTGAAGACCTACAGGTCTTTTATTGGAAGACCTGAAGTTCGTCTATGGGAAGACCTTGAGGTCTTCTTCGGGAAGACCAAGAGGTCTTCTTCGGGAACACCAAGAGTCTTCTATGGGTAGTATAGGGACCTACAGGTTTTTTATGGGAAGGCCCGGAGGTCTTCCAAGAGAAGACCTGTATGTATTCTGAGAGAAGACCTTATGGTTTTCTAAGAGAAGACCTGCAGGTGTTCTAAGAGAAGACCTGGAAGTCTTCTAAGAGAAGAGCGGGAGGTCTTCTAAGTGAAGATCTGGAGGTCTTCTTGGTGAAGACCTGGAGGTCTTCTTAGTGAATACCTGGATGTCTTCTAACAGGAGACCTAGAGGTCTTCTGAGAAAATACCTAGAGGTCTCCTTAGGGAAGACCTAGAGGTATTCTATCGGAACAGCTATAGGTGTTCTATGGGAATACATACGAGCCTTCTACAGGCAAACCTAGAGGTGTTTTGTGGGAAGGCCTGTTCTATATGAAGTCCTACAGGTTTTTTATGGAAAGACATAGAGGTCTTCTTTTCGAAGACTTAGAGGTCTTGCCTGAGAAGTCGTCGAGGTATTTTACATACAGACCAAGAAATGTTCTATGGGAACACCAAGAAATTGTCTACGAGAAGCCTTAGAGGAATTCTATGGGAATAATTCTTCTTTCGGAAGACTTGGATGTCTGCTAAGGGAAGACCTAAAGGTCTTCTCTGGCAAGACTTAGTGGTCTTCTACTGGCAAATCTAGGGATATTTTATGGGAAGAAGTTTCCATATAAGGTCTTCTTAGAGATCTTTTACGGGAAGACCAAGAAGTCTTCTATGGGTAGAAGTCTTCTGTATCTTCTTTGGGAAGACCTGATGGTCTTCTAATTTTTAAACTCCAACTCACTTTGACGTGTCCATACTTATTTTCCAAAACCCTATACAAAGCATAAATTAGCAAAATTACAATATCTGTCTATGAAAATATTTGCGGTCAAACACGTCTAGGTAAATGTTAACCTTTGAGCAGCCCATGGCTGCTGCCCAACTAAGTTGTATTGAAACACGGAATTTCATAATCAAATTTCCTCAAATATTATCAATAGGCTTCCTGTACACATTTGATGTGATTTTCATATTAAACAAGTGCCTGCAAGAAGAAAAGAATTCAGTTATACAAAAGATTTTTAAGCCCAATGCCATTCTTTTGTGTGGTTGAATGTGTAATTTTCGGTTTATTGCAAAGAAGCAATCAAATTTCAAGTATCAACCGACAATCTTCTTAAGTGTTTTTGTTTTATACACACACACAAACATACATACATGCATTCATGTATAGAAATTAGTACATACATAAGATATTACATAGAATTTGTTTGAGACATATTGTTGTCATAGAGGCAAGAAAGCCTGGGCAAAAGAGGTCCTTCGTCTTATGGTTTCAAGTACTTGGCAACAATTCAATGACCTCTTGGCAGAAAATCTCCAAACCAGCATAAATGAGCTGAAATTGGGCAATGTATTTTGCATTAAGAAAATGCATTTTGCAAGCAAATGAATGCATGTATGCCACATACACAAATGTGCAAGGAGAAGATATATGCATTGGCATAAGTGTGTGTGTGTCTTCCTTTATGTGTACTTATATGTTTAGTTCTTATTTCAAATTGCATTTATGTTGGATGTCTTGCAATGTCCTTTATCTCTTTCTCTATGTTTCTGCCACTAATACTTAGATAAATTATTTACAAATATTATATACCTTGCAAACATTTCCCTTAATATATGTGTATGTGTGTATGTCTGTGTGTTTGTAAAGCTATTTGTTCTTCTTGCATGCAATTAGACAGATGCTAGGCTGGCTGAACAGGCTGCTGTGCAAATGATATGTTTAAATCTTCTATCATATATAAATTGGTTATATATAATATTTATATATGAAGCTACACATTTGTATGGATGTATACATCTGCCACAACCACACACACATATGCACATTATTACACACTGCTTTATCAACTGCATATTTCCAATATCTTAAAATCTCCTGCTGCAATTTCTTAATGTTGCTCATAAGCATCTTAGTTCTCAAAGCTGCATATTAAGTCCAATGCATTTACACTCAATTCTTTATAGATATACTCGTATGTACATAAGGGACACCAACATACATATGTACATATGTATGCACATATGCAGGTAGGTATGTCTGTATTTTATTAGTAATTTCTTATATAAATAAAAATCATTATATATATAAAATTGCATCCATTAGGCCTTTCGAGTTTGCCAAGTATATAAAGTACCTGGAAATTTTTGATAATTTCTACTCAAAATCAAAGAAACGGAAACCTGAGAAAGAATAAAATTTCTAATTATGGTTTATGTAGTTTTATATAACAATCTCATGTTTTGATATAAGAAATTGTACATGTATGTATATAAGAGGAAATAATATAAGCAATTGCATATAGAAGAAGAAGAAACGGCATGGTATGGGAAGGGAATGGGTCATTTATTTGTTGGTCCTTATATGTTCATATATTTGATGCCTATCACAAAATTGTTTGTTGAAATGATTTCTGATTTTAAGTACAGAATAATATGACACTTGAAAAAACTCAGAAAAAATGTCACTATAAGGAATCTTAGAAGAATCTATTAGGGACCATCCAAAAGTACGAATAGAAAAGTCTTTCACTGGTGAAATTTAAAAACTGCCTAAGCAATCCCATGGCGGCCGGTTCTATGCACCGGATTGACTCGGAGGAATCTTCGACCAGGTGCCGTCACCTCAACAATTATGTGTTTCTGTTCGTGTATTTTTTTCACCATGGGAGCGGCAATTTATCCCGGAATGCCTGCTCCGAGCTCTTCTGCTCCGTGCCGGGATAGAGATGAACCCCGGACCAGTATGGATCTGTTCCGTTTGCCAGTTCCGCATCCACCACATGTCAACAATGGTGAGATGTAATGGATGTATGGAATGGGTGCATTTTCGTGGGTGCTCTGGCCTTAGTAGCATCCGGGATTACAGCGATAGGTATGTTGCTGCTTGCTGCGTCGGCGCATCGCCCAGGTCGTCTTCTACGTCGTCGTCGGAATACGAGACACCCCCGCAGACTCCTCAACTACAAATGCAGCACCTAACACCACAAGTTGTTACTCAACGGCCCGGAAATGCATCTTTCCCGCAATTTAATTGCAACGGTCTCCGCAATAAGTTCAGCGAAATTGTAAATTTTATGAGTCGGAGCCGCAATCCATGAAACAAAGCTCACTGCCACCTGTAGCTTGCGTTGTGATGGTTACAACGTTTTGCGGAAGGATCGCACAAGAAGCGGAGGAAGAGGACTTGCCTTCCTGATACACCAGTTTGTCCAGTACAGATCTCTCTCGCTTGATCTTTTCTCTAGTGGAATGTATGGGGGTAACAGTAAAGTGTGGTACTGCAGAGGTAGAGCTGCTTAATGTGTACATACCGCCGATGAATAGCTGTGCCCGACGTCCTAGGTAATGACCAAATTGATAGCTCCACGTTTTGCACGATGAATGAAGACGCTCCTACGAGGATTAGAGGAGACTGCCATAGCTCGCCAGATATCACCATTGTGTCACGAGGTCTGATAAATGACGTATCCATGCAATCCGTCATTTTCCTTAGCTCAGACAACCTCCCTATCATCATCTCCGTAAACAGAACACCCGATTTCATAACCTCTGAACACCGTACTTTCCTGAACCATGGGAAAGCTGATTGGCAAGGGTTCAGAGAATTTACCAATCACCGCTTCAGAGAATTGCCCACTCCCTCAGATACTCGGATAGCTGAGAAAACTTTCCGGCACATCATCACTGCAGTAGCCGCTAGATACATACCTGCTGGTCGAATACCCGATTCGTATAGGGCCTGAATTGACGCCACGATACCCGAAACCTGCCCAGCATGTGGAGTGGGACCACACGATACACTGCATTTTTTTCTCCTTACCTCAGACCACCTCCCTATCATCATCTCCGTAAACAGACCACCCGATTTCATAACCTCTGAAAGCCGTACTTTCCTGAACCATGGGAAAGCTGATTGGCAAGGGTTCAGAGAATTTAACAATCACCGCTTCAGAGAATTGCCCACTCCCTCAGATCCTCGGGTAACTGAGAAAACTTTCCGGGATATCATCAAATTTCCCAGCTGTAGTGACGGGACTAGCAAATGAGAGTGATGAGCTTTGTCGTACGAACCCTGAAGACCCAAGAGTTAGAGAGCTTACTCTTGAAGTCAACACGTTAGTAGGCGAACATAAGCGGGAAGAGTGGCTACACCACCTGAAGCAATGCAACATTGGTGCAGGATTAAGTAAATTGTGGGTAACGGTTAAATCACTCTCGAATCCTGAAAAGAAGGATGACAGAACAGCAGTTACTTTCAACGGCGCAACAGTAACTTACCCAAAGAGGTGCGCGTGTTATTTTAACCGGCAGTTCATAGAGCACCCCGAGAGTGATAGGGCGAAGAGAACTGTGCTACGCCGTATAAGAAGGGCCCTTCCAGCCGCGGAGGTACCACCGCAATTTACGATGAGCGCTGTTGCAGATGCCATCCGAAACGCAAAATAATCCAAAGCGTTGGGCCCACATCGAATATCGATGGTAATGCTTAAGCAACTGGATGAACATGGAGTTGAGTATTTAACAAGTGTCCTCAACCTATCGTTAGCCACCCATATCATACCAGAAGCCTGGAAGGTAGGCAGGGTGGTCCCGTTACTGAAGCCTGGCAAGGATGCCTGCAGAGGTGAATCGTAGAGGCCGATTTCGCTCCTGTCGCCAGTAGCAAAGATGAGAAGGTGTTTTCCAGTTGCCCAACATCAACATGGATTTCGGAAAATGCATAGTACTACAACAGCATTAGGCGCCATATCCACACATATCAGTAGAGGACTGAACCAGAAAAGGCTGTGTGACCGAACAGTCATGGTGGCTCTTGACCTATCGAAGGCTTTCGATACCGTCAACCATGCCAAGCTGTTCGAGGATATAGAGAAGACTAATCTCCAGCCATGTTTGAAAAGTTGGGTAATCAACTATATGTGCGGACGCCAGTCGTTTGTGGAATTCAGAAACAAGAAGTCCAAAGCCCGTAGAGTGAAACAGGGAGTTCCTCAAGCTGGGGTGATATCTCCGGAACTGTTTAACTTTCTGAAATTCCACACCTGCCAGACGGTATAGATATCGTGATGTATGCGGATGATTGTACGATCTTAGCGTCGGGTCCTATCATCGATGACATATGTATGTGATAGGTTAAATGTCTACATAGCTGACCTAGTGCAGTTCTTCCATCTGAGGAATATGACAAGATCCGCCGCCAAATCCACTGCCACACTGTTCACCACATGGACAGCTGAAATGAGGCTCCCACTGAACATATTGGTCGATGGTGCACTGATTCTTACCACTAACTACCCTAAAGTACTGGGTATAACATTCGATAGCATGTTTAAGTCGTCCGCGCATGCCACAGCTATTTGCCATAAGATCAGAAGTAGGAACAAGGTGCTCAAGTCGCTGGCCGGCAGCACTTGGGGAGCTGACAAAGAAACCTTGTTGACCACCTACAATGCAATAGGCCGGTCTGTTGTAAGCTATGCGGCGCCAGCGTGGTCTGCAAAGGTTAGCACTTCGCAGTGAAAGAAGATTCAAACCTGCAAGAATGCTGCCCTGAGGACTGCAACAGGGTGCCTCCTCATGACACCAGTGGACCATCTTCATGAGGAGACAAAGATTTTACCGGTGCGTCAACACAATAAAATGTTGTCGATGCAGTACCTGCTTGGGTGTTATCGCAGTGAGCATCCCTGTCACGATTTAATGGACAGGCTCCCTCCACCCAAGCACGTCAGAAGAGATCTTCATGATCTCTAGAGAGGTATAAAGAGAACCTCTAGACCAACGAGCTTATCAGGCAGGCTTGGATAGCATTCACACTGACATGGTTGCGCAGGCAGTACAGAGATACAGTGTGAATGCCGTACTTGGAGGCCACCCCCCATCCATAGCTGCAGAAGATCGCCAGCTGCCAAGGCAAACACGAGTGGTTTTATCCCAGTTAAGATCCGGACGATGCAGCCGCCTCAATTCGTATTGGGCCCGAATTGACGCCACGATACCCAACACCTGCCCAGCATGTGGATTGGGACCACACTATACACTGCATTTGTTTAGCTGTCCATCTAACCCCACTCATCTGTCTCCTGATTCCTTATGGACGCAACCAGTCCAGGTTGCAGAATTCTTGAATCTGGGTACTTCCTCTGTACCTGATAACTGAAATAACACACGAACAAATTTGCATTGCTACAACAACAACAACAACAACAAAAACTGCCTAATAGAACACAAAGGATCTTCTCTTAAAAAGCGAAAGATATGACATAATACACACTTTCCGCTGTTTGTCTGTTCTATTACCAGATTGACTCCAGAAGAAGGGCGAAGTGATGCCACCCCAGCAACTACTGTCCAATACCATGCTTTTACTCCCTTTGTCACCGTCTCATTCAAATTAGGTTTGTGTCTGTAAGATGACATGAACGGATTGGGAGGGGTGGTTTGCGTTCAGAAATGTTATATCGACTGAGGCCCCACATTGGGCGACATTTAATTTATTTGACAAACCGATTTTTCCTTTGGAGTAGCGAACTATATAGGAGAAGGTTGGGAGGGGTGGTTTGCGTTCAGAAATGTTATATCGGCTGAGGCCCCATATTGGGCGCCATTTAATTTATTTGACAAAGCGTTCCCTTATTTTTTCCTTCGGAGTAGGAGAGGAGAATTATAATGAATGGCTTGTGACGGGATGTTTGTCGTTCAGAAATATTATGTATATCGGCTGAAGCGCCATTTATTTTATTTGACAATGCGGCCTTTTATTTTTATGTCCTTCGGAGTAGCGCTCTCTGTAGAAACACAATTAAACAAGCAAAAAAAGTATCAGTCGGCTTTGCCGAAAGAGATATACCCTCAGCCTATATCTGGGGTCTTTTCAGAATTTTGTGGCCCTTTTTGGACATTTGAACTTGCCGAAAAAAATTTTCTAAATAAATATGGACTTCCCTCTAAAAAAACTTTTACCGTCGTAATTGAGGCACAAAATTCAACTTGCTTCAACAAAAATCAAAGTGATTCGAGAGAAGGTCTTTCAGTGAACTTATCGGAAATTTTGTGTGGGAGGTACCCGAAAGAGTGGACAAATATAGTCCATATTCAAACCTGACCTATATCTGATAAATATATTAGGATGTGTAAAGTATGGACCAAATCGATCACTCCATTCAAGAGTTATCGGTCGCACAATTTTTCCGAACATTTTTGAACAATTGTGGGGGAGATACCTGAAGCAGTGGACCGATATGGCTTATCTTTGAACTTAAACTATGTTTTTACAAAATATTACGAAGGCCAAATTTTGGACCGAATCGGCAGATCCGTTCCAGATTTACCTTGCGCTCCAACCACTACACACTGTATCATAGGGTTTCTTTTGCACCTTTCAGGTAGTATGGATTTGCCCATGATGAAATTTGTACCGTTGTATGGGGGCAATAAATACAAGTTGCTGCACCAAAAATCAAAGCGTTTCGGGAGCAGCTCCTAATCTGAACTTATCCAAAATTTTGTGTGGGAGGTTTTGATATTGAGTCCATATTGGAAACTCATCTAAGTCTAGTAGAAATTTTACGATGTGCAAAGTATGGATCAAATCGGTTACTTCCTTCAAGAATTATCGTGCACACAAATTTTACAAATATTTTCGAACTTTTGTGAAGGATGTACCGGAAGGAGTGAACCGATATAGCCCATATTATAATAATAATAATATAATTGTTCCACAAACATACCATAAGGGACAAAGGAGACTTCTCTCATATCAATGAGTGCACCCCGATTCATATTACCTCAATGATATGGACCTACAGTTTATCGCCGAGTCCGAACGGCGTGTCTAAGACACCACTTTTGTAGAGAAGTTTTACATGGCTGAAATACTCAGGAAATGTCGCCAACATTACTGAGGGGTATTTTGCCACCGTTGAAAAGTGTTTTGATGTTGCCTGGCCAGGGAATCGAACCCACGACCTTATGTGTGCAAGGCGGGTGTGCATACCATTGCACCACGGTGGCACCCATATAGCCCATATTAGCAATGCAAAATATTTTGGACCGAATCGGTTGATCCATTCGAGAGTTATAGTGCGCTCCAGCCAGACAGACAGACGGACGGACATGTCTAAATCAACTCCAAATTGTCTGAAACGGATTTCGTCCAAACATACATGGGGTCTAAAACCATTATTTCGATGAGGCACATTTTGCTGAGGGGCTATGAGGCCATATTGAAGGTTCTTGAGAGGTTACTCTTCGCCAGCTTTTTAGCCACTTGCGAATTATTAACACGGGTTCTGGAAGCAACCTAGTACAACGAACTGTACTGTCCGTCATTATTAGTCAGAGAACTCATGGACCTGTCGAAAGCATATAATACTGCCAACCCTGCCTCGCTGTTCGAGGACGTAACATGAACTACCATTCGATGCATTTTAATACATGTCCAGCAAAAATTGTGTAACCCATTACAAAGTGATGTAAACAAAAATAACTACTTATATTACCCCTTACTAAGTTATGAGTTCGGTGGCACAGAGCGTGTGTGTCGGACTACAAATCAGAGGATTGTGTGTTCACCGCTGGCCAAGTACTTTTTGTTCAAAAAACAGAGAACAGTCGGTGGTGCACATGCAAGCGCTTAGACAACCCTTAATGTTCGTGTGTGTGGCCTAGTGTGTAGTGTGTACGGCTACAAATCAGAAGTTCGCAAGATCCAATCCAGCAGGCGGCGAAATAAATACATAAACTAAAAAAATTAAGTACGTTGAAATTGAAAACAATTCCATCTCGACTGTTCTAAAAATAGATTTTTCTTGCATATAGCTTATTTTTCAACTTCCAATGGCCATGGAATAACTACCCAGCAAAATGTTCGATGCCAAAGATGCTATTCAAGAATGGGTGCAAGTGAAATGGAATGTCATTTTTTCAGCATCTTCATTCATTCTTTTTACATGAGCGTGACCCCCAAAAGATGCAATTCATTTTCAGATACTAAGCATGTCATCTTTACTAACTCGATGGAATAGCATCTTCAACAATTCTTTGGCATGGCATCTATACCAATCCTTTGGCATGCCATCTTAACCAATTCCCAAGAATAGCATTTTCACTAATCTTTGGCATGTCATTTTCACCAACCCTTTGGCATGTAATTTTCACGTCTTGTTCGGAAAATGGAAAATGCTGTATTGAAAAATGATTTTAATTTTTTTATTTTATTAATTCAAAGGAATTAATGAAATAACTATAATTTATTTATCATCATAAAGTTTACATCTATAATTGCAGTTTGTTCTCGTTGTTGCAACAGTAGTTAATATGTTTGTATTCTCATTTTTCTGCTTAATCTGACTCTGGGTCTATCAGTCGTAAGAATGTGGCTATTTCGCTATTTATATGGTTTGTAACCACAAGGCTGCAAACTTAAGTTTCTTAGCAGTATTGGTAGGGCAATTGAAAAGGAGCAGTGTGTCGTGGGGGTCTGTGCTGTATGCTGGGCAGATGTTTTCCACGGTGTCATCAGTACTTGCCCTATAGGAATTATGACGGCTGCACCATCCCGAGCGTATTGACCCAAAATTACTCTGGTTTGTCCTGACAGCTGGCGCTTCTCAGCTGCGATAGATGGTAGATGTTCTCCAAGGACCGCATTCACACGATAACTGTTTAATGCATCTGCGACCGCATTCGTGTGAATGCTACTTAAACCTGGTTGAAAGGCTTGTTGATCTAGAGGTTCTCTCTTGTAACGTTAGACTTCTCTATCTAGATTATGAAGACCCCCTGGCTGCCTGGGTCTGTGGTCTGAATTCTGCTATCATCGACCATGACATTCAACTCTGTTGTTCCCAACTCTGCAGCCCAGGTAGTGAACAGAGTGGCCGTAGATTTATTGGCTGGTATTTGCATATTCCTCGCGTGGAAAAAATGGTAAGATCAGACAAAAAGGTAAGATCAGTCTTTCAAAAATGTCGCCAGGGAAGGTCCTGACATCAATATAGTACAATCTTTGGCATACGTTACGATCTCAATGCCGTCTGCAGCGTTTGGAATTCAGGAGATGTTTTCTTCACTCTACGGGTCTTGGACTTCTTGATCCTAAATTCTACGTACTACTGTCGTCCACACTTAAAATGTATTATCAAACGTTTCAAACTTGGACGGTGCGTAGTCTGCTCGATGACATCAAACAACGAGGGTGCTTGACAATATCAAAGGACTTTGCTAAATCAAGTGTCGCTATCACTGTCACTTGCTCTGAATGAGTCCTCGGCTAATATGGAGATGGAGATGGCCTTCAGCGCAGTTGTTGTGCTGCTTACGGATCCTATGCTATTGATAGGCAACTGGAAAGTTATTTCTGATGCTGGAAGAATTAAAGCCACAAGGGTCCTTGCTACGGGCGACAAAAGCGAAATCGGTTTGTATGATTCACCTTTGGTGGCACACATTTCGGGCTTCAGTAGCTGGCCTATTTTCCAGACTTCGGGAACGATGTTTTTGGCAAGCGACAGGTTGTAAATTTAAGTGAGAAACTTGACTTCCGGCCGTCCCAGCTGTTGCAGTCTAAACACGCACAACACGCACGCAACAGAGTTTACTTCCTCCGCAACAGGTTTTGATTCTTCTTACAAAAGGATTTTACTTCCCATCAGTGCAGTGCAGATTTCGACATTGACTCCATCTGCAGATTACTATTTCGTGAATTTTATTTTACAACGTTTTGGAAATGTTTGTTGTTTTGTAGGGATCTACAAATCGACTTGAGCAGGGTTCTCTAGAGCAGGCAAGGAAACTTTTATAATTGGTCTGTACCTTTACTTTTAAAAATGGTAATTGTTGCAAAAATGGTAAAAGTTGTGAACTGCTCTCATATAAATTGTATGCTTTTAAAAGTAAGGAAACACATTGCGGGTAAAAACTGGTAACCTCATGGAACGTAAAGGAACACGACAAATACCAAAAAGTGCAGTCCGACTCTACTTTTAGCTCAATGATTGGGACTTCCTAGCATAATAAATCTTACATTGCTTTAAACGCACATATTTAGATAAATAAAAGAATATATACATGTGTAAAAATAAAAACACAAAATTCATCTCTATTGGATCGATGGAATTGGTTCAAATGCTGATGAAACGATCGGATCTTTCACGACTTCCTTCGAATGGATTCAAATGCTGATGAAAAGATCGGACCTTTCACGACTTCATTTGAACCAATGCAAAAGATCCAGTGAAATCATAGCATCTCATGGAACCACTTCCATAAAATTTTGCTGGGTAGTTATTCTAGTGGTCATAGAATAACTAGTAATTCAGTGCGACATGCCCTTGTTAATATAATGGGTTAGTAGGGGGATTTGTAAGTAGTTACGGCTACCAAAAATCCCTTATAAAACCCTTTGTTTTGGGAGGATTATTTTTGCTGTCACTAACTACACTTTTAGAATTCAGAAATAACAAGTAAAAAAGTATCGGTCAGCTTTGCCGACAGAGATATACCCTCAGCCTGTGTATATTGAAACAATTTATTCCCAAAAACGTATGTATTTAGGAGGTCTTAAAAATTTTGGGTGTATGAACGGAAGTGGATATCCAGCCATTACATATGGTGCCATAGGGGGTTTTTGCACCCTTCGGGCTGTTTACTTAAGAAGTATGGACTTGCCCCTGAAAAAAATTTTACCATCGTAACTGAGGCGGCGAATGCAAGTTGCTTCCACAAAAATCAAAGGAGTGGACCGATATGGCTCATCTTTGAACTTAAACTAGTTTCAGATAAAATATTACTAAGGCCAAATTTTGGATCCGTTAGAGGGTTATCTTGCGCTCCAACCACCTAACACGGTGTCATAGGGGTTTTTTGCAACTTTCAGGCGTTTTTCTCAGGAAGTATGGACTTGCCCCTGATGAAACTTGTACAGTCGTATGGGGGCGGTGAATAAAAGTTGCTGCAACAAAAATCAAAGCGTTTCGAGAGATGGCCCTAAACTGAACTTTTCCGAAATTTTGTGTGAGAGGTACCCGAAGGTGTGGAGCGATTGAGTCCATATTTAAACTTCATCTATTACAAAGTGTGTGCCAAATCGGTTACTCCCTTCAAGAGTTATCGTGCGCACAAATTTTTCGAACTTATGTGGGGGAGGTACCGGAAGGAGTGGGCCGATATAACCCATCTTCGAACTTAAACTAAGTTTGGGCAAAATATTACGAAAGCCAAATTTTGAACCGGATCGGTTGCTCCGTTCGAGGGTTTTCGTGCGCTCCAGCCAGCCAGACAGACGGACGGACATTGTTCAATCGACTCCAAATTGTCTGAAACACATTTCGTCCAAACACACTAGGGTCTAAAACCGTTATTTCGATGAGGCACATTTCACCCGTATGAAATTGTATATACCCTCGTTAGCATAAATGCTGAGGGTATAACTAGTAAATCTTCTTTTAGGAAACCTGCCGGTTTTCTTATAGAATATCCAGAAAGTCCGACATTAAAGAAGATTGTTTCTCTTTTTTTAAGAATAGCGAGAGTTCATATTAAAATGAATTAAGAAATTTTTATAGAAGACCAGTATGGCTTTCTACAGGAGATAAGTAGGTATTCTTTTAAGAGAACATTTTGACTTGATCAAAAAGGTTAGTAGGTTCTCCTATAGAAGGTTATTAGGACTTCCAATTGAAATCCAGTAGAACTTTCTATAGAAGACCAGTAGGTGTTCTTATTGAACACTAGTACGTCATTGTAATGGCGACCAATTTATCTTCTTACAGAATTGTTGATTTTTTTCATAAGAGAACACAAAAATGTCAAAGGATTAATCACTTATGCAGCGGCTGGAGTTCGGCTAAAAAATAAAAATATTTTTTTTTTATTTATCGACTTCACCAAAACTTATATTAACATTAGAATGCCATTATTATATTATATCCACTAAAAAATAATTTACTTTGATTACATACTTTGTTTTGAACCGAATCCAGTGACAAATTGTTTAATTTTCCATTGGCTCAAAAGAGGCGTTTCTTGCATTTTTGTTGTCAGTGATTAAAATTTGAAGTGAATAATTATTATTGAAATAGAAAATATTTCAGTTATAACTTAAGGCCAAATTCGAAATAGAGGAAAATAAATTCCAAAGATGATAAATAGTAGACATAATTGTAAAATATGTACGAATATGTACGAACATACATTTTTAAAAAATATTTTAAAATTAATTAATTTCCGTTACTGTTAAATTGAATTGAATAGTAAGTAACCCCTTATGAAAATATATTATTTTTGTAATTTACGCAATTGATTCACGCACTTTACTGACGACGTAGTCACGTAGTGAGTGGTTAACTTGATGTGAGTTTGACTCTTTAATCAGCCATCCATAAATACTTATGTACATCTGTACATACTTTGTAGATATTGACAGTGAAATGATGGCATTAATGTCATTAAGTCCTTGATGATCACCGGCAACTCAGCATGGGGGACTTCATTAAAAAGTCATTTTTGTCAGGAAATTAAAAATTGTTTTACAAATTGTGTTGTTGCAGCTCACGTAATATGAAATTATAATTATATATCAATGCTTATAATTTATTGTTGTTATTATGGTTATGGTGAGTTTTATTATTCTTGGTATTGGTTGCAATGTTGTTATAATGGAATTTCTCTTAATAATATATTTTAATTATATATTTGGAATGGTTCACTTTTTTGGTAAGAAATAAAAGGAGTTTTCCCTGCATAATTAAAGGGTCATTGAATATATTGCTTGATATAGAACATCAGGAGCTTGATTTCGATTTCTTGATAAACATATAAAATAATCAGCTCGGTTTAAGAATTCATCCAATTTATATACAACAACAACTGTTGTCATCTCTTTCATGAATATTTCTTTGGCTCGCCAGGTAAATTATGTTAATTTTTCCATTCAATTCAACAGCGTCACTTCGAAAGTGATTTGATATTTCCTAATGTATTTTAAGTAGATTTTATTTCATTGCTGATACTTATCCCATTTTTTTTCTTCTTTGAATACAAGCAATTTTAAATTTGTGTTTATGTAATTTTTGTTAATAGAATCAGGTCTCCGTTAAACTTATCATTATACAATGAATTGTTGATCTCCTTTCCACAGATCAGTTCATTAAATATGTAAAATATGCCAATACCGAAGGAAGTTAAAAACCGAAATAAAAAGAAATTCGTATGAGCAAATTTATTTACATATACTGAAGAGAAACTTTACTGCATAAATTACTTCTTAGATTTGGACATACATATGCGTATGTATATACATATACGTGTATGTAGTTTAACAAATACTTATATAATAATGTACTATGACATAATATTGATGGCATAAGAAACTAAACAAATATTTTTAACTATTCGCAAAGAGCTCTAATTGCTTGGAAACAATAATCGATCCTTCATTGCTCCCTACTCGTACATATCCGAAACGAAAGCCAGTGACCAACTGAGTCGACGTCATATATTGCTTGTCTAGAAGGCTATTTAATCATTCTTTATTAATCAATATTACGACCTCGGGTATATTCACCGGATTGACTCGGAGGAATCTTCGATCAGGATATATTGTGTTCCTAGATTGCCTGCTCCGAGCTCGATTAAATTGATAGCTCCACATTTTGCACGAATCAAGACGCTCCTACAAGGGTAAGAGGAGATTGTCGCAGCTCGCCAGACATCACCATTGTGGCAACCAGTCATTTCGCTCAGATCATCTTCCGATTTTCATCTTCCTCGGGTGGCTGAAGGATCCTCGATTATCTGAATAAATTTTCACCCGCTCGCTACATATCTGCTGGTCGAATGCCCGAAATAAGGCCAAATTTCCCAGTAAGGACCAGGAACTGAACATGAAGACCCAAGAGTTCGGGAACTTTTTCTTGAATCCAACAGACTAATATGGGAGTATAAGCGGAAAAAGTGACTAGACCACCTTAAACGATGGATGATTGGAACATGATTGAGTAAAATGTCCTCAACGGTAAAATCATTCTCCGAAAGAAGGATGATAAAACGTATGTTACATTCAACGGTGTGACAGTGACAGAAGCGTAGAAGTAGGGGCTTATTTTAAGCGGCAGTTTATAGTGCACAACGAGAGTAGTTTGGTGTAGGGAAGTGTGCTACGCTGTATAAAAACACTCTCAGCAGAGGAGGTACCCTCACAACGATAAAATGAAATTTTAGGGGTTTGTAGAAACAGTCTTTTGTTAAGAAAGGATTTATAGAAGCACATTTTCTTTCAGAATGAATCTATAGAGTAATCCTTTCTTTCAGAAAGTGTCTACAGAAGCACACTTTCTTAGAGAAAGTGTCTACAGAAGCACGCTTTCTTAGAGAAAGTGTCTACAGAAGCACGCTTTCTTAGAGAAAGTGTCTACAGAAGCACGCTTTCTTAGAGAAAGTGTCTACAGAAGCACCCTTTCATAGAGAAAGTGTCTACAGAAGCACCCATTCTTAGAGAAAGAGTCTACAGAAGCACCCATTCTTAGAGAAAATGTATACAGGCGCACCCTTTCTTAGAGAAAGTGTCTACAGAAGCACCCTTTCTTAGAGAAAGTGTCTACAGAAGCACCCTTTCTTAGAGAAAGTGTCTACAGAAGCACCCTTTCTTAGAGAAAGTGTCTACAGAGATGTGTCTTAGAGAAAGTGTCTACAGAAGCACCCTTTCTTACAGAAAGTGTCTACAGAAGCCCCCTTTCGTGGAGAAAGTGTCTACAGAAGTACCCTTTCTTAAAGAAAGTGTCTACAGAAGCACCCTTTCTTAAAGAAAGTGTCTACAGAAGCACCCTTTCTTAAAGAAAGTGTCTACAGAAGCACCCTTTCTTATAGAAAGTGTCTACAGAAGCACCCTTTCTTACAGAAAGTGTCTACAGAAGCACCCTTTCTTAGAGAAAGTGTCTACAGAAGCACGCTTTCTTACAGAAAGTGTATACAGCCTCACCCTTTCTTACAGAAAGTGTATACAGGCGCACCCTTTCTTACAGAAAGTGTCTACAGGAGCACCCTTTCTTAGAGAAAGTTTTTACAGAAGTACCCTTGCTTACAGAAAGTGTCCACAGGAGCACTCTTTCTTACAGAAAATGTTTACAAAAGTATCCTTTCTTACAGAAAGTGTATACAGAAGCATCCTTCCTAACAGAAAGTGTCTACAGAAGCACCCTTTCTCACAGAAAGTGTCTACAGAAGCACCCTTTCTCACAGAAAGTGTCTACAGAAGCACCCTTTCTTACAGAAATTGTCTACAGAGGCACCCGCTCGTACAGAAAGTGTCTACAGAAGCCCCCTCTCGTAGAGAAAGTGTCTACAGAAGTACCCTTTCTTACAGAAAGTATCTACCGGAGCACCCTTCCTAACAGAAAGTGTCTACAGAAGCAGCCTTTCTCACAGAAAGTGTCTACAGAAGTACCCTTTCTTACAGAATGTGTCTACAGAAGTACATTTTTTATACAGTATGTGTCTACAGAAGCACCCTTTCTTACAGAAGTGTGTACAGAAGCACCCTTTCTCACAGAAAGTGTCTACAGAAGTACCCTGTCTTACAGAAAGTGTCTTCAGAAGGTGTCTACAGAAGCACACTCTCGTACAGAGAAGCACCCTTTCTCACAGAAAGTGTCTACAGAAGTGCCCTTTCTTACAGAAAGTGTCTACAGAAGTGCCCTTTCTTACAGAAAGTGTCTACAGAAGTGCCCTTTCTTACAGAAAGTGTCTACAAAAGTACCCTTTCTTACACGAAGTGTCTACAGAAGCACCCTTTCTTACAGAAAGATTCTACAGAAGCACCGTTTCTTACAGAAAGTGTCTACAGAAGCACCGTTTCTTACAGAAAGTGTCTACAGAAGCACCCTTTCTTACAGAAAGTGTCTACAGAAGCACATTTCCTAACAGAAAATGTCTACAGAAGCACCCACTCTCACAGAAAGTGTCTACAGAAGCATCCTTCCTAACAGAAAGTGTCTTCAGAAGCACCCACTCTCACAGAAAGTGTCTACAGAAGCACCCTTTCTTACAGCAAGTGTCTACAGAAGCACCCACTCTTACAGAAAGCACCCTTTCTTACAGAAAGTGTCTACCGAAGCACCCTTTCTTACAGAAAGTGTCTACAGAAGCACCCTTTCTTACAGAAGGTGTCTGCAGAAGCACCCTTGTTAACAGAAAGTGTCTACAGAAGCACCCTTTTTTACAGAAAGTGTACACAGAAGCAGCCTTTCTTACAGAAAGTGTCTACAGAAGCACCCTTTCTTACAGAAGGTGTCTACAAAAGAAGGTGTCAACGAAGCACCCTTTCTTACAGATTGTCTACAGCTGCACCCTTTCTTACAGAAAGTTTCAACAAAAGCACCCTTTCTTACAGAAAGTTTCAACAAAAGCACCCTTTCTTACAGAAAGTTTCAACAAAAGCACTCTTTCTTACAGAAAGTTTCAACAAAAGCACCCTTTCTTACAGAAAGTTTCAACAAAAGCACCCTTTCTTACAGAAAGTTTCAACAAAAGCACTCTTTCTTACAGAAAGTTTCCACAAAAGAACCCTTTCTTACAGAAAGTTTCCACAAAAGCACCCTTTCTTACAGAAAGTTTCAACAAAAGCACCCTTTCTTACAGATTGTCTACTGGAGCACCCTTTCTTACAGAAAGTGTCTACAGGAGCACCCTTTCTTACAGAAAGTTTCTACAGAAGTACCCTTTCTTACAGAAAGTATCTACCGGAGCACCCTTCCTAACAGAAAGTGTCTACAGAAGCAGCCTTTCTCACAGAAAGTGTCTACAGAAGTACCCTTTCTTACAGAATGTGTCTACAGAAGTACATTTTTTATACAGTATGTGTCTACAGAAGCACCCTTTCTTACAGAAGTGTGTACAGAAGCACCCTTTCTCACAGAAAGTGTCTACAGAAGTACCCTGTCTTACAGAAAGTGTCTTCAGAAGGTGTCTACAGAAGCACACTCTCGTACAGAGAAGCACCCTTTCTCACAGAAAGTGTCTACAGAAGTGCCCTTTCTTACAGAAAGTGTCTACAGAAGTGCCCTTTCTTACAGAAAGTGTCTACAGAAGTGCCCTTTCTTACAGAAAGTGTCTACAAAAGTACCCTTTCTTACACGAAGTGTCTACAGAAGCACCCTTTCTTACAGAAAGATTCTACAGAAGCACCGTTTCTTACAGAAAGTGTCTACAGGAGCACCCTTTCTTACAGAAAGTGTCTACAGGAGCATCCTTTTTTACCGAAAGTGTCTACAGAAACACCCTTTCTTACAGAAAGTGTCTACAGAAGCACCCTTTCTTACATAAAGTGTCTACAAGAGCACCCTGACTTACAGAAAATGTCTACTGAGGCACCCTTTCTTACAGAAAATGTCTACAGAAGCGCCCTTTCTTACCGAAAGTGTCTACAGGAGCATCCTTTTTTACCGAAAGTGTCTACAGAAACACCCTTTCTTACAGAAAGTGTCTACAGAAGCACCCTTTCTTACATAAAGTGTCTACAAGAGCACCCTGACTTACAGAAAATGTCTACTGAGGCACCCTTTCTTACAGAAAATGTCTACAGAAGCGCCCTTTCTTACCGAAAGTGTCTACAGGAGCATCCTTTTTTACCGAAAGTGTCTACAGAAACACCCTTTCTTACAGAAGGGGTGTACAGAAGCACCATTTCTTACCGAAAGTGTCTACAGATGCACCCTTTCTTACAGAAAGTGTCTACAGAAGCTCCATTTCTCACAGAAAATGTCTACAGAAACACCCTCCTTTTCAGAAATGGCCTAAAGAAGCACCCCATTTTCAGAAAAGGTATAAAGAAGCGCCCTTGCTTTCAAAAATTTTCAATAGAAGTACCCTTGCTTTCAGAAAGGGTCAATATGTGCAACCTTTCCTTCAGAAAGGGTCTATGAAATACGCTTAATTCTATAGCAACGCCCATCCTTTCAAAAAGGTCTACAGCAGCACTCCTTCTTTCAGAAAGGGTCTATTGCTGAACCCTATATTTTAGTAACGATCTACAGAAGGTCCCTATCTTTTTCTATCTCTCATATAATATTTCAGCCTTTCTTCAAGGACCGATTCTAATCAGTCATTATCACACAATCATATCTATGTATATACATACATATACATTTCTGAAGCTTTAAAACTCATGATTATATCCTATTTCAACTGCATTTTTTTATTCTCAGATAAATACTACTTTGATAATCATAATCAAAACTTTAAACAGAATATGTTAATAAGATTTATATTACCTTTCCGAAAGAATGAACAAATTCCATAATTATAAACACATAATATAAATACATACAGTGTTGGTCACAGAATTAGCACACCCCTTTGGGGCAAAATGATTTCAGTCAGCTAAGAGTTTTGATAGGGCAAATTGAAATATTTTCGTAAACAAAATCCTTTTTATACCCTCAGCCTTTAGGCTAAGAAGGGTATATCGGCCTTTTTGTAGAAAATTTACTTCTATTGAAACTGAGGTATGGGGTATTGTATCTCGCGAATTGTTGTAATATACCATAACTTTTGAACGCATTTAGGTAAAATAAACTGTTTTAGCACGATTCACCGATAGATTTCTTAAAATTATAATTTGAGCGGAAGCTGTGGTCATATTAATGTAAAAAAATAGAAAAAAATCGTTGAAGGAAACGAGTTTTTTTAAGTCAATTTTCAATTAGTGGCTTTATAATACAATGTAGTGTATAATGTTCAAAGAAGAAGTTAAAGAATACACTTCAGAGATGAAGTTTCTAATGTATGATTTTTTAATATAACCACCGCATCAATCTCAAATGGATGCTGACATTTTGAAGACTGAAAAATTGGGTTTTTTGAATTTTTGCTCTAATAGGAACGCGCAACTGTACTCGTTTAAAAACTGATTATGAGATTGTAGTACTCGCGATTACGCATTTTTTGATGTATAACTCGGAGGTGTAGCCTTCAAAGGTTCACAACAATCTCAGCTTAAAATCGAAATTTTTGTGCGTATTTTTTTTTAAAAAACCAGTATTTTGGATTCAAAACTTACAAATGCCTTTCGATTTCAGTGGAAACCCGCGTGAATTTAGTTTTTTTACGTTCTGAATCTAACAAGCCTTTGCGCGTCTAAATCCATTCACTAGATCGGCGGATATGATACCCCTCAAATTTCGAAAATATGCAAAAAATATTTTTGAAAATATCGCGTATTTAGACGCGTTTTAGATGTGTTATTCCTACTTAGATAAATAGAGCGAAACGCATATTTAAAATGTGCGAAAACAGACATTGAAAAACGTTCGCGAATCCGGAGATATAATAGATATTTTCTAAAAACTGAGTGCGATGCTACATCCACGGTTCTTGATGGATCGCATTGAAATGACATAGGATGATGTATTTTTTAATGGTGATCATTGAAATCGGATGCGCATAAAATGCAAATGTACTTCGTGGAAATTATGGGCATTTTACTGTTTTTTGCACCCTAACATGCAACTGATGCTACATCGTGGTCGTCAAATGGAATTTCACAAAGTGTATATCAAATAAGAGGGATTGATTCGCTGTTTTGGAAAATCGGATGCGCATCTTGTGATTTCCACTATTACGCGGTTTCTATGCGTTTCAAATGTTGTAATATTCAATATAACATTATTTTAATGTTATGCCACAATTGGAATTCCTTGTGATTTAATATAATGTTCTAAAAATATTCGCCAATAGGAAAACTATAAGTGAAAAAGTTGTTGCAACGGAATATCTTCATTATTGCGTGAAATTTGGACGAAAATGACGAAGAACTCAATCATTTTTTCTTCAACATTTCCTATAAAACCATAAAAAAATAAAATTAGAATAACTTAATTTTTATTTTTTTCGTCACATTTTCATTGTATTTTTGCAAATAACACGAATACTATAGCTCCAAACTTCACGACTTAGGTTTCATTTTATTCCTCACAATGTCTGGATGCTGCTATAATTTTTTTATATATTTTTTTGTAAGTATAAGCGCTATTGTTTCAAAAATATGTTTGTTAATACGTGAAATTATTTAACAAATTTAATTTTTCGCGAATCCATTGAAACTTTTTGAATTTTTTTTTTTTGCATATTCTCAAAGGGTGCGAATTCAGTTAACGACAATTGGATATAACAGCTTACTATATTAAACCGCGATTTTTTTAGAATTTTTTCTACTTAGCATAATTAAAACGGCCATATCTTTTGCGCGCAACAATCAAAGTTGGTAACGAAAACAGATTTGGAATGACGATTTTTTTCTTAATCTATGTACCAAAAATCATAGATGTAGTATCAAAATTTTTTTTTGATTTTTTTGAAATGGAAAAGACGATTTTAGACATTTTTGCTGATATACACTTTGATACGATGAAAATGTGCCTCATCGAAATAATGGTTTTAGACCCCAAGTATGTTTGGACGAAATGTGTTTCAGACCATTTGGAGTCGATCTAGCCATGTCCGTCCGTCTGTCTGTCTGTCTGTCTGTCCTGCTGGCTGGAGCGCACGATAACTCTCGAACGGATGAACCGATTCGGTTCAAATTTTGGCTTTCGTAATATTTTGTCCAAACTTAGTTTAAGTTCGAAGATGGGTTATATCGGTCCACTCCTTCCGGTACCTCCCCCACATAAGTTCGAAAATGTTCGGAAAAATTGTGCTAACGATAACTCTTAAAGTAAGTAACCGATCTGCTCCATACTTTACACATCGTGAATTTTCTACCAGACTTACATGAGGTTCCAATATGGTCTCAATAGGTCCACTCCATCGGGTACCTCCCACACAAAATTTCGGAAAAGTTCAGTTTAGGGCCATCTCTCGAATCGCTTTGATTTTTGTTTCAGCAACTTGTATTGACTGTCCTCTATACGACGGTACAAGTTTCATTACGGGCAAGTCCATACTTCCTGAGAAAATAGCCTGAAAGTTGCAAAGAAATTCTTTGACACCGTGTGAGGTGGTTGGAGCGCAAGATAACTCTCGATCGGATCTGCCGACTTTGCCCAAAATTTGGCCTTAGTAATATTTTGTCCAAACATAGTTTAAGTTTGAAGATAAGCCATATCGGTCCACTCCTGCAGGTACCTCCCCCACAAAAGTTCAAAAATGTTAGGAAAATTTGTTCATACGGTAACTCTTGAATGGAGTGGCCGAATTGGTCCATACTGTACACATCCTAATATATCTACCAGATATAGATCAGGTTCAAATATGGACTATATTTGTCCACTCCATCCGGTACCTCCCACACAAAATTTCGGATAAGTTCACTTTAAGACCTGCTATCGAATCACTTTGATTTTTGTTGAAGCAACTTGCAATCGCTACCTCAATTACGATGGTAAACGTTTTTTTCAGGGGCAAGTTCATACTTCTTGAGCAAACATTCCGAAGGGTGTAATAACCCCCTATGGCACCATATGTAGTGGCTGGAGATCCACTTCCATAATGGTCAATGTAGATCCATTCCTTTTAGTATTTCCTCGGCAAAACTTTTGATCTCTAATCCTAATGAACATTTTTGTCGTCTCAAATGCCCAAATTTTTTAAAAACCCTTAAATACATATGTTTTTTTGGGAAAAATTTTTTCAATATACACAGGCTGAGGGTATATCTCTGTTGGCAAGGACGACTGATACTTTTTCACTTGTCTATAATGTATTTAACAAATTTAATGATATAAGTGAATAGTATTATCAATGGTTTTTTGAAAATAAAAGTTTTGTGAAGACGCCCAAATTATCAAGGGGACATATAATTAGCACACCCTAAGATTATTTAATTTAATTCAATCAATATACACAAATTAATTTATATTGAAGTTAATTCATATTCAAAACGTATTGAAGAAATCATTTTTTGAAAGACAAAATAATTTATCACCCCGGAATCTCAAAATATATATCCCAATAGCGGACCATTTTTCGTAGTGTACACTTAAACGTCAGAAAGTCGCCAAAACTTTAAAAACAAATGTACAATTGGATCTGAAATTATTGGAATTGTTAACCGATTACCGAAATTTAAATATAAAGTGCAAAAACTTTTCAAAAATTGTTTAAGGTCGATGATTCATTTAAGAAAATTTTCGATTTGGAAGGGATTTATAGAAAGAAGATCAATAAAATGCACCCTTATGTGAAGAAGGATCAACTTATAGCACCATTTGTTATTCAAAATTACACGTCTGAATAACACCAAAGACCTATCACTACAAAACTGTCAACAAAGCACTAGGTGAACACGTAGCACATGAGGATGTTCAAAGGTATAACCCGTTTCTAACAATAAAGGATTTTGAGGTTTGCTGAAATTGGTTAAAATCCATGGAAGTAGGTACATATATACTATTCATGATAAGTGTTTCCTGGATTATTGATTTTATATTTAATCGTTTTAAGCTCCGGGAAACATATTATCTTGCGGTATCACTAGACTATCTCCCATTTGCCTTATGTTTATAAAATTATTAAAATTTGCGAAGGTCCTATAGAGATGAACATAGGTTTATCGTGGCATACATCACGACATATCGGTAAAATTCAGTCCAGATGGATAATTATTTATAAAATCAATAGCTCAAAGTATCATATTACACTTTTTTAATGAAAATTTTTGTGTCGAACTGACGTTACAGATGCACACTGCTGCTGGGTACATCCCACTATTCGCAAATTTACAAAGATGAACAAGAATATGATGTTTTATTTGATGTTTCTATGAACTACTTGCCTCAATGAATTTATTTACATGTGAAAAAATCTATAAAAAAAAACTGACATTTCCATCAGTCCTTGGGACCCAAGGTGTACCCCATATAATTCCCTTCTGACACTGAAATTTCGGAGACTGGTGAAGAGTATAACTACCAAACTGGAACCTATTCCCAAACGAAAGGGATTTAAAACTGAATATGGACGAAAATATTGAAACTATTCACAATATTAGTGATTCTTTTAAGGTGTGCTAATTACATGTCCAGTGAAATTAGGACATTTTTAAAATTTTTGGAAGTTATTCAAATTGACAGTTATGTTTCAGTTTCTGTATTGCGTTGTGTTCTTTAAGCATACTACTAAGAATATATTAGTACAAATACTTCATTAAATACAACTACTTCAGAAGGTCTTGTTAGGCAAAATAAATTTTGGTAGTGGGGTGTGCTAATTGTGTGACCAACACTGTATGTACATACATGTATGTATGTCTGGCTGGGCTGTCAATGCAACATGCGTGCCTTGCCGATATTATTAACAATGTTAATACCCTGGCTGGCTCCTACATTTAATTAGACCCAAAGAAAGGGACAGAAGTAACAACCATACCTCAGACAAAACAACAACAACAATGCCGAAGTTTAATAAATACAAAGAAACCTTTAACTTTGTTGTATTGCAATCTTTCAAGCATAGCAGTGTTAAATGTAAACATAATTATTAAGATAAATATGAAAATTATAACTTTTGTTTTGACCACAACAGAACACAGACCACATTCATGGCTGTCAAAACACTGTAATGAGCTAAGCATACATTAAAAATGCAACAGAGAATATAATGCAGCATAAACGCAACAAAAAGAACTTGCATTATTACCTGACTAACTGAATGACTAGCTACTTGTAAACCTTGGTCATTATTCTTTCATTTGTTTTGTGATCAGACACAATTAGAAACATTGTTGCCCTTTCACAGGAGAGATATTGCTAATTTTCACGCTGTAATCAGCAGTCATACATACATTGTTGAAGCAAATAGCATTTTTATTAGTTTTTTAATTAATTTTTTTAGGAGTTATTTAAGATCTATTTTAAAATTCACTACTTACATTTCAAATCTAATTATTTAATTAACTAAAATCATGTGAAAAGTACATTATTTTTTAAATAAGTGCAACCTTTTAATGAGGGTTTTACTTTATACATGGAAACAGTATTAAAATCCAAATTCTTTTTATTTCTGTAGCCTTGTGCATACAGAGGGTATATGCATTATCACGATTGTCATGATCAGAAATAATACAAATTCTCCAAATTTATCGCAAATGGCACGTTTATCGCAAATGGCACGTTTAAGGATATTTCGGATCGTTTTGAAATATTTTGCAACATGTTGTTTTTGCGGCACCTGAGATAAGGGCCCACAACTACAAAATCATTGACGGCACGACCAAAATTACTGATAAACACGGTGCGTCTGTAGACTCTTTCTGAAAAACAGTGAGCTTCTGTAGACCTTTCTGAAAAAAAAAGGTTTTTTTATAGACCCTTTCTGAAAGAAAGGGTGTTTCTGTAGACGATTTCTGAAAGAAAGGGTGCTTCTACAGACTATTTCTTAAAGACAGGGTGTATCTACTGACCCTTTCTGAAAGGCAGGGTGTATCTACTGACCCTTTCTGAAAGACAGGGTGTATCTACTGACCCCTTCTGAAAGACAGGGTGTATGTACAGAACCTTTCTGAAAGAAAGGGTGCTTCTAGACACTTTCTGAAAGAAAGGGTGCTTCTATAGACCCCTTCTGAAAGACAAGGTCTATATATATAGACCCTATAGACCCTTTTTGAAAGAATTGGTGCTTCTATAGACCCTTTCTTGAAGAAATAGTGCTTCTATAGAGCCTTTCTGAATGATAGGGTGCTTCCGGAAGACAAAGTGCTTCTATTGACCCTTTCTGAAAGACAGGGTTTATCTATAGACCCCTTCTGAAGAAAAGGGTGCTGCTATAGAAACTTTCAGAAAGACCGGGTGCTTCTATTGACCCTAGCTGGAAGACAGGTTGTATGTGTTGACCCTTTCTGAAAGACAGGGTGCTTTCTTAAAGAAATGGTTCTTCTATAGACCCTTTCTCAAAGAAAAGTTCTTTCTATGGACCCTTTCTTAAAAAGGGTGCTTCTGCAGACCCTTGGTGATTGAAAGGGTGCTTCTGTAGACCCTTTCTGGAAGTCAGGTTGTATCTATAGACCCTGTTTGAAGAAAGAGTGTAGGCCCTTTCTAAAAGAAAGGGTGCTGCCATAGAAACTTTCAGAAAGACAGGGTGCTTCTATTGCTTGGATTGACCTGGAAGACAGGGTGCTCCTATTGACCCTTGATGGAAGACAGAGTGTATGTGTTTACACTTTCTGAAAGACACGGTATTTTTATAGACCCTTTCTGAAAGACAGGCTGCTTCTATAGACCTTTTCTGAAAGAAAATATGCCTCTATTGACCATAGACGCTTTCTTAAAAAAAGGTTCTTCTATGGATCCTTTCTTAAAAAGGGTGCTTCTGCAGACCCTTGATGAATGAGAGGGTGCTTCTGTGGACCCTTTCTGAAAGACCATGTGCTCCCACAGACACTTTCTGGAAGAAGTAGAGCTTCTCTATACCTTTTCTGAAAGGCAAAGTGTTTTTTAGACCCTTTCTGAAAGTCAGGGTATATGTATAGACCCTTTCTGAAATAAAGAGTGCTTCTGTAGACCCTTTTCTGAATAACAGGTTTAACGAAAACGAAAGGGTTCTTCTATAGACCCTTTGTGAAAGAAAGCGTGCCTCTATAGACCCTTTGTAAACGAAAGGGAGCTTCTATATACAATGTTTGAAAGTAAGGGAGCTTCTGTAGACCCTTTGTGAACGAAAGGATGCTTCTATAGATCCTTTCTGAAAGGCGGGGTGCTTCATATACCCTTTCTGAAAGACAGGGTGATTCATATACCCTTTCTGAAAGACAGGGTGCTCCATATACCCTTTCCGAAAGACAGGGTGCTTCATATACCATTTCCGAAAGACAGGGTGCTTCATATGCCCTGTTTATACCCCCAGCATTTATGCTAACGAGGATATATACACTTTCATACGGGCAAAATGTGCCTCATCGAAATAACGATTTTATACCCCAAGTATGTTTGGACGAAATCCGTTTCAGACAATTTGGAGTTGATTTAGCAATGTCCGTCCGTCTGTCTGTCTGGCTGGTTGGTAACTCTCGAATGGATCAACCGATTCGGTCCAAAATTTGGCTTTCGTAATATTTTGCCTAAACTTAGTTTAAGTTCGAAAATGGGCTATATCGGTCCACTCCTTCCCCCACAAAAGTAACCGATTTGATCCATACTTTGCACATCGTGAAATTTCTACCAGACTTAGATGAGGTTTTAATATGGAATCAATCGGTCTACTCCTTCGGGTACCTCCCATACAAAATTTCGGAAAAGTTCGACGGTACAAGTTTTATCGGAGGCAAGTCCATACTTCCTGAGAAAATAGCCTGAAATGTGCAAAAACCCCCTATGACACCGTGTGTAGTGGTTGGAGCGTAAGATAACTCTGGAACGGATCAACCGATTCGGTCCAAAATTTGGCTTTCGTAATATTCGTAATAATATCGGTCCACTCCTTCCGGTACCTTACCAACAAAAGTTCAAAATGTTCGGAAAATTGTGTGCCCGATAATTCTTGAAGGGAGTGACCGATGTAATCCATACTTTGCACATCCTAATATATCTACCAGATATAGATCAGGTTCGAATATGGACTATATTTCTCTACTCCTTCGGGTACCTCTCACACAAAATTTCGGATAAGTTCACTTTAGGACCTGCTATCGAATCACTTTTCAATCATTTTTTGAAGCGATTTGCATTCGCTACCTCCATTCCGACGGTAAAAGTTTTTTCAGGGGCAAGCCCATATTTCTTGGGAAAACAGCCCGAAAGGTGTAAAAACCCCCTGTGGCGGTCGGAGAGCACGAACTCGAACTGTGCAACCGCTTTGGTCCAACATTTGGTCTTCGTCATATTATATCCAAATTTAGTTTCATGGGGGCAATACCGGTCCACAAGTTCCGGTACTTCTCCCCAATATTTAAAAAATGTCACTAAAATGCTAGTACGATATCACTTGAATGGGGCAACCAATTTGGTCTAAACTTTGGATCCCCTAATATTTTGTCAAAATTTAGTTTAACTTCTAAAATGGCCCATATAGGTCCTCCCTATGGGTACATCCCTTACAAAAGTTCATCATTTGTGTCTTAGTGCAGTTAATTCCACATTTTTGTCGGCAACTTCAAATGTCCAAAAAGGGCCACAAAATTCTGAAGAGACCTTAAATACATTCGATCTGTCCGTAGGTGATAGTTTCACTTCACATTGGCTGAGAGTATATATCGGTCAGCAAAGCCGACTGACACATTTTTACTTGTTAAAAGACAGGATGCTTCATAGACCCTTTGTGTTTGTGCAGAGAAAAGAAGTATTGAGAGAAAATTAATTAAACGATCTTCTTACATGAGCATAGCGCAATTAAGTCTCTCTTCGTGTGTTCCTCGGGTTTGCTTTTCCATCTAAGTCGATGATCAATCACCACACCAATGTGTTTTTACTTGTACTATCAAGTAGGAGAGAGTTTTACTACGGACACTTACATTAGGTCAGATTAAAATGACTACGTCATCTGCATAGACAACTACACTAGTTGCTAATTCGCCAAACTCCCTGAGTATCCCATTCAATATCAAAAGCCAGAGAAAGATTGATAGAACTCCTACCTGTAGGTTTGCCCTAGTGACTGAATTCCGTACATACTATGTTCCCATAGCCGAGTCCGAACAGACTTGTAGAGAAGTTTTCGATGGCTGAACTACTCAGGAAATGTCGACATCATTATGCTGTAGGGTACTCATTGCAGACCTCTTCTAAACATTCGAACACACAGTTGTTCGGTGGGGGTATAAAACTTTCCCCTAGAAATTTGTCGGTATGAGTCCACTCCTTCATATAGCCCCCATAGAACGGTACCTCCCGATTTTCGGTATTTTGAAGGCTATGGCCACAATAATCCATTGAAATGGCTGAAATTTGTTACTAAGTCTTGGTTGTCAGTATAAATCTTTCCCCCAGAAACTTATCAGTACAGGACCGCGCCTTAGTATAGCCCTCATGGAACGGTACCTCCCTATTTACCGATATTTTGAAGGTTGTGGCCTGAATAGTCCACTGAAATGGCTGAAATTTTGTATTTGGTCTCCATTTGGGCTATTAAACGTTCCATATGAAATTTGTCCGTATAGTTTTACGCCCCTATAGAACGGTACCTCCGGATTTTCTGGATTTTGAAGGTTGTGGCCACAGCAACCTACCGAAATGGCTGAAATTCGTCGGTATAGGTCCACTTTTCGATATAGCAACCGTAGAACGGCACCTCCCGATTTTTGTAATTCTGAAATTTGTTATTTAGTCTTTCATGGGGTTATAAAATATTGCAGATGAGATTTATAAGTATAGGTTCGCGGGTTTCTATATTCCCCATAGAAGTGTGCCTCTTGTTTTTCGGTATTTTAAAGGTTTTACAGAAATATCGGAACTTTGGTATTTAGTCTTCTTTGAGTCTAAAAACTTTCCGCCAAAAATTTGTAGGTATAGATCCATGTTTTGATATAACCCCCATAGAACAGTACCTCCCGAATTTCGGTATTTTGAATGTTAGCCACAGTGTTTTCCCGAACTTGCTGAAATTTGGTATTTAGTTTTCTTCATAAAGGAAAGGAAACTAATTGCTCCATTTTACTTCAATAAAACTCGTGGTGGAGGGTATAACAGGTCCGGCCTGGACGAACTTAACGCCTTTCTTACTTGTTTTCTACTGCCATAGGATCAGGTAGGTGATTGAGCTGTCGGAAAAGTCCGATGATTTTTTTTAACAATTTTTACTTTAAAATTTTCGTAGAAAAAAAATCCAGCCCCAGAATTCCAGGAGTTTGTTGAAATTCAACCATATAAAATATAAATTATTATATGTATAATGAACTCCCAGTTACATTAAAACCAAAGTAAGCAAAGATACCTACTTAAAACTTTCTAACGGTATGTTTCTCTAAGACGATTCGAATTCAAATTCGTTCGAAATACGACCAAACTCCCATTTTGCAGAACATTTTTTTTGATTGAAAACAAAAATGTGTCAAATATTTTTCAGAAAATAGAAATTTGGTAGTAGTTCGAACGAATTTGTATTCCAATCGTCTTAATGAAACAGACAATTAGTCTCACTCAAAATAATCTTAACCCACACTTCCTTCTACAACCAAGACAAAGAATAAAATAATCTGATGTTAATTCTTACCAGAACACATAAAGATATAGCGAAGAGTAACCGTTCACCAAGCAATCTTCTTCTCAAAAAACTCTTTATGAAGTTCACATTAATATTTCATGCCCAAAACAAGAAATAAATTGTAAGAGAAATAACAAAAAAGGGGAAATTTATTCAAATAAAAAACATACAAAATTAACTTAACGAAACTCTTTAAAAATACAAGAGTACTTTGAGTAAGAGAAGAAAAAAGAGTAGACATGAAGTTATTTTGCTTAAGGGCACAATCCATAAAACTGGTTTCGTTTGGATTTCTTGGCTGAATGGTAGATGCCAGCAAGCAATTTGCACACACTTAACCATGAGGCATGCGTCATACATGCCAAATGTCTTAGCGTGACATAAGGTTGCACGGAAGGTTAAAAGGGAAAAGAGAAGCATTATTAGGTTAGGTCAGTAACTGTTAATCTTTGCTACGCCACTCAGTCATGCTTTTCTTGAGGTAAAATATTTATTACCTGAGATTTAAAGGGGGAAATGAAATCTTGGTTGAAATTAAGAGAGCAAGGATTAGTTATATGGTTCGAAGGGGAATATTTAATGATGATGTTTTACATATATGTAAGTAAATAAAAGTAAGTTTGACATTTTAATAATAATTTAAATAAAATAATTTAAATAAAATTAAAAAAAATCCCGATATTTAAAACACACTGTTCTGAAAAATTATAATAAATAGGAATAAGACATCAACACTTTGCTGCACAAGTGAAATTGACGCATTTATTTGTGGAGCTCATCTGATATTTTACAAGTCTGAAATAAAAATACGGTGATATGACTGTTTAGCTAGTCCAGGATGTCAAGAAGGGTGAATGAATGAACGAAAGGCTTTTAGTAACCCTACTGATTAAACATCAGAAGAAGCAGTCCGGTTGACGATCAACACATACATTCATATATAATTAATTCCTACATCAAAAAACTGTGTAGAGCTTTCTTAAGTCTTCCCTGCTATCTTGCACCATAGTCCTATGGTGCAGATTTAGAAACAAATAGTCACTCGCAAATATATTTTAAATAGAAATTGAGAAGAATCAGACCTATTTGAAAGAAGTAAGAACGGCGTTAAGTTCAGCCTGGTTGAACTTGTTATACCCTCCACCACGAGTTGTATTGAAGTAAAATGGAACAATTAGTTTCCTTTCGTTTATGAAGAAGACAAAATACCAATTTCAGTCATTTCTGTGGGATATTGACGTCACAATCTTCAGAATTACGAGAATCAGGAGGTATTGTTCTAGGAGGGTATATCGAAACGTGAACCTATACCGACGAATTTCAGTTGGAAATGGGGCTATATAAAGGCAAGGACCTAAACCAACTAATTTCAGGCGGAACGTTTTATATCCTCAACGAACACTAATTAACAAATTTCAACCATTTTGATGAAGCTAAAACCTTCAAAATACCGAATATCGGGAGGTACCGTTCTATGGTGGCTATATGAAGGCGTGAACCTATTCAAACAAATTTCAAGTGGAAAGTTCTATACACCCAACGATAAGTAAATACCAAATTTCAGCCATTTTGGTGAGATAATGAAGCTAAAACCTCCAAAATACCGAATATCGGGAGGTACCGTTCTATGGGCGCTTTATGAATGCGTGGACTTATACCAACAAATTTCAGGTGGAAAGTTTTATACACTCAACGATAACTAAATACCAAATTTCAGCCATTTCGATAGGATAATGAAGCTAACACCTTAAAAATACGGAAAATCGGGAGGTACCGTTCTTTGGGGGCTATATCAAAACGTGGACCGATATATCCCATTTTCAATACCAACCATCCTGCAAGTAATAAAAACGTCTGTACCAAATATTGATTCTCTATCTCTATCTTTAAAATTGCGAGCTGTATCTTGATTTCAACAGACAGACGGACGGACAGACAGACGGACATGGTTAAATCGACATAGAATTTTATGCTGATCAATAATATATGTATATACTTTATAGGGTCTCCGACGAATATTGCGATGTGTTACAAACGGAATGACAAACATTTTTGTAGAATTTGTTCATGTAGTAAATCTGATCTTGAGTTCAATTCAAGAAAAAAAGACATGGAAGGAACTGAGCTAGAATGACAACATTTTCTATAAAAAGATTCCTCATTCAATTTAACTGCAAACATGTTATCTTAAAATGATGAAACAATATCGCCAAAAAAGGTATCTAAAGATCATTACGTCAGAACTCAGAACCAACTATGGGATCCTTTGGGGTTCTTAATATACTCAATAGGGGCTTTCATTAACAAAGCGAATTTTACACCCCCAGACGTAGACTTCCATTTTGTGTCACAGTATAATCAGTAGGATTTCCCATAGAGACCACAATGTCTTTCATAGGAGTCCAATAGGTCCTTTAGGGAAGTCATCCCTGTCTTCTATTAAAGGACCTGTTGGACTCCTATTAAATACATAATGGTGTCTATGGGAAATTCTACTGATTACACTGTGACACAAAATGGAAGTCAACGTCTTTGTAAGAAGACCAGTAGGTCTTATGGCGAAAGACTTGTAGGGCGTATATAGATGACGTTAAATGTCCAATTATTATTCGAATGTCATAGAACCTTACTTTTGCTTGCAAAAATTAAGGGATCAGTTGGATCTCATTACGACGGCCCAGCAATGCGGACCGGTGTCTGCTAGTTTTCAATACATTTAAAACAAGTGTTAAACGGGCAGAACGGGGCATGTACAAAAGTTTATATTGGCTGAAAAAGCATACTCTCGGGCATCACAACCATCAAACCTTGTTCCATGTTGATCCCTAAATGTTCTACTTCACTAAACTTGGAATTCCACTAAAATTTATTACTTGAGGAAAAGCGAAATATCTCACTACATGTAAACGCTACGGTATTTTATTAAAACGTTTCTTAAAGGCAACAATTATACCTACCTAACGAAAAAATCAGAGAACACAACATCTGTTATAGTTTTCGAGAAATAACTTTTTTCTCCAGAAATTTTCAAAAATTAGGTATTTTCCAAAATAGGGAAAATTGTCGTCTTTTTTCATCCACACTTGACTGTGGTTTAGTTCAAACTAAAACAATGTTCTTGAACATCTTTTGGTGTAGCTAAGAAAGCGGTGGTTGTTTTGCCAACACGTGTTTTTTCTGCTGGTTAAATACTCACACACAACCACAAATGGAATTCAATGAACGACAATACAAACAATAACAAAGAACTGAGAAGAGCATTATTTTTAATGTGGATGAATATTTATGTATACCAACGCCAATCGGCGACAGTAGCGAAATTTTGTGCAGTTGTTGACGTTTCTGCTAGTTTTGGCAAATATTCATGCATACATATTAATGTATGTGATTCTATACATATGTACATATGTAGCCAATATATAAATGTGTTATTTTTATGATTGTCAAAAATTTAATTTGTTTAATAATGACAAAATAATTAGAAGACAAATTTTGTAACTTAACAGATTTACAAAGAATGCAAAACGCAAAAAGGAATGAAACTCTTTCATTAATTCAATGAAACTGTTTCATTAATTTTTAAAGCGAACCAAACACATCGAATATATACATTTTTCGCCATTTTTTTAAAAAGATGTTTGCGTACTAGTATTTTTAGCCCATTCTATTTAGTTTGAATTCAAAACATACATATTTTTCTTAAGTTTATAGAAATTAAAAGTTTCATTGCATCAATGAAATCCGTTTCGTTCATACAATGAAACTAAAAATTATTGAATTTTAAATAACGTTAAGTTTCATTGCATGAATGAAACATTTCATTATATTAATGGAACGTTTCATAGCATCAATGAAAAATAATCGATGAAACCCGTTCATTGATACAACGAAGCATTTTTCTTTCAGTGGAGTAACCCAAGCCCATACTTTCCAAGATTTTGACCCAATGTTTTGGTTTCCATAGTTTCAATATGTTTACTTTCGAAACTCATATAGAATTTACAATTGGTGACGAAAAAAATAAGGTTTTGGCCAGGAAAATCGATTTCTGAACCATTGTGTGACTTCGAAGGGATATAAACGATCGTGGATTTGTAGCGAAATGCTACAATTGTGCAATTGTCTAAGTATTTCGGTTGTACATAATTTCTTTATAAATAAAACCGACACAATATTCAGACTCATCAGTAAAATGTAAGTCTTAAATCTTTGATATAAAATCTGGGTTGTACTCGTTGATATAAAATAATTCTCCCTTGTTCCTTTGGTGAAATTCGTGGGAAATACGTTTCGCTTTTAGTTTCGTAATACTGAATGGTACCCGGACATAACTCCCACGGACATAACTCCCAAAATGATTTTGGGCATTATGTCCCCTTGGCTCTGCAGACATAACTCCCAAAATTAGTTGGGTAGTTGGTTATGTCCGTGAAGGAAAGCGGACATAACTCTCAACGATTTTTAATTACAAATTTATTTTTGGCTTACTGCTTACTTTATAAAATTATGTCATTATCAGTTCGAAGAAGTTTTACCAAACTATGGTATTCGACGAAGACATTTCGAATTCAGATTCATTATTAATTTTTTTAATATAGACAAATAATTTTTTTTTTCTTAATTTGTAAAAGTAAAAAATCCCGCGATTTTTTCAAAAATATTTTCGGCTGCGGCGCTTTCTGTTTTCCAGAAGGTATGTGCATATTTTTACAAAAACTTTTTTTCGTAAATAATAAAAATATTTTCTTAAATATTCGCTTCGGCATTTTTGGTTTTTCAGAAAGTATTTGCATGTTTTTACAAACAATTTTAAATTTTCTTAAATAGCGAAATATTTTCATAAAAAATCGCGCGATTTAAAAAAAAATCGCCCGTGGCACTGTCTTTATTTAAAAATGGTAATTGAATTTAATACAAAATTTACATACTTTTAAATAACTTCACATTTTCTTAAAATGAACAAATAATTAGGAGGGTTGGCGTTTTTTGTTTGGGATGACGACTTCTATTTTGTTTTTCAAAATAGTCAGGCTTAATCCCATAGTCGTTGTTTTAATATTTTATTAAAACAACTTTAATTTATTATTGGGAAAAAATTGGCGATGTTTACCAAGGGGTAAGGCAGGGAATACTATAGTTTCAGATCTCGCCACAGATCTTCATCAGTTCCCTTGTTTCTTGTTTTTCAACAAGAAACTTTTTATACCCAAGTGTCAATTGCTAGCTCAAATAGATACGTGCGCAAAGAAACACTCTGATCGAGAATTTCTTTGGCACTACCTAAAATAAATTAAAGTTGTTTTAATAAAATATTAAAACAAAGACTATGGGATGAAGCCTGACTATTTTGAAAAACAAAATAGAAGTCGTCATCCCAAGCAAAAAACGCCAACCCTCCTAATTGTCAAAATGTTGTTTATTGCTGTAGTATGCAATACCAACAAATTAGTTATGTGTTTTTCGTCGAGAATCGACGAACGCATAGCAGTGGGAAAGATTTGGTTTTGTTTGCAAGTGAAGTTGTTAGAGTTTAGGTAGTGCCAAAGAAATTCTCGATCAGAGTGTTTCTTTGCGCACGTAAATATTTGAGCTAGCAATTGACACTTGGGTATAAAAAGTTTCTTGTTGAAAAACAAGAAACAAGGGAACTGATGAAGATCTGTGGCGAGATCTGAAACTATAGTATCCCCTGCCTTACCGCTTGGTAAACATCGCCAATTTTTTCCCACTAATAAATTAAAGTTGTTTTAATAAAATATTAAAACAACGACTATGGGATTAAGCCTGACTATCTTGAAAAACAAAATGAACAAATAATTTTATAAAAATCGCACGATTTTTTTAGTATTTTCTTAAGCGCTTTTCCTCTTCCGACACATCACCAATTAGCTTCATAAGCAGTGTTGCCGTTTTGGGCATTTCGGCCCAAATTTGGGCCGAATAAAAAATAATTTTTAATTTTGGGCCGATGGGCGGCCCAAATCCATTTAGGGCCGTTTTCAATATTTTATAAAATATCAAATATTAGTCTTTGGGCTATTATTTATTACATGTTTACTTTTACTATTGGATTGATTTGAAAACGAAAAATAAAGCAATTTGGTGGCATTAAAAATATAATTTTCACATTAAAACTTAATGCCAAGAAGGTCCGCATGATACTTAAGCATTTTCATGATACTTAAGTATTTGGTAAAGATTCATACATTGTGTTCATAAATAAACAAGTAAAAAAGTATCAGTCGGCTTTGCCGACAGAGATATACCCTCAGCCTGTGCAAATTGAAACACTTTTTTCACAAAAAAAAAAAAATATGTATTTAGGGGACAAAAATGTTGATTAAGATTAAAGTTCAAAAATTTTGCTAAAAAGGTACTTAAAGGAATGGACCGACATAGACCATGGGGGTGCCATAGGGGGTTTATACACCCTTCGGGCTGTTTTCTCAAGAAGCATGGACTTGCCCTGAAACAACTTTTACCATCGTAATTGAGGCAGCGAATGTAAGTTGCTTCAACAAAAATCAAAGTGATTCAATAGCAGGTCTTAAAGTGAACTTATCCAAAATTTTGTGTGGGAGGTACGGGATGGAGTGGACAAATATAGTCCATATTCGAACCTGATCTATATCTGGTAGATATTACGAGAATGTGTAAAGTATGGACCAAATCGGTCACTCCAATCAATAGTTATCGTGCCCACAATTTTTCCGAATATTTTTGAACATTTGTGGCGTAGGTACCTGAAGGAGTGGACCGATATGGCTTATCTACGAACTTAAACTAAGTTTGGAAACAATATTACGAAGGCCAAATTTTGGCCGGAACCGACATTTCCGTTCGAGAATTATCTTGCGCTTCCACCCATAAACATGGTGTCATAGGGTTTGTTTTTCAACTTTCAGGCTATTTTTTCAGGAAGTACGGACTTGCCCCTGAGGAAACTTGTACCTTCTTATAGGGGACAGTGAATACAAGATGGTACAACAAAAACCAAGGCGATTCGAGAGCAGGTCCTAAACTGAACTTTTCCGAAATTTTGTGTGGGAAGTACTCGAAGGAGTTTACCGATTGAGTCCATATTGGAACCTCATCTAAGTCTGGTAGAAATTACACGGTGTGCAAAGTATGTACCAAATCGGTTATTTCCTACAAGAGTTATCGTGCGCACAAGTTTTGCGACAATTTTTAAACATTTGTGGGGGAGGTACCTGAAGGAGTGGAACTATATTGCCCATCTTCGAACTTAAATCGAATCTGGACAAGATATTTCGATACCCAAAATTTGAACCGAATCGATTGATCCGTTCGAGAGTTATCGTGCGCACCAGCCAGACAGACCGACAGACAGACAGACAGACGGACGGACATTGCTAGATCTACTCAAAATTGTCTGAAACGGATATCGTACAAACATACTTGGGGTCTAAAACCATTATTTCGATGAGGCACATTTTTGGTCGTATCAAAGTGTAAATACCCTCCTTAGCCTAAAGGCTGAGGGTATAAAAAAGCAATTAAATTTTAAAAACGGACATTACTACCATTGGGAATTATGTCCGCAAGGGGTGGTCGGACATAGCTCCCAAAAATTATGGGATTTATGTCCGCAAAAAAAAGCCGGACATAATTCCCAAAATCGTTTTGGGGGTTTTGTCCGTTGGGAGTTATGTCACGGCACCATACTGAATATTTTAAAAAATACTTCGTCACTAACCTGACCTTAATAACATCTAGCTATTCTTGTACAAATAACTTTCAGTTTACAACTATTACTAAATACTTTTTATTTTAATTTTTTAAGTATTTTCGCTATATTTGTTTTTTTAATATAAACACAAAAATTACAACAAAAATATAATTTATAGCCATAAAACTAATAATAAATCATTTGAAATGTTTATTACATTCTGAGTTGTGTAATGGTAATATTTATTGCAATGCAACAAATTTTGTGACACATAACATTTTCTAAAAAAAGGAACAATTTGAAAAATAAATATTAAAAAGGTTTAAAATTAAATAAATGTTCGGAAATTACGGAAAAATAAAAGAAAATAAATTTGAGCATTAAAAACCTTTATGGCATTTATCACCGAATGTGTCATTTATTATGGCAGATAATACAGCTACAGACAGCGATTTTTTTGCAATTAACTATCAACTCTTCAGACACCAAACCTTTACCGTTTGTGGTTATTAAAAGCCAATCAATAATGACACCCAGTGCTCATAACATCAACTATTCCAGCTTCCATCTCCAAGATTTACTTTCCACCGCAATCACGTGATGTCTGTAAAAGGATTTAGTTTTTGTTTCTTCTATTTTTCTTTCTTCTTCTCCTATTTATCTTCCTTCCAACTATCTGTTTTCGAATATTTTATTTTGATTTCAACATCCATCGCTCTAATATCAACGTTTTGATTTCTCATATTTTTTACTGTGAAATAAACAAGAAATACAAGGAAACGAAAGTTAAAATCAGTAAAAATGTTAAAAAGGAATAGTTGACATTCATTGAACTTTGTCTTCTATTTGCTTGTTCGATTTTTTCCACCTTCTACCGTTTGATGACAATGGCTGGCTGTGATATCGACACAAGAAGTCATGGCGCTTACAATGTTAATGGTGGTGGTGAGACTGGAGGAGGACCTTGAAAATTTTAATATTTTTTTGTTGTTGTGGACAACTATTTCTCATATTGTAGGGTGAAAGGAAACGGAAATAACTTTAGACAAAGCATCGGGATTTATGACATTGACAAACTACAGACAAATGACTTCATTAATACCCAACATGACAAGAGCACCAACAATGGCAATGGTGATGGCAATGGTCGGTCAATAATGTTGTCGTTGGTTTAATTGCGACAAACAACAAAACAAATTGGTAGCAAAGGGAAAAACAACTAACATAAACATTGATGGAGAAGAATGGACAAGGAGAATTTCAAAGGAGAAAGTTACATAAAAAGGCTTTAATTTAATTCTAGAGGTAAAGAAATAACTCCTAATTTATGTCTGGGGTGCAATCTTGGCTTGGTGATGGGTAAGCACATCCGCCTGGCACAGTGAACGAACATTTTCGATTACCAGACAATATATTTACATACATCGGGACATTTCCTGAGTATCTTAGCCAGGTAAAACTTCTTCTGTCATGCCGTTCGGAGTCAACAATAAAAAGCTGGTCTCATATTATTAAACCCTACCCCACGATAACGAAAAAATAATACATACTAAAATGAATGTATCGATGAGAATTTTGATCGGATAATCATTATCGGATGATGGTCGGATAAGATTCAGAGGTCGGAATGGGCAAAAAACGTATTTAGAGAAAAAGACAATGTTTTATTCTAAAGCGAATATTGCAGCTACTATTGGCGTAGGTGGTGAAACAACGAAGATGTCACAGTAGTCGCTAATTCCTCCAATTTTTCCATTTTTTAATCATACAGGTCGCAATTTTGATCGGATCGTCAGAGAGAGAGAGAGAGAGAGAGAGAGAAAAAGTCTGTTGATTTTGGTGACAGTCGGATAATATTTAGGTGTCTGAATTGAAAAAAACTTATATGGATAAAAACTGGGTGGCGTAGGGAATGAAAGATAACAAGCAACGGCTCTTACCGGCTTTAACATGGCAAAGCCCAGGACTTATCTTGGTTCCTCTTTCCTCTCAAGAGGACGTTGACCTCCCAGTGGTGTCACGTGGGTAGCTGCCTATAACAACCGTTAAAGATAGTAAACTAAAATGTGTTTTACCATAAGAATGGTAAAAACATTGGTTTAGGCGTCGGGTTAGGAGCCCTCCACTAGAAAAAGCATGCTACTATGAAAAGACAAACCCCTCTAAAGTTGATGAATACCGCCAAAGTTTTACGGACAATGATCTGCATCTGAAATGTTCGCAATCCTAATGAAGAAGATGCAGTTTACGGATTGGCAGACGTACTTGAAAAGTACAAGGCCGATATTACTGCCATACAGGAAATACGATGGATTGGAAAAGGCGTCACAACACCTCCTAAAGTTGACGCACTGTATTATAGCTGCCATGACATAAAGCATGAGTTTGGTTGCGGATTTGTAGTTGGTCGGAGTTTAAAACATCTGGTCTCCAGCTTCACCCCAGCGAATAAAAGACTTGCTACAATTCGAACACTGAAGATAAGGACGAACAGACCAAAAATATATTTTACGAGCACTCCTCGTGCCGATAACATATCAGGACAATGGCAAAGTATTGCCCATTCCATGCAATTGATCCATACTTCGATTCCAGAGACCTCCACCAAGGAATCCATGGTATGATCAGGAGTGTCGTCCTTCTACCGAAGAGAAAAATACGGCATATAGGGCTACTCTACAATCGCTAGCAACGCGTAACGCACGAGAGAGGTATCGGGAGATAAGGTAGAGAGGAGAAATGTTTTTTCCGCAGAATAAAAGAGAGAAATGGAAAAGCAAGAGTTATCCAGGAACCAGAATGAAGTCCGAACGTTCTACCAAAGAGTGAAACATCAAACTGATGGCTTTGGCACTGGCACATCCCCCTGTAGAGACCAGCAATGTAATTTGGTAACTGATACAGATAGTGTGCTCAGGATATGGAAAGAGCATTTTTCCGAACTGTTTGTATCCAATAGTAGCGAAAGGAGTACCCCAGTAGCGAAGACGACGAAAATACCACAGGTCCAATCCCAGAAGATGGTATTGAATGTATACAGCCCAGCCAAAGATGAGGTAAAGATAGCAATAAACCGGCTGAAGAATAATACTGTGCAACACAATGTAGGTGGAAGTCTGGGGGCACGGAAAATTCCTCTTGGGGAAGAAAGGCCTTGGTGAGTATATTAAGAACCCCGAAGGACAGATCCGCCGCGAGTCGAACTTCCGCGTTATGGCGTGATGAAATTTTTGCTAGAAACCTTGTAAGCTAACAGGAATTAGCGTTATATCTTTGTTCACTGTTACTTTAGATGATATGTCTTCAGTCAAATCGAATGAGGATTATTTTCGTGGAGCACTTTGATCTTCTAACTCGCTTCCTTCAATGTCCTTTTCGTCCTCTATTTAAAGAGCCGCCATAAAAGTACCACAAGATGACGTTTTTCAGCTTCGAAATGTTCTGCAAAAAAATGTTAGGAGCACCATCTGGAAGGAAGAACGAGTACCCAACGATTGCAACCTGAGCATAGTGTGTCCTGTCCACAAGAAAGGACATAAAACTGCATGGTCTAACTATAGGGGCATACGTCTTCTCCCTATTGCCTACAAGATAGTGTCAGAGATATTGTGCGAACGACTAAAGCCTATGATCAACGAAATAATTGGGCCATACCAATGCGGCTTTAGACCTGTCAAATCCACCACTGACCAGATGTTTACCCTGCGGCAAATCCTGGAAAAACACAAGAGATGCAGATCGATACCTGGTTAGCACCTTTCTGTCGATTGTAAAGCTGTTTCGACAGCCATAAAAGGCTTTCCATACCATGTCTGAATTTGGTATCCCCGCAAAGGCCATTCGGCTTCGTAAAGTGACATTAACTGATGCACAATCCTCAGTTAAAATAGAAAAGAACCTCTCCGAAGAGCTTAGTCCCAAAGGAATTTCACACAAGATGTTTAGAAGCAAAGGAGTTTCAGACATGGAGCCAGCCAGCCTTTCGTGTGACTTATTCAACAGTCTGTTGGAAAGGGTTATACGAGAAGCAGATGTTAAACGAAATGGAACAATTTACACCAATAGCCACATGTTACTTGCTTATGATGACGATATAGACATGATGGGCCGATCAGTAAAAAAAGTAACTGATACCTTTAAGAAGATCGAAGGAGAATCTGCTAAAGTGGGTCTGGTGATAAACGGCAAGAAGACAAAGTTGACGGTGTCGACGCCTAATGCCTCTATAGAGCTCGGATCAACAGTGGAATTTGGTTCCTATAATTTGGAGGTAGTAAAAGACTTCGCCTACCTCGGCACCTCCATAAACGCAACAAACAACATCAGTTGTGAAATAATAAGAAGCATTTTATTGGCCAACAGATGCTACTTTGGCTTAAGTAAGCAGTTTAAAAACAAAGCCACATCTCGTCAAACAAAAACAGCGCTTTACAAAACACTGATACTACCCGTGCTGATGTATGGTTCCGAAGCCTTGGTACTTGCGAAAGCAGATAAGGCAGTGCTTAGCGTGTTTGAGAGAAAAATTCTTCGAAAGATCTACGGACCAATCTGCGTTGACAGTGAATATCGACGTCGTATGAACCACGAGCTGTATCTGCTATACAACAACATCAGTATGGTTAAACGTCTCGAGATACAACGGTTGCGTTGGCTAAGCCATATCATAAAAATGAGCGATGATGAACCCGCTCGAGAGGCGTATAAATACCGGTCACATGGCAGTACATGCAGAGCTGGTAAGCCTAGGCTATAATGAAAAACGCGGTAATCCAAATTGTGTACTTGTACTTGTATTTGTTGCCCACTTCCGACGGTAAAAGTTTTTTCAGAAGCAAGGCCATACTTCCTGAGAAAATGGCCCGAAAATTACACTGTACAACACACAAAATAATTACAAGACAATTCGGCCAGATTATGAAAGAGGACCGAAAAAAGAAGACACGTTTATCGGCGTTTTGAAAGCTTACGTCGGGAAGTAACCTTAATAGGCGTGGCAAATTCCGCCTATTTCTACAGGGTTTGAAATATTCGACATCAGATTGACTTGGAATCCTTGTATTTTAGGTATAAAGTGTCCTTGACAATATTACTGACTACAATGCAGGGTATATTTTTGTGAAAAAAAATTAACCCGAATGCGAGTCACTAAAAGGGTCTTTTTGGTCCTTTTTTCAAAAACTTTTAAAAACTCCTTCAAAATGTGATCGTAACAGATCAAAATATTCTACAAAATTATTTGTCATAAAATTTTATTATAGGTCTCCGAATACACCAAAACTCTAAACCGTACCTAAACGCCAGGAATCTGCCAAAAATAAAATCACATTTTAGGGTTAATGTTGTACTTTATCTGAGTTTATTAAGTTTTGTCCCACAAAACTTCATTCTAGATAGACGATGTCAAAAACAAACATATTCTCCATCAAATTTTAATATAAGTCGCCAAATAAATTAAATATGTATTTACAATATATATCAAGAAAATATATACATCAAGTTTGCCAACAAAACACTCAAATATTTTTTTTGAATAAATTTGTTTTGTTCTTTTTTCGAGTTGATGCATGAACGTAACATGAAATTATATCTAGACGAAAGGCGTTAAAAGAACAAATATTCTACACAAAATTTCACTGTAGGTCCCAGAACAAACTATATATCTAAGTGAAATACTTTTTTAAGAAAATGACGTTACAAAATTAGGTATTATATGTAGAAATTATTTGTTAAACTTTTAGACTCTTAAATAAAATTTATTCCAAACTGAGTCAAAATCTCCTAAAATACTTAAATTTTTGGGGATTGTGCCAAAAGAAGAAATGTTCCAAATCAAATTTCATTACTAGTCTCTGAATAGAAGAAATTTGTATTTGTATAATATTTAACATCTCCAGAAGCTGTCGCTTTTTATATATGATTTAGAACCATATTCTACCGTTTTTATTCACATTTTCGTTATCTGTGGTCACAAAATATATTTTATTGGTGTTTTTCATAACAAAATCTTTCAGAAGATTATGTGTGCTCCATTCACACTGTTTTTTTTGAATATCTACGGTGAATATATATAGGGAAAATATTGATAACCCAGATCGGACTTTGTAAATTTACGTATTTTAGCACTATAACCTAAAAAAAGGTCAGTAGGATAAGTCATAGATTCCTGATATTGTATGTGAAAATGCGGGGATAGTCTACGGCTATTGTCCAGTGAATATATCCGACATACGAGTCCTAATATCCATGATTTTGGCATGGTCCTAAATACTATAATGATGGCAGCTACTCCTGCTCTGACAAAATTGACTGAATTAACCCTAGAAACTCACATGTATGTCAGTGTATCATGAATGATCATAGCAAATTTAGTTAGTATATGGCTAGTTACATCCATTCGAATACCTTTGGTTATTTCAGCAACCACTTGTATTCGTTTATGAAAGTACAAGTTTTTTCAGGGGCAAGTCCATACTTCCTGAGAAAATAGCCCGAAAGCTGTGAAAAACGTTATGGCAACATGTTAAGTGACTGGAGCGCAGAATAATTCTCAAACGGTGCAGCCGGTTCGTTTAAAAAAAATGCCTTCGTTCAAGTTTTGTTTGAGTTGGAATACAAGGCATATCGAAATTGAAATTTGGATCTCCTAGTATTTTGCCAAATTTAGTTTAACTTCGAAAATGGCCCATATCGGTCTTCTCCTTAGGGAACCTTCCTCACAAAAATTCAACATTTGTGTCTAATTGGATCTGTTCGAAGATCCTTTGGAAAATTCTACCGATGCTACTCCTTGTGGTCCTGTTTACAGCGATATTATGTTTTTCGTGAACAAGTCCATGATAGTAGAGTATTGAGAAGGATTCAGAATCAATTAAAAATCTCAAATTACAAGTCATATAGTAATTAAAAGTATCAAATTACATATCTTAAGTAAACAAATGGGGTAAAAAGGGTCGCAGACTCATTTATAAAGTAAACAAACAGCATACCATGAGATGGGGTGACCGTGGGAAATTCTTGGAATTCCTTATGCTGGGGGGGAAGCATGTCTACTATCAACGTGGGTGGCATCGTTTGTCCGTCCGTCTGTCCGTAAGCATGCTGGATCGTGTCCATGATCAATGTGGGTGGTCTCGTTTGTTCGTCTGTCTGTTGATTGATCTAATTATGAAGCATTGACCATTGTTGAGGCATTGTGTTTATTGTATGTTTGTGTGTATGTCGTTTGGTTCTTTTGCTTTACTTTAAGTCAGAGGACAAGTGTACTGAGTATTTACTGTGTGTTTGAATATGAATTCGATCGATCTTTTCGATTTGTTTATTATTATTATTCGATGAAGGCGACAAAATCTTTAATATTGAATTGAAGGGTGGATTGAATTTTTGGTTGCTTCAAATTGATCTTTGCAATGGATTTGGATATGTATGCAAATATGATTGGGAGAGTTAAGGGGGAAAGGGAACCAATGTGTACAAATGAGAAATCGATGACCATTGTTGGGGCATAGCGTTTGTATGTATGTTATTGAGCTTCCTTTAAATTTATGTTGTGTATGTTTGCATTAAACCTACGTTCAATATTACTAAATATTCAATTTGTTTTGATTAAATGTTATGAAGCTGGGTTATTGAATTTTTTTTAAAGACGACACCACGTCTGGTTCTTTAAATCCTATATGTATGTATAGATGTATGTATGTTTGTGGTGATATTGACCTTGAAAAGGAATATGTTTAGATTATGACTTTGATTTCTTTACGTCTGTGTATGGAAAGTGACGATAGACTTATTTTAGGAGAGTGAAGGGGGAAAGGGGAATAGCGAAAAAAAGAAATCAATCTTTACAAATAAGAAATCGACAAGAACTTTTAGTTGGCTTAACATATGTATGCTTAACGAATTTCACAATATTGCAAAATTAATGTTAATCACACTACAATTTTAGTATAAAAAGCAAATAATTTTAATTAGGAATCACAGTATTAAATTTAAATTACAAGTGAAAACATGGCGAGCCGAGACCTAATTAGCTTCTTCAATTCCTTCAACATCAAATCAATAATTCCTTTGAAGGATATGGAGGACAATAAGGATTACATCATAACTGGTGCATTCAAGGCCAAAACAAAATACGGGGAGAGAATTGTATTGTGGATAAATGACTCTATTCTATACTTGCCAACAAGATTTCTCTCACTAGGAGACGAACATATAAGGCAATTGGCTGGTGGAGGATATGCCGTTATAAAATCAACCTTGAAAGATGGTAGCGGAACAGATGTATATAAATTAGAATTAAAACAGTTGGAAATTCCAACATTTTATTATCCACCGTATTAAGCAAAAAGAAATTAACAAATAAAGAACTTTAATAAACTAAAAATGTTCAAGTCTTTTTATTTAAATTTGGGGGGATAGAGGTTTCAGTTTGAAATTATATCTTTAGATAGAAAGATGCCTGCGCTTAATAGGGAAAATCATCGCTTAAAAACGTTTGATCGTTGGCCGTTATCGTATCCAGATACAAAGAAAATGGCTGCAGTGGGACTTTATTATACTGGGATAGGAGATTTGACTAGATGCCATTTTTGTAAAGTGGATATTCATCGTTGGGAACAAACTGATGATCCGACGGAAGAACATTTACGATGGTCATACAGTTGCCCCTTGATGAGAAGACGTGTTACGAACAATATTCCCATCAACCCAGACATTTTAGATCGTATCCTTCCTGAAATTGGTACAGATGTTTGCGGAACCAGTAGAGTAAATAAGTTTTCAACAATATTCTTATTATTGTTCACATTCATTGTCTGTACTTCTCTGAATAAAATTTTAAACAAATAAAAATAAAAAAAAAAACACACTAATCTGTTTTGCTTTTATTTTAATTTACTTTATTTATTTAATTTTGGGTTTTATAATCCATCTTGTATTATATCACGAATATAATACCATTTCTGTTCAATGAATACAAATATCTTAAATACATTATTAACAGCACATTTATACTTAGAATCTAAATGAATTGGACAGTTGGTGAAATAATCTTGACGAGTTCTAAGATTCATATTACTTTCTAAATTAACAATATTAGTTTGAAGATAGTTTTCCAAAAAGCATTTCTTTTCTTTCCCATTTACAAAAACGTATTGATAGTTGTTTAATGGTGAGAGAACATCCTCGATATCATTGTAGCAGATTTCTCCATCGGTCCAGTCTAATCCATTCACATGTGCTTTGGTGTAGTTGATTGTTCTGAGTGCTTCTCCATCAAGCTCCTTTGCACTATAAGGTGGTCGAAACAAAAAATGATTCGGAATAACAGAAGTTCCACACATAAATGAGAGTTCCTTCATGAAAATATTTTTATCATTTCCATGACAATATTGAAAGTCGGCAAATGCTACATCCGATCTTTGGATTAGATACGACATCTTGGATTAGTTGAATTAGACTGTAGAGAATACTTTTGTTGTTGGTGTATTTTATTTATAAAATCTTGCTCACTTCCATTAAAAACTTTAAACAAAGATGGCCGCAGTTGTATGTATTAAATCGTTGATCTCTTTTATAATTATATGTTGTAGCTGGTCCCAAGTAATGTAAAACTTCTAATGGAGGTTGAAGGTTCCCAAAACTATCGTAATAGTCGATGATATTGTTATTTTTATAATATGCTACCCAATGGGTACCTGGACCACTGTCAATATCTAAATTTATGATACCACATTCTTTTCGATACGGTTTTTTAGGTAGTTTATCTCGCATATAAACACCTCTAAAGTGAGGTATGTATTTTTTTCCAAAGGTATTTATATGTGTATCGGCAAGTGGACCTTTGGGCAGCTGTTTTATTAGTTTTTTTGGATTTTCATTTTCATCAACATAAATTCCATAGCCTTTTTTGTATGGTTTGAGATAGAGACCTTTACCCATAGCTATAGCTTCTATGGTTTTGTTATGTCTGGTTTGCTCTTGCAACTCTTGTTTGGCTTTTTTAGCATTCAAAACTGCATTGGTTATCGCTGAACTGCCCGAAGCTAATGCACCCAACGCTCCCAAACCAGTTAGAATAGGTATGAGAGGAAGAAATCCTCCCCTTTTGGGTACCCTTATTATTCTTGGTATGACCACCTTTGACTTTTTTCCTCGGAATGTCTTTTGTATTTCTTTCCTTGCTATTTTTATGGCAGCATTAATATCAGTTGGTTTAACGCTTTTAAGTGTATTCGTAGCATTCTTTACAGCATTTTTAAAAATTTGTTGTCCTATCAATTGTTTGGGTTTTTTGGTTCCCAACCCCATGCCAAGCTTAGTCTTAGCCTTCATTATATTAGTTACAAGATATGCGTTTATTTTTTCTCCAATGCTACTATCCTTTGATTTTACTCGTTCCCAAGCTCGTTCAGTTAGTTCACGATCAGCAATATGACGTTGTTCAATATCTTTATTCTGCGAATAGGCAATATCGTGTACTCTACAAGCAGCATCCAGTGGATTAACACCTTGATCTCCTCTTTGTATACGTTTTCTTAGCTTTGTACCTGGTCCACAAAATTGATAGCCTGGTAGATGAAGTTCGACTGGAAGAGAGTTTATCAACTTATTTACAAGTCCTCCTCCTTTAACGGCTTTCTTTCTAATAAATCGATTTGCGTTGTAAACAATCATTTTATACTTTTTTTTTTTTTTTACAGCTCCTAAACAAAAGATATATGTAAATTGGTTTAATATATTATAAATAGTCATGTGTTCTTATACTAATCATTAGTTGTAAACATGAGATTAGTTGAGCAACAAGCTAAAATTACAGTACGAAATGGGGACTTTATACAAAGGAAAACCCCACGACATAGTACTTTGTTACCCAATACTATACGAGCATTAATAGTGGGTCCATCAAACTGTGGAAAGACGAATGTTATGCTTAGTTTGATTGAAAGCCCAAATGGATTAAAATTTGAAAATGTTTACATTTATTCAAAATCGCTATATCAACCTAAATATGAGTACCTAAAGAAACTGATTTCCTCTGTAAAAGGGATGGGATTGTTTACATTCACCAACAATGATGATGTTATACAACCAGATGAAATAAAACCAAACTCAATCATGATTTTTGACGATGTATCATGTGATAAACAGAACAATATTAAAAACTATTTTAGTATGGGACGACATAAGAGTGTTGACTCATTTTACTTATGTCAAACATACACCCGTATCCCAAAGCATTTGTTGCGTGATAATTCCAATATGATAATCGTGTTTAAACAAGACGATCTGAATTTAAGACACATATACAACGATCATGTGGGGTGCGACATGAGCTTTGATATCTTCAAAGACATTTGTCATGAATGCTGGAAAGAAAAGTATGGATTTCTGACGATTTCTAAAGATGATGAAATTCACTCTGGGAGATATCGGAAAGGCTTTCATACATTTATTCAACCATAATATTATTTAAAAGATGTCATATAGTTTATTTACATTAGTACACCTGCAACCATGGAGGAAGCAATGTTGAAACGACTTGTAAAGTCCAAAAATGTTTTGAAAAGAAAATTTCAAAGCATTAAAATGGGCGAAGATGCTAAAACTACTGAATTGACAAATACTTTTAAACCATTAACAGAACCCATAAACAAACTACTAAAGCTTTCAACTGAGAATGCCAGCAAAATGATTGCACCCAAGAAGGAGAATATGGATTCATTTAGAGAATCTTTTGTTGCGAGTACACCCTTTAAAAAATATAAACCGGAGATTAAGCTTGAGCCAAGTATATTGGAGGGGAAAGAGGATAATGGAGATTATTCACAAAATGATGATACTTACAATACCTCAAAAGATGACACATTTTATTCAGAAAATGAGTATAATGAAGACGATCCTATTAGTCTAACACTCTTGAAGAAAAATAAAAAACTAGATATAGTATATGGACCGCATAAAGATGAAAATGGTGAATGGATGTTTGGAGATAAACCACTGAAAATCAGTAATGAAAAGATTACGATTGGAAATAAAAATTGGGCATTTACACCAGGACTATTTGAACTCTTATTTTATCAAAACCCCAAAAAATATGATCCTACAGAACTCGACATATATAAAACAATCTTGTTGGACTCAAATGCATTTAAAATAAACTATGACCCTAATGGTAGAATCAAGGGGAACAAAGGACAAAAATATAAGCGGATAATTAAAAAGTTAATGGGGGATACTCACAGTGGCAAAGGCTTAATGACACTAAGTCCAAGTAAACCCAACTATATATACTGGGACGATCCCAACGAGTTGGTAGAACGATTAAAGCTGTTGATGGCATCACAACAAGCCGGAAACAATAATCATACTAATGAGATTGTTTCGATTATCGAAGAACTGCGAGAAGGCAACATAATCTATTAAGTAAACTTTAAAGGAAACAAACAACCTATGACTGTTGACAAGTTTGGTCATCATTATAATCCAAAAACCCACTCAATAGAAGTAAGAGACAATGTTTCGAGAATACTGGGAATTAATATTGACGAAGATAACAACCTTGACGTGCAAAATAAAAAAGTTAGGAACGTTGCACCCCCAACAGAAGGAACGGATGCAGTCAACCAAGCATACATATATTCACAAATCAAGCACATACAAGAAGTATTAAACCAAAATATTATTCGGGAGTGTACTCAACTAAGAGAAGAAATATCCCATCTCAAACAATCACATAAGGAAATTTTTAAAGTCTTATCTCAACCCCCATTCAACTCAATTGCTCTAATATATCCCCCAAAACTTGAATAATGGAAAAGCGAGGATTGGTAAACGAACTCCACTCTCAAGCACGAAGAAATTTTAAAAGACGAAGGGTTATTACAAAAGGCATCGATGATCTTTGGCAAGCTGATTTAGTTGAAATGGGCAGCTATTCTAAAGCAAACAAGGGCTACAGATTTATGCTTACTGTTATCGACACCTTTTCGAAATTTGCCTGGTGCGAAGCACTTAAAACAAAAACAGCAACGGAAGTATATAGAGCATTTGAAAAAATTTTAAAAGATGGAAGAATTCCAAAGAATTTGCAAACCGATGATGGAAAAGAATTTTTCAACAAGGAATTTAAAAAATTAATGCAGAAACATTCAATAAACCACTACTCTACATATAGTGTCTTGAAAGCCTCAATTGTTGAACGCTTCAATAGAACTCTAAAAGGTATGATGTGGAAGGAGTTTAGCTACAATGGAAATTATCAATGGATTGATATTTATAGAGAGCTGGTTGATCAATACAACAAAACTCGTCATCGAACAATAAAAATGGCACCTATTCAAGTAAATCCATCGAATGAGCAGATGTTGTTAAAAACTGTGTATAACCATATAAAAATCTTTAAGAGGCAAAATCTTCGTGTTGGTGATCATGTTCGCATAAGCAAATATAAACATCAATTTGAAAAGGGGTATACGCCAAATTGGACTACAGAAATATTCAAAATAAGAGGAATACGATTAACCAACCCTGCTACTTATTTACTAGAAGACTACGAAGGAAATCCCATACATGGATGTTTCTATAAAGAAGAACTTTTACCCACCAAATATCCCAACACATACTTAGTAGAAAAAATATTAAAAACAAAGGGTGATAAAGTCTTTGTAAAATGGCTGGGATTTTCAAGCAAGCATAATTCCTGGATAGATAAGACAAATGTATTGTAAACTTAACACATTTAAATAATTTTAATAAAATAAATAAAAACCTTATATAAACATATGTATATTTGATGTTTTACTTATTACTAGAAAGAATCTTACAATGTCAACAACGTTTACTTTGACGGGTAAATCATCAATTTTACACTCAAACTATTCACCACCTATTGAATTGGGAGAGGGTAGTTATGAGTGTTGTTTAATAGATTTTCAATCCTACAATTCCATTCCAAATGTGGACAATGATAACAATCTCTTCCATATCGGCGACAAAATTATAAAGATACCCATAGGATCATATGAACTACAAGACATTGCTCACTACTTGGAGACACAGTATAGAGCAATCCACATTAACAGATCTATTGAGATTAAAGCCAACAATAATACGCTACAGATAGAGATCTTATCCTCTCATGATCCCATATACTTTGATAAAGAAAAATCCATTGCAAAACTCTTTGGTTTCACCGGAAAAGTTTTGGAACCTGGCAAAAAGCACATTTCAAACCTTCCAGTTAACATTTTAAAGGTCAATGCCATACAAATACATTGCAATATTGTTACCGGCTCATTCATGAATGGGTCGCCTGCTCATATTCTGCACGAATTCGCTCTTGACGTCCCTCCAGGCTATAAATTGGCAGAGAGACCTATGAATCTCATTTATTTGCCGGTGAACGTCAAAGAAATAAGTCATCTGGAGATACTCATATTAGATCAAGAAGGTCGCTTGATAAACTTTAGAGGAGAAGAAATTACTCTACGAATTCATATTAGACCAAGACAACCATGATTATTTACAATAAATACAACCATAAACAAACACCAAAACACATTCAACATCAAGGTGTCAAACCGACAAGACCTCTCCTAACCAAGGAAAATAAAGAATTTTTAAAACTCATTAAATTAAAAGTTAAACGAAATGTCTGAAATACTCGATATTAATGAACGTCCAATCTCTGATGAGAATATTGTAAAGAGAGACTACCACAGCTATGTTCCATACATCCAATCATTTAAAAATAACGATGAAATTCGTATAAGTATACAAAATCAAGATCTTTACATACTACCATCGGGGAGCTATCTATACATTGAAGGAAATTTGAAAAATGCCAAGGGGGATGTTTCACAGAATGCTAAACTGAGGAATAATTGTGTGGGTTACATGTTTGATGAAATTCGCTATGAGCTAAATGGAATTGAAATTGATCGTACTCGTTATCTGGGTACAACAACAAAAGTTAAAAATTGGATTTCTCTAAGTGAATCTGAAAGCAAGGTTATGAGTAATGCAGGCTGGAATCCAGATGGTGACGTAAATACAAGCTCATTCAATTTTTGTGTTCCCTTGAATCGTCTATTGGGTTTTGCAGAGGACTTTAATAAAGTAATTTGCAATAGTAAACATGACTTGATTCTCTTAAGAAGCGCCAACGATAAAAATGTATGTTATTCAACTGCTGAAAACGAAGAAATTCAACTCACTATTACAAACATTGTTTGGAAAGTACAACACATACATTTGTCAGACTATAGAAAAATCAGTTTCTTGAAAACAATCAAGGATGGAAAAACTTTACCGATAGCTTTCCGCAGCTGGGATTGCTACTTTAATCCAACTTTTGCTGGTGGAAGGCAACACAGCTGGAGTGTTAAATTGTCTGCCAATCACGAAAGACCTCGATACGTTGCTTTGATATTTGAAAGAGACAACAAGCTACAACACTGTGAACTTCAAAATATTAAAGTTCACTTGAACTCTGAAACTTATCCGTATGATGATTTGAATCTAAAGTTTGGAGAAAATCGTTATGCAGTACTCTATGACATGTATGCCAAGTTTCAACAATCTTATTATATGAGGGAACCACAACCACTTCTCACATATGCAAGTTTTAAAGACAACCCCATTGCCGTTATTGACATCAGCAATCAAAACGAAACTGTGAAGAATGGACCCATCGATTTAAAAATTCAATTTGAAACCAATACACCAATTCCTCAAAATACCTCAGCATACTGCTTAATTATCCATGATCGTCTGGTAGAGTATGTTCCATTGACTGGAATTGTCAGAAAAATAGTATAAGTTTGTATGTATTTGTATACTTACCTTTGCATCATGCAAATTCAATAATGAAATAAAACACATGTTTATTATATAACAATATACAAGTTTTGTTTTATTTAGATGTCCTTTTTTCATAATGTAAGTATTTTCTTATGTATTACAATAACAATATATACCTTAAAATGGGGGTAAATGATTATAGTCTTCGGTACTGAGTGTTGTATCTAAATCTAAATCAATATCCATATCGGTTACAAATTCAGGTAAATTTATTAAATCATTCAATTCAGGCCCGTTATTTAAATCATTTAATTCTATACTATAATGGTCCCAAGCTAAAGTATGTACTTTATCTGGCATAATCTTTCTCTTAGTATCTTTAGAACTTAAGACAACTTTATGCATTATATTTGTATATATTTGATGCATCTTAGATCTAAAATTAAGTGTTATGTCACTAGTAGTGCTTTCATTAAATAAACAATCTTTATAATCATATATGGAATATTTTGATATGACGCTCTTCTTTACACCTTTAGCCTTTTTTACCTCTTCATCCTCTTCAGTTCTAAAAGAATACATTTTTGCTCCTAAACCCACGAAAAGACTCATTATTTTGCCACAATTCTCGTCTTTCATCATTCCGATTACTTTTTTGTTTTTCCGTGGTATGTTGTAAATATTATTTTCAGGATAATCGGAAGTGTCAAAGTATAAATCTATATCAGGTTTAATTTCTTCGTAAACATCTTCCGATAAAATATCATAAATGAAAGAATCAGTATCCATATAACATAAAGTGGCCCGATTTCCGAATTTTTTCTTAATGTAATTATAGTGGAAATCATACATTTTCCACTTTGCTAATTCTAAAATACAAAATCCTAGATAGATTGGTTTATCATATAATACATTTACTCTATTCATTTGTATTGCCCAAAGATCATTATTTTTCAGGCTCATTATGTTTGAAAGAGCCCAACCAGATCCCCGTTCTTGAAATTCAGACATTTTAACTTTAATGCAGTCAAAATGATCATTTATTTGACTCTCTATATTATCAGATCTAGAGAGTTGTTTCATTTTTGTGTTGTGGTAAATATTTTTTTCTATCACCTTTTCTTGAGAAATTTTGACATATTTTCCTCCAAGCTCCAAATAGAATTTTATTAAATCATGGCGGATTAAGGCATCATCAAGCTGATTCATTAGAGCTGTTTTCGATTCACGAAATATGTAGTCGACATCAATTGTATCCCTTTTTATTTTATATTGGAAAGTTTGCACCCTATTGCTGAAGCCACTTTTGACCAATGTCATATCATCATTAATTCGTCCACCTACTTTCTGTCTGTGGCTTTTTGTTTTACAGTGCTGAAGCCAATTTGTGCTTATTATAAAAAGTTTGCAATATTCGCAATATTTAAATATAGGAGTGCTTTGATCAACTTGTTGTTCCTGTTGTTGCGGTAATTGTTGAGGATGTTGATTCATAGTATATGGATGTTGAAATTCTGCTTGTTGTTGTTGTAATAACCGATGACCTTGGTGCCATATACCTGTATATTGTTGGGGCACCTGCTGTTGTTGATTGTTTTGTTGCCATAATCCGAAATCTTGATTGACTTGTTGTTGTGGTGTATGTTGCAGTTGATTATATTGCTGCCATAATCCAGGATAGTGATTCCATAAGTCTTGATATTGTTGGGATGCTTGAGACTGTTGATTGTACGGCTGCCAAAATCCAGGAGAGTTATTCCATAAGTCTTGATATTGTTGGGGTGCTTGAGTCTGTTGATTGTACGGCTGCCAAAATCCAGGAGAGTTATTCCATAAGTCTTGATATTGTTGGAGTGCTTGAGGCTGTTGATTATATCGCTGCCATAATCGATTATCTTGATTCCAAAATCCATTATTTTGCCATATTCCATGATTCTGAAGAGGTTGTTGTTGTTGGTATTGAGGCACCTGTCTTAATCTCTGCTGCTGATGATTAACCTGACGTTGTAGTCCTTGCGGATACTCCGGATGATAAACAGCATAGTGTGTTCTAAGCGCTTGCGAATGTAGCAGTATTCTATTGCATATATTGCAAATTTTGTGGGACTGCAAATGCTTCCTTAATGCAGCGTTAGACACACACTTTTTGGAGCAAACGTTACACTCGAATCTTTCCATTTTTTTTTTTCAAAAGCACTTTAAATCTTAAACTTTTTTTGCACTTGTTCCTTTTATACTATAGTATGAGTTCACTATTTAGAAATCTTTGGATTTGTTGAAATCGTTAAGGAACTTTAACTTAAGCTGATGTTGAATGGGATATGTTATTCCTTCAAACTCTCAATTGAAAGTGAGGAACTGATTCCTACAGTAGCTTTATAAATCTTTCTTCACTCTTCCATACACAGATGTAAGGAAATCAAAGTCATAATCTAAACATATTCCTTTTCAAGGCCAATGTGAACATATGAATATGAAATATACATACATCTATAAATACATATATGGTTTAAAGAACCAGACGTGGTGTCGTCTTTAAAAAATTCAATAACCCAGCTTCATAACATTTAATCAAAACAAATCCGATATTGTATAATGCTGAATGTAGGTTTAATGCAAACATACACAGCATAAATTTAAAGGAAGCTCAATAACATACATACAAACGCTATGCCTCAACAATGGTCATCGATTTCTCATTTGTACACATTGGTTCCCTTTCCCCCTTAACTCTCTCAATCATATTTGCATACATATCCAAATCCATTGCAAAGATCAATTTGAAGCAACCAAAAATTCAATCCACCCTTCAATTCAATATTAAAGATTTTGTCGCCTTCATCGAATAATAATAATAAACAAATCGAAAAGATCGATCGAATTCATATTCAAACACAGCAAATACTCAGTACACTTGTCCTCTGACTTAAAGTAAAGCAAAAGAACCAAACGACATACACACAAACATACAATAAAGCTATCGTGGCTGCTGATCCAATGCTAAGCAAAAGGAACCAAACGACATACACACAAACATATAATAAACACAATGCCTCAACAATGGTCAATGCTTCATAATTAGATCAATCAACAGACAGACGGACAAACGAGACCACCCACATTGATCATGGACACGATCCAGCATGCTTACGGACAGACGGACGGACAAACGAAGCCACCCACGTTGATAGTGGACATGCTTCCCCCAAGCATAAGGAATTCCAAGAATTTCCCACGGTCACCCCATCTCATGGTATGCTGTTTGTTTACTTTATAAATGAGTCTGCGACCCTTTTTACCCCATTTGTTTACTTAAGATATGTAATTTGATACTTTTAATTACTATATGACTTGTAATTTGAGATTTTTAATTGATTCTGAATCCTTCTCAATACTCTACTCATGATTCCTGACCTAGTGGTCCAAACCCTCTATGTTATACGGTGACGAACTGAAATGACTTGAGGGCGCGCTATCTATCGAAAAGAAATTACTCCCAAAATAAGATCCACTTCCAACTTGGATCTATACTTCAGGTAACTCCTCCGCAACACTTTTGGGTTCTAATCCAAGAAGGGCCACAAAATCTTAAATTATAAATTTTGGGGAAAATGATTTTGGTTGCGTAGCCGGTATTCAAGTAGATATTGTCAATTGCGGATGAAAGTTTTACTTCACACAGGCTGAGAGTATATCTCTGCCGGCAAAGACGACTGATAATTTGTTGTGTGTTCTCATAATATGGTTTGGGGTGTACTCATTGATATGAAGATAGTTTCCGTGTCCCCTATATTATTCAATACAATCGAAATATTTTTGTCACACATTCCACAACAAGCTAAACCGCAGAGTAATCTTAAATTCCAGGAAATTGGTCCGGATTGACCCGAAACCATAGCTGCCAACCCAGCATCAAATCTATACTTCTATGTAAGTTTCAATGATATTACAATAACAACAGTAATCTTTGCTTAACTTAACACCGCAAACATTTACTTTTCGCATTACATTGTCATTCATTCCCATAACTCAGCAACAAAACACTCAAAATATAATTATTCACTCAAAAGCTGACAATTTTTTATTGATTATTGCCATCGGGGTAATAAGGATATTATAAACAACGGTTACTTTAGACACTCTCATCAGTGTTCTAATTACCATTACGAAAAGCTCTATTAAAACCATAAAAATATCTACAACTTTTTGAATAACAAAGCAGACATGAACTTCTTGCTCTCAAGATGCACTTATCTATTCTAGACATATGGTTATATTACCTTGGAACTTCCTCCCTGCAACTAGAACACCACGAAAACACTAAGAATCCATAACAAAGAGCTATGCAAAAATAAAATTCAGTTTTTGCTGTGTGAACTGTAACAAAATGTTAACCTCATTGACCGAACGCATTCGTTAAAACATCGTTTGTGAATTAGTGAGTGAATAAATATACACATGGACTGCAACAAAATGATGATGATGAGGACGCAAATAAAGCAGCACCAGTATCCACTGACCAATATTGTTGTTACCACCACGCCACTGACAATGAATTGACGACGATCTGTGTATTGTTGTTGCAACATGTGCTGTAAGTGATTTTTTGCCAAGTAGAAGTAAATGGTAGTAGTGTAACAATCTTGGTTGTGGTTCTACTCAGCTGCTGTGGTGGTCCTAACCTATTCGGATATTTACATCACAATGTAATCAAGATTGGCAGTTGTGCGTGTTTTCCTTTAAGTAATGTGTTGAGAAAATAATGCTGATGAGCAGTGGTAGATCTAGATAATTATTGTAGCCAAAACATTAACGACCTATAACTGTAGTTTTTGTGGGGTCCATATTATGGTCAAGCAATGAAATGATCATAGCTGTACATGTTGTGAAAAATGAATTAATAAGGTAAATGCATAACATCTTATAGGAACAAGAGGAGACCATACTTACTTACTTAGCTGGCCCATTACAGAACGTTTGTTCTATAAGCCGAACTAAGAAAAGATCTCCAATTCTCTCTGTTTACTGCTTGGCTTTCTGGAATACCGCGCCTTTGCATTTCTTCATCCATATGTTTGCTCCATCTAAGCTCAGGCCTGCCAATTCTGCGTGCACCGCTATGTGGCACGTATTTATGTGTCCTTTTAACGGGTTCATCATCGCTTATTCGTATGATATGGCCTAGCCAACGCAATCGTTGCATCTCGATACGTTTATCTATACTGATGTCGTTGTATAGCAGATACAGCTCGTAGTTCATACGACGTCGATATTCACCGTCAACGCAGATTGGTCCATAGATCTTTCGAAAAATTTGTTTCTCAAACACACCAAGCTCTGCCTTGTCTGCTTGCGCAAGTACCCAGGCTTCGGAACCATACATCAGCACGGGTAGTATCAGTGTTTTGTAAAGCGTTGTTTTTGTTTGACGAGATGTGGCTTTATTCCTAAACTGCTTACTCAGACTGAAGTAGCATCTGTTGGCCAATACTATTCTTCTTCGTATTTCACAACTGATGTTGTTGGTTGTGTTTACGGCAGTGCCGAGGTAGACGAAGTCCTTTACTACCTCAAAATTATAGGAACCAACGTCAACAGTTGATCCGATCCCTATGGACGCATTGCGCGACGACACCATTAACTTTGTCTTCTCGCCGTTTACCGCCAGACCCACTTTAGCAGATTCTCTTTCGACTTTTTCAAAGGTATCAGTTACTTTCTATGATGTCAATGTCATCGGCATAAGCAACTAACATATGGCTGTTTGTATATATTGTGCCACTTCTTTTCACCTTCGCAACTCGTATGACCTTTTCCTGCACAATGTTGACAAAATCACACGAGAGGCCATCACCTTGTCTGAAACCTCTTTTAGTACCAAACACTTCGGAGAGGTTCTTTCTTATTTTAACTGTGGATCGAGTATCAGTTTATGTCATTCTACAAAGCCTGAAGAGCTTTGCAGGGATACCAAATTCAGACATGGCTGGAAATACCTTTGAACGTAGGGGGCTGTCGAAGGCTGCTTTGTAATCAACAAAAAGGTGGTAAGTGTCGAGCTGCATCTCTTGGGTCTTCTTCAGGATTTGTCACAGAGTAAATATCCGTTTAATGGTGAATTTGCCAGGACTAAAGCCGCATTGGTATGGCCCAATTATATCATTGACCATAGGCTTTAGTCGTTCGCACATTATCCCTGACACCATCGTGTAGGCAATAGGGAGAAGACTTATGCTCCTATAGTTGGAGCATAGAGTCTTATCTCCTTTCTTGTGGACAGGGCACAGGATGCTCAGGTTCCAATCGTCGGGTACTCGTTCTTCCTGTCAGATGGTGCTAACTAGCTGATGAATACACCTTATCAGCGTGTCGCCTCCGGTTTTGAACAGCTCGGCTGGTAAGCCACCGGCTCCTGCTGCCTTATATTCTTCAGCCGAATTATTGCTGTCTTTACCTCATCCTGACTGGGCGGTATACATTCAATACCATCTTCTGGGATTGGATCTGTGGTATCTTCGTTGACTTCGCTACTATTGGATACCAACAGTTTGGAAAAATGATCTTTCCATATCCTGAGAACACCATCTGTATCATTTACCAAATTACCTTGCTGATCTCTAAATTAAGATGCGCCTGTACCAAAGCCATCAGTTTGATGTTTCACTCTTTGAGGAACTTTCGGACTTCATTCTGGCTCCAGTACATCTCGATTTTTTCACACTCCCGCCTTTCCATTTCTCTTTTTTCCTGCGGAAAAGACTTTTCTCCTCTCTCCTTTTCTCCCAATACCTCTCCCGTGCGCTACGCGTTGCTACTGATTGTAGAGTAGCCCTATATGCCGCATTTTTCTCTTCGGTAGCAGCACGACACTCCTGGTCATACCATGGATTCCTTGGTGGAGGTCTCTGGTATCCAATTATTGATTTTGCGGCTGTTTGCATAGAGTGGGCAATATTTTGCCATTGTGTTGTTATGTTATCGGGACAAGGAGTGCTCTCATTAAGCAATTGGGCTAGTTGAGTCGAATATGCTGTGGCTATCTGTTGTGTTTGCTGCCTATCTATTTCCAACTTCCGTGTTGTATTAGTTCGTGCTTCATTTGCAACGTTTAGACGGGTACGTGCCTTTGCTGCAACAAGGTAGTGGTCCGAATCTATGTTTGCGCCTCGGAACTATCGTATATCCAACACGCTCGATGAATGTGTTCCATCTATCACAACAAGATCAATTTGATTATTTGTTCTTTGATCTGGAGACAGCCAGGTGCCCTTATGAATATCGAGATGCTTAAATCTGGTACTGCTAACTACCATGTTTTTTGCAGCTGCAAAGTCTATCAGCCTCATACCATTGTCAGATGTTTCACTGTGGAGACTGAATTGCCCGACTGTTGGGCCAAAGATATTCTCCTTTCGAATTTTGGCATTAAAATCGCCTAGAATAATTTTAATGTCATGGGCAGAGCAACGGTCATAAGTTTCTTCTAAGCGTTCGTAAAATATATCTTTGGTCTGTTCGTCCTTGTCTTCAGTGGGAACATGAGCGCAAACAAATCTGATGTTGAAGAATTTTGGTTTTAATCGAATTGCAGCGAGTCTTTCATTCACTGGGGTGAAGCTTGAGACCGGATGTTTCAATCTCCGTTCAACTACAAATCCACAACCAAAATCATGCTTTGTGTCATGACAGCTATAGTACAGTGCGTCACCTTTAGGTGTTGTTGTGACGCCTTTCCCAATCCATTTTATTTCCTGTATGGCAGTAATGTCGGCCTTGTACTTATCAAGTACATCTGCCAATGCGTAAACTGCAGCTTCTCTATAAAGAGTGCGAACATTCCAGGTGCAGATTCGCAGATCATGGTCCTTAAAACGTTTGGTTTTGGTCCAGTGCCGAATGGAAGAGATGACCCGAAGTTCCTGTAGAACGGAAAAACACGAAGGTCCAGTGCCGAATGGAACAGATGACTCACGATCCCTGTAGAATTGAAACACCCGAAGGTCCAGGGTAATTTATTAGCCACCACAATATAATGGATATCTTCCAAAAAGTATTCCCAACTTGGTAACACCAAGGTTTACGTTGGCGGATTTTGAACAGCCTTTAGTTCTAACCCGTGTAGTTAACTCCCTGCAGTAGCCAGCTAGCCATCATCAACCAACTCTGAAATACATGAGTGACTCGAGGTATGAAGTGAATACGAATTATTCACCCTAAGCCCTGACTATGATGGTTGCAAAAATACACTGGAGTTAAATTTACCGGTGTATGGCCAGTTATACCACTAGTGTCAGGTAGAGACAATGTATGGTGGAGTGTTGTCAAAGCGCTGTTTACCCATGACTGTAAGGGGTTTCTTGGTAGCAGGGACGTAGCCAGGATTTCATTTCGGGGGGGCCCACCTGACCAAAATTTTGAAAGTTCATGTTAACGAAAAATTCTTATTTAGCAAAGACGTAAACCTTATTTTAGACTTATATTACTGATGAAATATTGTTCATTACTATATTTTAGTTAAAATGACGTAAGACATCTTGGCCAATGTCCCTTGTTTTTTTTTTTTTTTTTTGTTTTTTTTTTTTTTTTTTTTTTGACAATATATCAAAGTCAATATATGTTCAAAACAATGGATATATTAATAATAGCATATGTTTTTGGATGTATCATTTATCAAATAACTCACAACTACAGTGAATGTTATGTAATTCAGTGATATCACTTCGGTAAGGTGTATACAATCGGAAAACCTTATAAATATTTTAACATTTAATTTTGTTGTTTACATGGAATGTTGAGGACCTTTCCTTTGTTTCCTACTTCACAAAAGTTCAAAATCATGGCTCAATTTTCTACTCGAATTCTATTGAGCAATTAATGGAAGGAAAATGGGAAAATATGGTCAATTTCGGAAATTCAATCGTTGTTATTATCATAAAGAAACCTATTGTAGTTACTTTCCTAAGTATATTTTGGTGTCCAATCGTAGATTTTATCGCAAAGAATTTCTGAAGGCTCATGGTGGTTTTCTTGATAGAGAACTAATACTGTGCAAGAGTGAGTCTATCCATGATGAAATTCTAGCACCCAATCGCGGGACTATCGTCGGACTTCTCTTACAGAAATTCTGGTTTCCTATGGTGGATCTTCTCATAAGTTGATCAGGAACTTGGAAAACTCTGGCAACCAGTCTTGAATTCTTTTAAAATGAAATTCTGGCGCCAATCCAAGGTCTATACCTGTATACATTTATTTAGCAAAAATCCATAAACGCAATTTTTCCCAATCTAAGTTTTTTATACTCTCTGCCGTTAGTCAAAATGTGTCCCATCGAAATAACGGTTTAAAGGCAAAGAGTGTTTGGAAGAAATGTGTTCAGAAAATTTGGATTTCACTTAGCTATGTTCGTCCATCTGGGTGGCTGCCTGGAGAACACGATAATTCTCGAACAGATCAACCGAATCTGTCCAAAATTTGGCCTTCGTTATATTTTGTCACATTTCGATCAACTTCGAATATGGACAATATCGATCCACTCTTTCAATATCCTTCCATAGAGTATTTCTAAAATTTTCAGGGATGTGCAGTTTAAGACCTCTCTTGATAATTAGTAAATATGGCTTCACTTCCTTTATGGTAATAATTTAGTTATAAGTAAAAATATGAAATAAATAAATTAATAAACAAAAATACCTCTCGGGAATCGCTTTGGTATTTTGCAACAAGCGTTCTCGGGTCTTCTATTACTACAGTACATGTTTTTTCAGGGGCAAGTCCATACTTCGAGAGAAAATGGACCGAAAGCTGTAAAGAACACCTACGGCAATCATGTGTAGTGGTTGGTGCACACGACAACTTTATCGCGATATTTCTTCGAGCCTTATATAAAGTTCGAAGATGGTGATTTTCGGTCTAATCCTTCTGGAATTTTTTAAAAGGACTGACCCCCAAAATGATGTCTACTTCTAAAACAAACTATGTTGGTCCGGTCCATTTCTTCAGGTACCTTCTCCGCAACACTTATGATCAATGATAAAATCTATATTTTATTGGCAAGTTCATACGTCCGCAAATGGCTACACAATTCTGAAAATCTCCTAATACATAGCTTTGGGTTAAGGGATTTTGGTTGTGTAGCTGTTGTTCGATCTGCCCATAGATGAAAGTTTCAGTTCACACAGGCTGTTTGCAAAGCCGACTGATACTTGTTGAGATTTTGACGAAGAAGAATCTGTTTCCGACCAGTTTTTTTTTTATTTTGTTTGTCGTCACAAAGTCCTTTGCCGAAGAAGGAAAAGGAACATTTCTAGGAATGTGTATCCATTGAAAGTACTTCCCAAAATACAATGAAGATGATATTCAATGTAATTTCCAAATATTGGAAATAATATGCAATAAATAAAATATTAACTTTAACCTCAATAATCTTGATTTTATTATCATTCAAAAGGACAAACAAAACATAAAAATACGACAGAAAAATCCTTTTTTTGTACAATAGGCATTTACTAATTTGTAGCAAGAGACCAGTTTCAAATAATCTCAACGGGCGACACTGCGGTGGAACAGAATTATATCATAATAAAAAATGGTTGATATGTTTTTTTTTTTTTGCAAATTTCAAACATAATACAGAATTTGTAATTGTTATGATGTTCAAAATAGTTCATTCCAAAAACGTGTTAGAAACTATATACACAAATTTAAAACCACAAAATTAAGCAAAGATTGTATCTTTTATTGTTGAATTACTCTTATCAAAATTTTCAAAAACAAAAGATCGCAAAAATGTTTTGTCTAGATGGTGTTTATAAGCCTTAACAAATACAAATATACAGTTTCTTCTGAACTCAGTAACACTTGCAGTCAGCCTAAAATTACGAATAAACACTTAAACACCTTTAAACTTAACAAATTGCTCAAAAAGTCTAACGTGTTCATTAGTCTTTATACTTCCAAATATGTTGGACAATAAGTGTAGTAGTTAAATAATTATGTAGTAAAATAATTCTCTGTAATAATTCCTCCAAATACTTTAAATATTTCTTGAACAATTTAAAAAAAAAAAAAAAAAAATTAAAAAATGTGTAGCATAAGCTAATATCCTATGGGATCGAAAATCATTTCGGGGGGGGCCCGGGCCCCCCGGGCCCCCCCCTGGCTACGTCGGTGCTTGGTAGTAGTTGTTGTGCTATGTACGTGATCATATTGTCACGTTACAAGGCACTGCACAGTGGCCTATTTAACAAAAAATCTGGCCAAAAACTCTAAAGCTGAGTGGACTTAAATCTAACCTTAGGTTCTTATATTTTTCGGGTCGCTGGTTTCATTTTTCATATTTCTTAACCCTCAGACGGTCATTAAAAGGGTCTTTTTGGCCCCTTCTCCTATAAAATGTGATCGTATCAGATCAAAATATTCTACAAATTTGTTCGCCATAAATTTTTACTATAGGTCTTAGAATACATCAAAACTCTACATCTTACTAAACTCCAGAAATATGCAAAATTAAAAAGAAATTTTAGGGTTAAGTGTGTAATTCATATGAGTTTTGCCAAAATTGTCATACAAAACATCATTTTAAAAGAATGTCGTCAAAGACAAAAATATTATCCGCTAAATTTTACTATAAGTTACCAAAAAATTAAATCTCTATTTGCATTACATACCAAGGAAATATCGGTATTAATTTTGGCAAAAAAGCTTGAAACTAAAATAGGGTTGCAAGCTTCTGTCATTTCTACAGTTCTGGAAATATTTGAGCTAAGATTACTTGGAATACTTACACTTTAGGTATATAGTGTCTTTGGCGACTTTACTGACAAGAATGCGAGGAATATTAACCCTCGTGTGAGTCATAAAAGGGGTCTTTTTTGTCCCTTTTTCCACAAATCTTTAAAAACTCTTATAAAATGTGATCGTATCAGATCAAAATATTCTAGAAATTTGTTCGCCATAAAATTGTACTATAGGCCCTAGAATACATCAAAACTCTAATTTTTTACTGAAACGCCAGGAAGTTAGCCTGACATTCTGAATCAACGAAAATTTTTATATATCAGCATGACAAAATATCACATAAAAACGAGAAGTGCAAATATGTGCAGGATGTTTCGATGGAAATTGGTAAAAAAAGTCTTCCCTTTTTATAAAATAATAAGGTAAACAGCCCAACTCGATCTTACTCACAACTATTTTCTTCATTTATTGTGACAAATGACCTTCAAACATGTAAAAAAGTATCAGTCGGCTTTGCCGACAGAGATATACCCTCAGCCTGTGTATATTGAAACATTTTTTTTCCCAAAATACGTATGTATTTAGGGTGTTTTAAAAATTTTGGGCATTTGAACCGACAAAAATGTTGATTAGGATTAAAGATCAAAAGTTTTGCGGAGGAGATACTACAAGGAATGGATCGACATTGACCGTTATGGAAGTGAATCTCCAGCCACAACATATGGTGCCATAGGGGGTTTTTACACTCTTCGGGCTGTTTGCACAAGAAGTATGGACTTGCCCCTACAAAAAACTTTTACCATCGTAATTGAGGCAGCGAATGCAAGTTGCTTCAACAAAAATCAAAGTGATTTGGTATTAGGTCTTAAAGTGAACTTATCCGCAATTTTGTGTGGGAGGTACCGGAAGGGGTGGACAAATATAGTCCATATTTGAACCTGAATTATATCTGGTAGATATATTAGGATGTGTAAAGTATAGACCAATTCGGCCACTCCCTTCAAGAGTTACCGTACGAACAATTTTTCCGAACATTTTTGAACTTTTGTGGGGGAGGTGAAGGAGTGGACCGATATGGCTTATCTTCAAACTAAAACTATGTTTTGACACAATATTACTAAGGCCATATTTTTGACCTAATCGGCAGATCCGTCCGAGAGTTATCTTGCGCTCCAACCACCTCACACGGTGTCATAGGGGTTTTTTGCAACTTTCATGCTATTTTCTCAGGAAGTATGGACTTGCCCCTGATGAAACTTGTACCTTCGTATGGAGGGCAGTGAATACAAGTTGCTGAAACAAAAATCAAAGCGATTCGAGAGATGGCCCTAAACTGAACTTTTCCGAAATTTTGTGTGGGAGGTACCCGAAGGAGTGGATCTATTGAGACCATATTGGAACCTCATCTATGTCTGGTAGAAAGTTCACGATGTGTAAAGTTTGGAGCAGATCGGTTACTTACTTTAAGAGTTATCGTTAGCAAAATTTTTCGAACATTTTCGAACTTATGTGGGGGAGGTACCGGAAGAAGAGGTCCGATATAACCCATCTTCGAACTTAAACTAAGTTTGGACAAAGTATTACGAAAGCCAAAATTTGAACAGAATCGGTTCATCCGTTCGAGAGTTATCGTGCGCTCCAGACAGCAGGACAGACAGACAGACAGACGGACGGACATGGCTAGATCGACTCCAAATTGTCTGAAACACATTTCGTACAAACATACTTGGGGTCTAAAACCATTATTTCGATGAGGCACATTTTGCCCGTATGAAAGTGTATATGGTAATATTCAAAAATGTTTTACAATCGTTGAAGTTGAGGTTCACCATTTAATAAGTCGCGAACTGTTAATATATTTTATAAAATATGAATATGTTTACATGAACTGAAGTGTTTTAGACATGATCTTATAATATGGACCATAACAAATAATTTTCGTGGAAGCTGCGTTGGTGGTAATATAAAAAAATGGGTAAAAATGTGTTGAAGTTAGCAAGCTTTTTTGTGTTTTTTCTTGATTTCTGGTCAAACGAGGGAAAATTCAGACCTGAGCTCAAAGAAAGGATTGAAGAATACCCCTTGGGCAACAGGATGCTAATGTGTGACTTCTCGATATATACAGTACATCCCTCTTAAATCGATGCTGACATTTTGAAGTTTTGAAATCGGGGTTTTTTTGAATTTTTCTTATAATTGGAGGGCGCAACCAGATAATGACCTAACCTATTTATTGGATTGTAGAACTCGTGATTCCACGTCGTTTGATGTATATCTCATGAGTGTGCTCCCCACAGCTCCCTAGTAATAGGAGTCCAAAGTCGAATTTTTGGTGCGTAATTTTTCTTTAAAAACCTATTTTTTGGCTTCAAAATTTACAACTATGACTCAGGTACCCTTGAACCCCGCGTGATTTTAGTTTTTTTCCGCGCCGGATTCAATGAGCCCTACCGCGATCGAATCCATCCACTAAAACCGCTGATATAGATACCCTGAAAATAGGAAAATAAGTAAAATTTTATTTTGACTAATCCGCATACTTAACCGCGATTACCCTTAAATTTTTTTACATAAATGGAATCCTTTATGCACGATTATAATATTTGTCAAAAAGGGGTGTCATGAATTTCAGAGATTCGGGAGTAGTATTCGTATTTAACCAAAAATAGAATCAGGTAGCACATCCGCGGTTCTTGACGAAACTGTATAAAATTTGTCTTATTGACGTATTTTTAACAGGCGGTCACTGAAATCGGATGCGCCTTATAATCATATGAACATCGCGTTATTTTTACCCACATGAAGCATTTTGGTGTAGTAAGATGCAACTGATGGCACACTTTTGCGGTTAAATGAAACATGGAAAAATGCAAACATATTGACAGAGATGCACTCGCTCTATGCGAAAAGCACATGCGCCTCAACTGATTTTAACTATTACGCGCGTTATACGGTTTTTAACTTTTATGTTTTTTCTTTGATTGTAATATCAATATCACTCTTTATTTCCTAATTCTATTGCTTATCACACTATGCAAATATACTTTCACGATGATAAACTATTTTCCTTGAAGAGGTTTTAGCAAAATTATTCAGGTTTTGTTAGGAAATTTAGCGAAATAGTAGAATAACTCCAAAAAATTTTCTCAAATTTTTCGTATTAAACCAAAAAATATATTCTTGAAATAATGTTCCAACAATAAACTTTTGTCTTTTGTTGTAGCTGCAATATGCAATTTAAAATCCTAATCAATAAAATTTTGGTCTCACATTTTTCTGGACATTGTCAAGATTCTGTACGTATTTTTAATTTATTTTTTAGAGATTTTTATGGACTCTGAGAAAGAATAAATAAAATTTACTCCAAGATTCCTTCATTATTTTTTGATTTTCCGCGAAAATGAAAATAAATTTAGCTAATATTTAGGCGTCTACGGATAGATATTAAATGTTGTTACCGATTTATATATAGATTTTGGCATTGCAACACAAAGGGAATTTTTAAATATTTTTTCTTTATAAGGGAATAAAACCCCCCATAACTTTTGGGCGCAGCATCCAATTTTGTGAACGCGAACATATTTGAAACCACGATTTTTTTCTTAACCCATGTAACAAAAATCGTGAATGTGCTTGTCAACATTTTTTTAATTTTTTTCTCGATGGAATTGTAAAGGAAATTTGAATTTTACCATATACCCTTTCTAGCCTAAAGGCTAAGGGTATAAAAACACGCAATTAATTGGCGACACTGAACATTTTAAATTCGTTTCACATACGTTTCATTACAAATACAAAAACAAATATTTAAATCCAAATAGGGCCACTTTGACCTGCTTTTATGCCCACTTACTAAACAAGAAGCGTATATATTTTTTTTATAACTACACGCAGAGGGATCCTATAAGCAATATTTGACACTATTTAGTGAAAATAGATATAATTGTTTTTTCGATTTTTGGCCATGTTTTTCGGAAATTTGGCCACTGTGCCCTGTGTGGAACAGAATATCAAAGGCATTGTGGGGGACATAAACCGAAGTCTCTGTGGGAATGAATGGGTTGATATGACCGCCACAATGGTTAGCCAAAATTTATAAAGACAACGTCACCCACGGGATCACCCTGGAGGATATCAAGCAAATTTCAATAGCAGGTGGTTCCAGTCAGGAAATCCATAACACTTTAGGGTCTGATATTATGAAGTGAATAAGAAATATAACAAAAAAAAGGTATATTACGAATGTTATTGTAATTTTTACTCTAATCTAAGCATTAATGGTGGTGAATGGTTCGTAGGTAGTTGTTGTAGTAGTGATATATGCATGACATTTGTCACGTTCCAAAGTTTTAGCTGTATATTTCTTCGAAACTAAAACCGTGAACTATTCCATACTTTTCTGAAGTAATAGAGTAACCGTTTTTGTTCAAACTTTGTCTATCGTAATATTTATTTTATGCTTACAACAAGTGCGAAGTTGGATTCACTTCTTCGGGCAACTCCCCCAACAAAGTTCGAAACACGTCGATTAAGTGCAATTTAAGGACTGTCCGAGGATCGTTGTTTGCTTTTGTGGTCCAGATTACAACGACATTTTCGTGGGCAATATTTCCTGAGGTGATCCGAAAGGTCTAGAATTCCTTGCGGCCGCCAAACAAAATGACTGCTGAACAAGATAATTCTCGAGGAGTGTAAACGTTAGATTGAGTTCGAGTTCAATCAATTTATTTTAGGTGCAAAATGTTTACTGAAGTTAACCCATGTGCGGATGCAAAGCACGACAATCTCTAATTGAAACCCTGATCAGCTCCAAAGTTTTTTACATTTCTATAAAACCTGCATGATGATCGAAGGTGTTCTATATCGCATGGGCGTAGCCAGGTACATTGCAGGGGTTCTGATGTACTAATTCGGTTTTGTTGGAATCCATGGAAAACGAAAACACCTTTGGTTTCTTTTGGTCACTTAATTTTTTGGCTTATATAACGGTAAATATAGTAAAAACGGGTTTTCTTAGATTTTTCATCCCGGATCTCTAATTTTGTATATCCTCCACCATAGTGTGGAAGGTTACGCATAGAAAATTAAATTTGCGACCCTATGAAGAATATGTTTATATTCTTGATCAGGGTAAAATTCTGAGTCTATCTATGATGCATCTCCGTCCGTCTGTTGTAGAGTGATTACAACATGCACAAAAATTTGGATAGAACGCTGTTTCTAAATTCCACAATGTTACGACCAGAGGCCGTCACCTCAACAAATAGTTTTAGTGAATGAGGAAAGTGCACTTTAGTTGTGGCACCTTCACGACACACAACATTTTATATTCATGATATAGGTGCTCCTCTGGGTTTTGGAAAGGAGACCCGCTTCTTCATTGCGCCTCACTAATTTCTGGGGTCCTGCTTTATAGCTTGTGGCAATGGTTTCGGTATCCTTCGCCTCAGGAAAAATCTTCTTTCTTTCAACTGATTTTTTGCCTCAAGTTCGGAATGTTTGTTGAATTGAATGGTGTTGTTTTAAGTGACCCCTTATTGTAGGTATGGCTTGTCCATGTGGACATTGAGTACTGTGTTTACCTCCTTTGCCCAGATGATTGTTGCTGTTGCTAAGATGTTTGACCAAAGATGTAACCAATTGCTGGAACAACTGGAAATTGAATATTAAATAAGTAATAAATGCATACATAAAGCTTCACATAATTTCCAAAACGATAATTTGTTGTACGGATTTTGGGAAAAAAACCATTTGCACAATGTCTTGCTTATCATTTTGGCTTGCATATATACGCATTTGTTATAAATTCGCCCAAAACTCCAAACTCCACAGTTGAAATAAAAAAGGGCTTAGCTCAGTTACTAACCATGACATTGCCAAACTGATGCATTAAAGACTTTCCTAGAATTTATTAATTCCTCTGCTAGAAACTTATTTTTGTTATGTTGTTCTCCTTTTTTTTTTCTAAAGTCTATTCGTTTTCTTCTTTTCCACCCAAGAAGAATTTCGAGTTAAGTTAGAAAAGGTGTTAACGCGTTGTGTGGCACCACACCAAATTTGCATTAGATGAAGGTATACACCATGCTTGGATATTGATGAAAATGCTTTTTCATGTTAACATTTTGTAGTTGTAGCAAAATTGAATATGGTTAGTTTTTAAAGGTCATGTCATGGACTAGGAATAATTGACCTTCGAAAAAGTGGGAAATAATGTTACTGCATATCATCAATATGTATAAATTTTATGAAACTAACTCAGACATGGCTTTGCTACATTAAAGCCACGCAATTGCCGACCAGATGGGAGTCTTTACAGACGATCAAAAGTAAGTCCCAAAAGACGATCTGAAGAAGGTTTGTATAGACAACCAAAAGGGAGTATTAAAGACGAACAGATTAGCAGAGGGCAGTTTTGATAAACGACATGGGAATCGTCATTTTAATCATATATTTGCTTACATAAAAAGCCTTAACTTATACTTTAAAACATTAACGACTCGAAGCCTAAAACAACAATTGTTCTAATATCCCTATAAAACATATACCCCCAGTTTATGTATTTCGAAACGAAAATGTGTGCGCATGAAAGACACCCAAACTATAGTTTTTGAAATATTATTTCATTTGCTTTTGCTTCAAAACAAAAAACAAATTTGAAATGCACACTCAAATTTGGTAGTTTTTCTTCCGCATTCGTTTTCTTATCGACATACATAAACAGGCCCTAAACTTTACCTGAAAGAATTTATTTTTCAATCCCTCAATTGTTGTATTGATTTTCTAGTTGAAAAATTATTCTTCCTGTTTTCCGAAGATCATTGTTCTTTTTTGGCGTAGTTTTTTCCTCCCACGTTTTCTCCTTTTTTAACCAATTAACTTTAATCCTTGCAAAAGTCATTCAACCAGAGGAAAACAACAATTTCTAATACAGACACTTGGCAACAGCAAAAGACACACACACATGCAAATATATATCGAGACGGCAAACAGACCATATAGGGACACCTCACCTACATCCACACTGACAAGGAAAGCCAACAACAAAAGTCAGGAAAAATAACAAACTAAAGAAAAACGGATACCCAGGCAATGGATACATGACAGACAAATCGAAAAGACAAATATTCAAATATTTTTCTTTCTTTTTCGAAACAAGCTAACACAAGTTTTAAATGTTCAGCACTTGGACTTGGCTCGGTATTGGATTCTTTTCGTCTACTCTTTAAATTTTCTTTACTATCTTCTCCTCAGTACGTTTTTATTTTTCAACAAATCATTGAAATTGTGGCATGGTCTAGAGACGAACCACCTTTTGCTTTTTGCGGAACCGAAGGAGTATAACCAAACAAAAACGATGTCACCAAAGCTTCCGGTTATGAAATTGTTATGGAGGATAGATACTCCATGCTAAAGACCAGCAAGGAATTTTTGAAAAAGAAACCCGGTTAGAGAACGATGCCTAAACAAACAGTTTATCCAAAGGATTAAAAATAAAGCTGAATGGTAAAGGATGTAGTATGGAAAAATTGGGAGAAAGCAAAGATTTGAAAACAAGTTAGATGGTGAATGGATAGATATAAATGATGTGTCAATTTTATTTGCAGCAATTTCGATTCATTGGATTGCACTGTGGGATGGAATGGTATTTTGTATAGAAGAACAATTGGTTGTTTTATAGAAGACCTGTAGGTCTTCTTGAAGAAGACCAGAAGGTCTTCATATGGAAGACCATATTATAGAAAAATATTTGTTCTTCTTATAGAAGACAATTGGGACATTTTATAATATATTATTTCTTTTATAGAAGACTATGGGGTCTTCTTATAGAAGATCATAACGTCTCCTTATAAATGACGATCAGAAGAATAGAAGAAAATTATGTCTTCTAATAGAAAAAAATTATTCACATAGAAGAACATTGGGTCTTCTTATAGAATACCAACAGATAATAAAAGGCCACTGTATCTTGAAATAAAAGATTAACTGGTCTTCTTGGGAAGACCACGGACCATTCAGAAGCAACTTTTCGTAAAGAAGGGGACACAGGAAACTCCCTTTCTTGAAGAAAGGGTATTAGGGGGTGCTTCCCTTACTTCAAAAAAGGGTATTAGGAGGTACCCTTTCTTCAAAGAATGGTATTAGAAAGCACCCTTTCTTCAAAAAATGGTCTTAGGAAGAACCCTTTCTTGAAGAAAGGGTCTTAGGAAGCGCCCTTTCTTGAAGAAAGGGTCTTAGGAAGAACCCTTTCTTGAAGAAAGGGTCTTAGGAAGCGCCCTTTCTTGAAGAAAGGGTCTTAGGAGGTACCCTTTCTTCAAAGAATGGTATTAGAAAGCACCCTTTCTTCAAAAAAGGGTCTTAGGAAGCGTCCTTTCTTGAAGAAAATGTCTTAGGAAGCGCCCTTTCTTGAAGAAAGGGTCTTAGGAAGCCCCCTTTCTTGAAGAAAGGGTCTTAGGAAGCCCCCTTTCTTGAAGAAGGGGTTTTAGGAAGCACCCCTTCTTTAAGAAACGATCTTAGGAATCACCCTTTCTTGAAAAAAGGGTCTTAGGAAGCACCCTTTCTAGAAGAAAGGGTTTTAGAAAGCGCCATTTCTTGAAGAAAAGGTCTTTGGAAGAACCCTTTCTTGAAGAAAAGGTCTTTATAAGCAGAAATTTTCAAAGAAAGCCCCGATTTTTGAAGAAAGGGTCCTAGAAAGCACCCTTTCTTGACGAAAGGGTCCTTGGAAGCACCCTTTCTTGAAGGGAGGGTCCTAGGTAGCATTAGGTAGGTATTAGGAAGCACCCTTTCTTCAAGAAAGGGTATTAGGAAGCACCCTTTCTTCAAGAAAGGGTATTGGGAAGTACCCTTTCTTGAAGAAAGGGTCTTAGGAAGCACCCTTTCTTGAAGAAAGGGTCTTAGGAAGCACCCTTTCTTGAAGAAAGGGTCTTAGGAAGCACCCTAGAAAGGGTCCTAGAAAGGGTAGAAAGGGTCTTAGGAAGCACCCTAGCACCCTTTCTTGAAGAAAGGGTCTTAGGAAGCACCCTAGCACCCTTTCTTGAAGAAAGGGTCTTAGGAAGCACCCTAGCACCCTTTCTTGAAGAAAGGGTCTTAGGAAGCACCCTAGCACCCTTTCTTGAAGAAAGGGTCTTAGGAAGCACCCTAGCACCCTTTCTTGAAGAAAGGGTCTTAGGAAGCACCCTAGCACCCTTTCTTGAAGAAAGGGTCTTAGGAAGCACCCTAGCACCCTTTCTTGAAGAAAGGGTCTTAGGAAGCACCCTAGCACCCTTTCTTGAAGAAAGGGTCTTAGGAAGCACCCTAGCACCCTTTCTTGAAGAAAGGGTCTTAGGAAGCACCCTAGCACCCTTTCTTGAAGAAAGGGTCTTAGGAAGCACCCTAGCACCCTTTCTTGAAGAAAGGGTCTTAGGAAGCACCCTTTCCTGAAGAAAGGGTCTTAGGAAGCACCCTTTCTTGAAGAAAGGGTCTTAGGAAGCACCCTTTCTTGAAGAAAGGGTCTTAGGAAGCACCCTTTCTTGAAGAAAGGGTCTTAGGAAGCACCCTTTCTTGAAGAAAGGGTCTTAGGAAGCACCCTTTCTTGAAGAAAGGGTCTTAGGAAGCACCCTTTCTCTAAGAAAGTGTCTTAGGAAGCACCCTTTCTCCAAGAAAGTGTCTTAGGAAGCACCCTTTCTCTAAGAAAGTGTCTTAGGAAGCATCCTTTCTCTAAGAAAGTGTCTTAGGAAGCACCCTTTCTTGAAGAAAGTGTCTTAGGAAGCACCCTTTCTTGAAGAAAGGGTCTTAGGAAGCACCCTTTCTTGAAGAAAGGGCCTTAGAAAGCAACCCTTTCTTGAAGAAAGGGTCTTAGGAAGCACCCTTTCTTGAAGAAAGGGTCTTAGAAAGCAACCCTTTCTTGAAGAAAGGGTCTTAGGAAGCACCCTTTCTTGAAGAAAGGGTCTTAGGAAGCACCCTTTCTTGAAGAAAGGTTCTTAGGAAGCACCCTTTCTTGAAGAAAGGGTCTTAGGAAGCACCTTTTCTTGAAGAAAGGGTCTTAGGAAGCACCCTTTCCTGAAGAAAGGGTCTTAGGAAGCACCCTTTCTTGAAGAAAGGGTCTTAGGAAGCACCCTTTCTTGAAGAAAGGGTCTTAGGAAGCACCCTTTCCTGAAGAAAGGGTCTTAGGAAGCACCCTTTCTTGAAGAAAGGGTCTTAGGAAGCACCCTTTCTTGAAGAAAGGGTCTTAGGAAGCACCCTTTCTTGAAGAAAGGGTCTTAGGAAGCACCCTTTCTTGAAGAAAGGGTCTTAGGAAGCACCCTTTCTTGAAGAAAGTGTCTTAGGAAGCACCCTTTCTTGAAGAAAGTGTCTTAGGAAGCACCCTTTCTTGAAGAAAGGGTCTTAGGAAGCACCCTTTCTTGAAGAAAGGGTCTTAGGAAGCACCCTTTCTTGAAGAAAGGGTCTTAGGAAGCACCCTTTCTTGAAGAAAGGGTCTTAGGAAGCACCCTTTCTTGAAGAAAGGGTCTTAGGAAGCACCCTTTCTTGAAGAAAGGGTCTTAGGAAGCACCCTTTCTTGAAGAAAGGGTCTTAGGAAGCACCCTTTCTTGAAGAAAGGGTCTTAGGAAGCACCCTTTCTTGAAGAAAGGGTCTTAGGAAGCACCCTTTCTTGAAGAAAGGGTCTTAGGAAGCACCCTTTCTTGAAGAAAGGGTCTTAGGAAGCACCCTTTCTTCAAGAAATGGTATTAGGAAGCACCCTTTCTTCAAGAAATGGTATTAGGAAGCACCCTTTCTTCAAGAAATGGTATTAGGAAGCACCCTTTCTTCAAGAAATGGTATTAGGAAGCACCCTTTCTTCAAGAAATGGTATTAGGAAGCACCCTTTCTTCAAGAAATGGTATTAGGAAGCACCCTTTCTTCAAGAAATGGTATTAGGAAGCACCCTTTCTTCAAGAAATGGTATTAGGAAGCACCCTTTCTTCAAGAAATGGTATTAGGAAGCACCCTTTCTTCAAAAGCGTTGTAGGAAGCAACCTTTCTTGAAGAAAGGGTCCTAGGAAAAACCCTTTCTTGCAGAAATGGTCCTAGGAAACACCCTTTCTTTAAGAAAGGGTATTAGGAAGGACCCTTTCTTTAAGAAAGGGTATTAGGAAGGACCCTTTCTTTAAGAAAGGGTATTAGGAAGGACCCTTTCTTTATGAAAGGGTATTAGGAAGCACCCTTTCTTCAAGAAAGTGTATTTGGTAGCACACTTTCTTGAAGGAAAGGTCCCAGGTAGCACCCTTTCTTGAAGGAAAAGTCCCAGGTAGCACCCTTTCTTGAAGGAAAGGTCCCAGGTAGCACCCTGTCTTGAAGGAAGAGTCCTAGGAAGCACTATTTCTTGAAAAAAGGGTATTAGAAAGCACTCTTTCTTGAAGAAAGAATCTTAGGAAGCACCCTTTCTTGAAGAAAGGATCTTAGGAAGCACACTTTCTCTAAGAATGGGTCTTAGGAAGCACCCTTTCTTGAAGAAAAGGTCTTAGGAAGGACCATTTCTTGAAGAAAAGGTCTTAGGAAGGACCCTTTCTTGAAAAAAGGGTCTTAGGAAGCACACTTTCTTGAAAAAAGGGTCTTAGGAAGCACAATTTCTTAAAGAAAAGGTATGTATTAGGAAGCACCCTTTCTTGAAGAAAGGGTTTAAGAAAGCACCCTTTCTTGAAGTAAGTGTCTTAGGAAGAACCCTTTCTTAAAGAAAGGGTCTTAGGAAGAACCCTTTCCCTAAGAAAAGGTCTTAGGAAGAACCCTTTCCCTAAGAAAGGGTCTTAGGAAACACCCTTTCCCTAAGAAAGGGTCGTAGGAAGCACCCTTTCTCTAAGAAAGGGTCTTACGATGCACCCTTTCTCCACGAAAGGGTCTTTGGAAGCACTCTTTCTCTAAGAAAGGGTCTTACTATGCACCCTTTCTCCACGAAAGGGTCTTTGGAAGCACTCTTTCTCTAAGAAAAGACCTTAGGAAGCACCCGTTCTATAAGAAAGAGTCTAAGGATGCACCCTTTTTCCAAGAAAGGGTCTTTGGAAGCACATTTTCTCCAAGAAAGGGAATTTGGAAGCACCCTTTCTCCAAGAAATGGTCTTTGGAAGCACCTTTTCTCCAAGAAAGGGTCTTTGGAAGCACCCTTTCTCTAAGAAAGGGTCTTTGGGAGCACCCTTTCTCTAAGAAAAGGTCTTAGGAAGCACCCTTTCTCTAAGAAAAGGTCTTAGGAAGCACCCTTTCTCTAAGAAAGGGTCTTAGGAAGCACCCTTTCTCTAAGAAATTGTCTTAGGAAGCACCCTTTCTCTAAGAAAAGGTCTTAGGAAGCACCCTTTCTCTAAGAAAAGGTCTTAGGAAGCACCCTTTCTCTAAGAAAGGGTCTTAGGAAGCACCCTTTCTCTAAGAAATTGTCTTAGGAAGCACCCTTTCTCTAAGAAAGGGTCTTAGGAAGCACCCTTTCTCTAAGAAAGGGTCTTAGGAAGCACCCTTTCTCTAAGAAAGGGTCTTAGGAAGCACCCTTTCTCTAAGAAAGGGTCTTAGGAAGCACCCTTTCTCTAAGAAAGGGTCTTAGGAAGCACCCTTTCTCTAAGAAAGGGTCTTAGGAAGCACCCTTTCTCTAAGAAAGGGTCTTAGGAAGCACCCTTTCTCTAAGAAAGGGTCTTAGGAAGCACCCTTTCTCTAAGAAAGGGTCTTAGGAAGCACCCTTTCTCTAAGAAAGGGTCTTAGGAAGCACCCTTTCTCTAAGAAAGGGTCTTAGGAAACACCCTTTCTCTAAGAAAGGGTCTTAGGAAGCACCCTTTCTCTAAGAAAGGGTCTTAGGAAGCACCCTTTCTCTAAGAAAGGGTCTTAGGAAGCACCCTTTCTCTAAGAAAGGGTCTTAGGAAGCACCCTTTCTCTAAGAAAGGGTCTTAGGAAGCACCCTTTCTCTAAGAAAGGGTCTTAGGAAGCACCCTTTCTCTAAGAAAGGGTCTTAGGAAGCACCCTTTCTCTAAGAAAGGGTCTTAGGAAGCACCCTTTCTCTAAGAAAGGGTCTTAGGAAGCACCCTTTCTCTAAGAAAGGGTCTTAGGAAGCACCCTTTCTCTAAGAAAGGGTCTTAGGAAGCACCCTTTCTCTAAGAAAGGGTATTAGGAAGCACCCTTTCTTCAAGAAAGGGTATTAGGAAGCACCCTATCTTCAAGAAATGGTATTAGGAAGCACCCTTTCTTCAAGAAATGGTATTAGGAAGCACCCTTTCTTCAAGAAATGGTATTAGGAAGCACCCTTTCTTCAAGAAATGGTATTAGGAAGCACCCTTTCTTCAAGAAATGGTATTAGGAAGCACCCTTTCTTCAAGAAATGGTATTAGGAAGCACCCTTTCTTCAAAAGCGTGGTAGGAAGCAACCTTTCTTGAAGAAAGGGTCCTAGGAAAAACCCTTTCTTGCAGAAATGGTCCTAGGAAACACCCTTTCTTTAAGAAAGGGTATTAGGAAGGACCCTTTCTTTAAGAAAGGGTATTAGGAAGGACCCTTTCTTTAAGAAAGGGTATTAGGAAGGACCCTTTCTTTATGAAAGGGTATTAGGAAGCACCCTTTCTTCAAGAAAGTGTATTTGGTACACACTTTCTTGAAGGAAAGGTCCCAGGTAGCACCCTTTCTTGAAGGAAAGGTCCCAGGTAGCACCCTGTCTTGAAGGAAGAGTCCTAGGAAGCACTATTTCTTGAAAAAAGGGTATTAGAAAGCACTCTTTCTTGAAGAAAGAATCTTAGGAAGCACCCTTTCTCTAAGAAAGGGTCTTAGGAAACACCCTTTCTCTAAGAAAGGGTCTTAGGAAACACCCTTTCTCTAAGAAAGGGTCTTAGGAAGCACCCTTTCTCTAAGAAAGGGTCTTAGGAAGCACCCTTTCTCTAAGAAAGGGTCGTAGGAAGCACCCTTTCTCTAAGAAAGGGTCGTAGGAAGCACCCTTTCTCTAAGAAAGGGTCTTAGGAAGCACCCTTTCTCTAAGAAAGGGTCTTAGGAAGCACCCTTTCTCTAAGAAAGGGTCTTAGGAAGCACCCTTTCTCTAAGAAAGGGTCTTAGGAAGCACCCTTTCTCTAAGAAAGGGTCTTAGGAAGCACCCTTTCTCTAAGAAAGGGTCTTAGGAAGCACCCTTTCTCTAAGAAAGGGTCTTAGGAAGCACCCTTTCTCTAAGAAAGGGTATTAGGAAGCACCCTTTCTTCAAGAAAGGGTATTAGGAAGCACCCTATCTTCAAGAAATGGTATTAGGAAGCACCCTTTCTTCAAGAAATGGTATTAGGAAGCACCCTTTCTTCAAGAAATGGTATTAGGAAGCACCCTTTCTTCAAGAAATGGTATTAGGAAGCACCCTTTCTTCAAGAAATGGTATTAGGAAGCACCCTTTCTTCAAAAGCGTGGTAGGAAGCAACCTTTCTTGAAGAAAGGGTCCTAGGAAAAACCCTTTCTTGCAGAAATGGTCCTAGGAAACACCCTTTCTTTAAGAAAGGGTATTAGGAAGGACCCTTTCTTTAAGAAAGGGTATTAGGAAGGACCCTTTCTTTAAGAAAGGGTATTAGGAAGGACCCTTTCTTTATGAAAGGGTATTAGGAAGCACCCTTTCTTCAAGAAAGTGTATTTGGTACACACTTTCTTGAAGGAAAGGTCCCAGGTAGCACCCTTTCTTGAAGGAAAGGTCCCAGGTAGCACCCTGTCTTGAAGGAAGAGTCCTAGGAAGCACTATTTCTTGAAAAAAGGGTATTAGAAAGCACTCTTTCTTGAAGAAAGAATCTTAGGAAGCACCCTTTCTTGAAGAAAGGATCTTAGGAAGCACACTTTCTCTAAGAATGGGTCTTAGGAAGCACCCTTTCTTGAAGAAAAGGTCTTAGGAAGGACCATTTCTTGAAGAAAAGGTCTTAGGAAGGACCCTTTCTTGAAAAAAGGGTCTTAGGAAGCACACTTTCTTGAAAAAAAGGGTCTTAGGAAGCACAATTTCTTAAAGAAAAGGTATGTATTAGGAAGCACCCTTTCTTGAAGAAAGGGTTTAAGAAAGCACCCTTTCTTGAAGTAAGTGTCTTAGGAAGAACCCTTTCTTAAAGAAAGGGTCTTAGGAAGAACCCTTTCCCTAAGAAAAGGTCTTAGGAAGAACCCTTTCCCTAAGAAAGGGTCTTAGGAAACACTTTCTCCAAGAAAGGGTCTTTGGAAGCACATTTTCTCCAAGAAAGGGACTTTGGAAGCACCCTTTCTCCAAGAAATGGTCTTTGGAAGCACCTTTTCTCCAAGAAAGGGTCTTTGGAAGCACCCTTTCTCTAAGAAAGGGTCTTTGGAAGCACCCTTTCTTGAAGAAAGGGTCTTAGGAAGCACCCTTTCTTAAAAAAGGTCTCCGGAAGCACCCTTTTTTGAAGAAAGGGTTTTCGGAAACACCCTTTCTTGAAGAGAGGGTTTTAGAAAGCACCCTTTCTTAAGAAAAGGTATTTGGAAGCAACCTTTCTCTAAGAAAGAATTTTAGGAAGCACTCTTTCTCTAAGAAAGGGTCTTAGGAAGCTCTCTTTCTCTAAGAAAGGGTCTTAGGATGCACCCTTTCTCCTAGAAAGGGTCTTTGGAAGCGCCCTCTCTCTAAGAAAGGGTCTTAGGATGCACCCTTTCTCCAAGAAAGGGTCTTTGGAAGCACCCTTTCTCTAAGAAAGAGTCTTAGGAAGCACTCTTTCTGTAAGAAAGGGTCTTTGGAGGCACTCTTTCTCTATGAAAGGGTCTTAGGATGCACCCTTTCTCCAAGAAAGGGTCTTTGGAAGCACCCTTTCTCTAAGAAAGGGTCTTAGGAAGCATCCTTTCTCTAAGAAAGGGTCTTAGGAAGCATCCTCTCTTTAAGAAAGGTTCTAAGTAATTAGCATTTCTTCAAGAAAGGATCTATGTAAGCACCCTTTCTTTAAGAAAGCGTCTAAGTAAGTACCCTTTCTTCAAGAAAGGGTCTTAGCAAGTACCCTTTCTTCAAGAAAGGGTCTAAGGCAGCACACTTTTCAAGAAAGGGTCTAAGGAAAGAAACACCTTTTCTTCAAGAAAGGGACTAAGGAAGCGCCTTTTCTTCAAGAAAGTATCTATAAATGCACCCTTCCTCCAATAAAGGGTCTTAGGAAGCATCCTTTCTAGAACCCTTAGGGTCGCAGTAGGAACCCTTTCTTAGGTTGCACCCTTTTTTTCACATGGACTTTTTTCTCTGTCTTTATTGCCTCCTTGATTGTTGGTTTTGTTCCCCCAATTTATTTTGGAGACAAATGTTCAACTTTATTGGCATTGAAATTCTAGTTCAATTTTGTAACACTTCCCAGCCAGAGGAAGCAGAGTTTAGTGTTCTTCACCATTCCTTTGCCCAAAAAAAAAAAACAAAACAACTAAACGAAATGCAAAAAAAAAATCTAAAAACAGAGGACTTTTGTTGAAGAATTGAAACCAGAATTCACATTCTGTGTCCATGATTTTGGTAGACAAACGGATACAGCTGTACAAAAGATGGCAAAAACCAAGCAGGATATATGCAAAGCTAACACACACACACACCTTTACAAATATGTATTCCACTTCAATATCAAAACATGGCAAAACGTCTGAAGATTTCAAGGACATTCGTTCTTTATTGTTGTTGGTGTTTTTAACTTTTTTTCTCTAACTCCAGCCATCTGTGGATAGTTCGACATACAGACGGACAGTTGGAGAGGCGTTGAGGGCGTCTATGTCTGAGCGGACAATATTTTGTAAATAAAAATTCTGGAAAGAAAGCAAAAGTGTTGCTGTTTGATATGTCTTTGCAGTTGGTTTGTGTGTCTCGGGGTGTGTGTGTTTTGTTGTTCTTGGGGTCCAACATAGAAATCAAATGTTTGAAATGTTTTAACCGGAAACGGAAGTGTTAAAGTGTGTGTGTGTGTCGGTTTAAAAGAGTACCTTTGGTACTATTTCTAAAAACACAACAAGTTTTGTTTAGGTTGAAGTACTGACAAATTCTAATCCTTGAAAATTCGGTCAAATTTAAAATGGCTTTAGGATGGAGAATTCTGGCAAAAAATGTTAGAAGATATTTTATTTAAAACGGATTTCTTAAAGAACAATTTTCTTAGTTCAGCATTTTTTAGGAAGGAGGGAAAGTTCCTGGAGATCAATTGCACTCGAAGATTTTTAATAAACCCGGAATTTTGAGACAACCCATTTCAATTTAAGAAAAAGTAAAGGAAACCCATTTTTAACAGAAAATTGAGAAAAATCCGTAGGTCATTTTTTAAAATTATTCTGCAAAAAATTTTGGAAACTCGATTTTCTATTTGGAAAAAAATTTTGGGGCCCAATTTTCAATGCGAAAATGCTTGGGAACTCAATTTTCCCTAAGTTTTTATAGGAAAATATTTTTAATTGGATGTTCAAAGCAAAATTGGTGAAAACCTAATTTTCCCAAAGGAAAATTAATGGAAAAACTATTTTTTTGAAGTGAATTTGGTGGTAATCCGGCGGAAAGTTTGTGGAAACCCCACTAAAAATTTATGGAACCCAACATTTGTTATTGGGAAAACTGATGAAAACCTAGTTTCCTATTGGAAACTGAAGTTCCCTATAGCAATAATTGGCGAAAACGCACTTTTTCCTATAGGAAATTACCTGCTTCTATTTTCTCCATAGCCATAATTGTCTTTTGACCCATGTTCTCATTAATTTCATTAAAAAGAGGCCGAACTATAACAGGCCACTTCCCTTCAGTGCTTATCCCTCCTTGTTTGCTTATTATTGACAACAACAAAGATTTTCCCGAACGCAACAAAAACACAACAACTTCCCCCTCGTCCACATAAAAAATTATATAAAATCTTATGTGTTGAAAAAAGTCGCAGATTCGTCTTTTTTCACGAATCCTCTTAGAATGCGCACGGAAAAATAAACTTCTGTTGGCAACAAGCCGAGTTGGTAATTTTTCTTTGAACACACAGCCAGCAAACAGCACTTTCAGCGCCGAGGACCAATCACAAATACTGTTTGCCAGCAATGCTGCGGTTTTTTTCTCCTTCAAAAATACACAACAACAAAAGAAAGGCAAAGAAGAGTTGCTGTTTTTTCGCGAAAATTCCCACCACCGTTAATATGTTTCACGATGCTATCTGGAGCGTAAATTGCTGAGGAAAAAACATCAGTGAGTTGTTGTTTTTTTTCTTTCAATTGAAATCAAGAAGGGGTTGCCTTTCGTTAAAGAAAAAACTAAGAGAAGCGTTTCCATGTGGAAATAGATTTTCATGAAGAGAAAGTGGGTTTTCTTTAAGAGCAATGTAAATTGAAAACAATTTCCAAGCAAAGAGAGAAAATTTGTCAATGCTTGTCTCTTAAAAAGTGTTTACGATTTTCGCAAAGATAAATGTTTTTGGACAACAAAAACGAAAAACTAAAAATTACGGCAAAGAGATCTTTTGGGGATCTTCTAGGACAGGAACACCTTTTGAAGGTATTCTAGGCTAGAAAGACTTTGTATTAGTTGCGGATCTTCTATGACAAGAAGACTTTTAGAAGGTGCTTCCGAAGACCATTTCTTGAGGAAAGGGTGTTTCCATCGACACTTTCTTGAAGAAAGGCGGCTTCCAAAGACCTTTCTTGAAGAAATAGTGATTCCTAAGACCCTTTCTTCAAGAAAGGATGATTCCTAAGACGCTTTCTTCAAGAAAGGGTGCTTCCCAAGACCCTTTTCTCAAGAAAGGGTGCTTCCCAAGACCATTTCCTCAAGAAGGGGTGCTTCCTAAGACCCTTTGTTAAAGAAAGGGAGTTTCCAAAGACACTTTCTTGAAGAAAGGCTGCTTCCAAAGAAACTTTCTTGGATAAAGAATGATTCCTAAGACAATTTCTTCAAAAAAGGGTGCTTTCTAGGACCCTTTCTTCATGAAACGGAGCTTTCTAAAATTCTTTCATTAAGAAAGAGTGATTACTAAGATGTTTTCTTCAAGAACGGTTGCTTTCCAAGGCCCTTTCCTCAAGAAAGGGTGTTTTCTAAGAACCTTTCTTGAAGAAAGGGTCCTTTCTAAGAACCTTTCTTGAAGAAAGGGTCCTTTCTAAGAACCTTTCTTGAAGAAAGGGTATTTTCTAAGAGATTTTCTTCAAGAAAATGTGCGTCCTAAGACCTTGTTTTCCAAAAAAGGTACTTTCTGCGACCCTTTTTCCAAGAAAGGGTGCTTCCTAAGACCATTTCTTCAAGAAAGGGTGCTTCCTAAGACCATTTCTTCAAGAAAGGGTGCTTTCTAAAAATCTTTCTTCAAGAAAGAGTGACTTCTAAGACCCTTTCTTCAGGAAAAGGCGCTTCCTAACAACCTTTCTTCATGAAAGGGTTCTTCCTAAGACATTTTTTCAAGAAAGGGTGCTTCCTAAGACCTTTTTTCAAGAAAGGGTGCTTCCTAAGACCCTTTCTTCAAAAAGGGTGCTTCCTTAGACCCTTTCTTCAAAAAGGGTGCTTCCTAAGACCCTTTCTTCAAAAAGGGTGCTTCCTAAGACCCTTTCTTCAAAAAGGGTGCTTCCTCAGACCCTTTCTTCAAAAAGGGTGCTTCCTAAGACCCTTTCTTCAAAAAGGGTGCTTCCTAAGACCCTTTCTTCAAGAAAGGGTGCTTCCTAAGACCTTTTTTCAAGAAAGGGTGCTTCCTAAGACCCTTTCTTCAAAAAGGGTGCTTCCTTAGACCCTTTCTTCAAAAAGGGTGCTTCCTAAGACCCTTTCTTCAAAAAGGGTGCTTCCTAAGACCCTTTCTTCAAAAAGGGTGCTTCCTAAGACCCTTTCTTCAAAAAGGGTGCTTCCGAAGACCCTTTCTTCAAAAAGGGTGCTTCCTAAGACCCTTTCTTCAAAAAGGGTGCTTCCTAAGACTCTTTCTTGAAGAAAGGGTGCTTCTTAAGACCCTTTCTAAAAGAAAGGGTGCTTCTTAAGACCCTTTCTAAAAGAAAGGGTGCTTCTTAAGACCCTTTCTAAAAGAAAGGGTGGTTCTTAAGACCCTTTCTTTAAGAAAGGGTGGTTCTTAAGACCCTTTCTTGCAGAAAGGGCGCTTCCTAAGACACTTTCCTCAAGAAAGGGTCCTTTTTAAGAGACTTTCTTCATGAAAGGGTGCTCCCTAAGACATTTTCTTCAAGATAGGTGCTTTCTAAAACTCTTTCTTCAAGAAAGGTGCTTTCTAAAACTCTTTCTTCAAGAAAGAGTGACTCCTAAGACGCTTTCCTCAAGAAAGGGCGCTTCCCAAGACGCTTTCCTCAAAAAAGTGTGCTTCCTAAGACCCTTCTTCAAGAAAGGGTGCTTTCTAAGAACCTTTCTTCAAGAAAGAGTGACTTCTAAGACCCTTTCTTCAAGAAAGGGTGCTTCCCAAGACATTTTCCTCAAGAAAGGGTGCATCCTAAGACACTTTCTTCAAGAAATGGTGCTTCCTAAGACCCTTTCTTCAAGAAAGGGTGCTTCCTAAGACCCGTTCTTCAAGAAAGGGTGCTTCCTAAGACCCTTTATTCAAGAAATGGTGCTCCCTAAGACCCTTTCTTCAAGAAAGGGTGCTTCCTAAGACACTTTCTTCAAGAAATGGTGCTTCCTAAGACACTTTCTTCAAGAAATGGTGCTTCCTAAGACCCTTTCTTCAAGAAAGGGTGCTTCCAAGACCCTTTCTTCGAGAAGGGGTGCTTCCTAAAACCCTTTCTTCAAGAAAGGGTGCTTTCTAAGACCCTTTCTTCAAGAAAGGGTGATTCCTAAGACCCTTTCTTCAAGAAAGGGTGATTCCTAAGACCCTTTCTTCAAGAAAGGGTGATTCCTAAGACCCTTTTTTCAAGAAAGGGTGCTTGCTAGGACCCTTTTTTCAAGAAAGGGTGCTTCCTAAGACCCTTTCTTCAAGTAAGGCTGCTTCCTAAGACCCTTTCTTCAAGAAAGGGTGCTTCCTAAGACCCTTTCTTCAAGAAAGGGTGCTTCCTAAGACATTTTATTCAAGAAAGGTTGCTGCCTAAGACCCTTTCTTCAAGAAACAGTGCTTCCTAAGACCCTTTCTTTAAGAAAGGGCGCTTCCTAAGACACATTCTTCAAGAAAGCATACTTCCTAAGACCCTTTCTTGAAGAAAGGGTGCTTCTTAAGACACTTTCTAAAAGAAAGGGTGGTTCTTAAGACACTTTCTTGAAGAAATTGTGTTTCTTAAGACGCTTTCTTTAAGAAAGGGTGCTTCCCAAGACCCTTTCCACAAGAAAGGGTGCTTCCCAAGACCATTTCCTCAAGAAAGGGTGCTTTCTAAGACCCTTTCCTCAAGAAAGGGTGCTTTCTAAGACCCTTTCATGAAGAAAGGGTGCTTTCTAAGACCCTTTTTTCAGAAAAGGGTGCTTCCTAAGACCATTTCTTCAAAAAAAGGGTGCTTCCTAAGACCATTTCTTCAAAAAAAGGGTGTTTCCTAAGACCCTTCTTCAAGAAAGGTTGCTTTCTAAGAAACTTTCTTCAAGAAAGAGTGACTTCTAAGAAACTTTTTTTCAAGAAAGAGTGACTTCTAAGACCCTTTCTTCAAGAAAAGGCGCTTCCTAACAACCTTTCTTCAAGAAAAGGCGCTTCCTAACAACATTTCTTCAAGAAAAGACACTTCCAAACAACCTTTCTTCAAGAAAGAGTGCTTCCCAAGACCCTTTCTTCAAGAAGGAGTGCTTCCCAAGACTTTTTCTTCAAGAAAGGGTGCTTTCTTAGACATTTTCTTCAAGAAAGGGTGATTCCTAAGACGCTTTCTTCAAGAAAGGGTGCTTCCCGAGTCCCTTTCCTCAATAAATGGTGCTTTCTAAAACCTTTTCATGAAAAAAGGGTGCTTCCTAAGACCCTTTCTTCACGAAAGGGTGCTTCCTAAGACCCTTTCTTCAAGAAAGGGTACTTCCTAAGACCCTTTCTTCAAGCAAGGGTGCTTCCTAAGACCTTTTCTTCAAGAAAGGGTGCTTCCTAAGACCGTTTCTTCAAGAAAAAGTGCTTCCTAAGACCTTTTCTTCAAGAAAGGGTGCTTCCTAAGACCTTTTCTTCAAGAAAGGGTGTTTCCTAAGACCTTTCTTCAAGGAAGGGTGCTTCCTAAGACCTTTTCTTCAAGAAAGGGGGCTTCCTAAGACCCTTTCTTCAAGAAAGGGTGCTTCCTAAGACCTTTTCTTCAAGAAAGGGTGCTTCCTAAGACCTTTTCTTCAAGAAAGGGTGCTTCCTAAGACCTTTTCTACAAGAAAGAGTGATTCCTAAGACTTTTTCTTCAAGGAAGGGTGCTTCCTAAGACCCTTTCTTCAAGAAAGGGTGATTCTTAAGACCTTCCTTCTAGAAGGGTGCTTCCGAAGACCCTTTCTTCAAGAAAGGGTGCTTCCTAAGACCCTTTCTTCAAGAAAGGGTGCTTCCTAAGACCCTTTTTTCAAGAAAGGGTGCCTTCTAAGACCCTTTCTTCAAGAAAGGGTGCCTTCTAAGACCCTTTCTTCAAGAAAGGGCGATTCTTAAGACCTTCCTTCAAGACAGGGTGCTGCCTAAGACCGCTTCTTCAAGAAAGGGTGCTTCCTAAGACCCTTTCTTCAAGAAAGGGTGCTTCCTAAGACCCTTTCTTCAAGAAAGGGTGCTTTCTAAGACCCTTTCTTCGAGAAAGGATGATTCCTAGGATGCTTTCTTCAAGAAAGAGTACTTCCCAAGACCCTTTCCTCAACAAAGGGAGCTTCCTAAGACCCTTTCTTGAAGAAAGGGTGCTTCCTAAGACACTTTCTTGAAGAAAGGGTGCTTCCTAAGACACTTTCTTGAAGAAAGGGTGCTTCCTAAGACATTTTCTTCAAGAAAGGATGCTTCCTAAGACCTTTTCTTCAAGAAAGGGTGCTTCCTAAGACATTTTCTTCAAGAAAGGGTGCTTCCTAAGACCTTTTCTTCAAGAAAGGATGCTTCCTAAGGCCTTTTCTTCAAGAAAGGGTGTTCCTAAGACCTTTTCTTCAAGAAAGGGTGCTTCCTAAGACCTCTTCTTCAAGAAAGGGCGCTTCCTAAGACCTTTTCTTCAAGAAAGGGCGCTTCCTAAGACCTTTTCTTCATGAAAGGGCGCTTCCTAAGACCGTTTCTTCAAGAAAGCGTGCTTCCTAAGACCCTTTCTTGAAGAAAGGGTGATCCTAAGACCATTTCTTCAAGAAAGTGTGCTTCCTAAGACCCTTTCTTCAGAAAGGGTGCTTCCTAAGACACTTTCTTCAAGAAAGGGTGTTTCCTAAGACATTTTCTTCAAGAAAGGGTGCTTCCTAAGACCTCTTCTTCAAGAAAGGGTGCTTCCTAAGACATTTTCTTCAAGAAAGGATGCTTCCTAAGACCTTTTCTTTTTCTTTTCTTCAAGAAAGGGTGGTTCCTAAGACCCTTTCTTCAAGAAAGGGTGCTTCCTAAGACCCTTTCTTCAAGAAAGGGTGCTTCCTAAGACCCTTTCTTCAAGGAAGGGCGCTTCCTAAGACCCTTTCTTCAAGGAAGGGTGCCTACTAAGACCCTTTCTTCAAGGAAGGGTGCTTCCTAAGACCCTTTCTTCAATGAAGGGTGCTTCCTAAGACCTTTTTTCAAGGAAGGGTGCTTCCTAAGACCCTTTTTTCAAGGAAGGGTTCTTCCTAAGACCCTTTCTTCAAGGAAGGGTGCTTCCTAAGACCCTTTCTTCAAGGAAGGGTGCTTCCTAAGACCCTTTCTTCAAGGAAGGGTGCTTCCTAAGACCCTTTCTTCAAGGAAGGGTGCTTCCTATGTCCCTTTCTTCAAGAAAGGGTGCGTCCTAAGACCCTTTCTTCAAGGAAGGGTTCTTCCTAAGACCCTTTCTTCAAGGAAGGGTGCTTCCTAAGACCCTTTCTTCAATGAAGGGTGCTTCCTAAGACCTTTTTCAAGGAAGGGTGCTTCCTAAGACCCTTTTTTCAAGGAAGGGTTCTTCCTAAGACCCTTTCTTCAAGGAAGGGTGCTTCCTAAGACCCTTTCTTCAAGGAAGGGTGCTTCCTAAGACCCTTTCTTCAAGGAAGGGTGCTTCCTAAGACCCTTTCTTCAAGGAAGGGTGCTTCCTATGTCCCTTTCTTCAAGAAAGGGTGCGTCCTAAGACCCTTTCTTCAAGGAAGGGTTCTTCCTAAGACCCTTTCTTCAAGAAAGGGTGCTTCCTAAGACCCTTTCTTCAAGAAAGGGTGCTTCCTAAAACCCTTTCTTCAAGAAAGGGTGCTTCCTAAGACCCTTTCTTCAAGAAATGGTGCTTCCTAAGACCCTTTCTTCAAGGAAGGGTGCCTACTAAGACCCTTTCTTCAAGGAAGGGTGCTTCCTAAGACCCTTTCTTCAATGAAGGGTGCTTCCTAAGACCTTTTTTCAAGGAAGGGTGCTTCCTAAGACCCTTTTTTCAAGGAAGGGTTCTTCCTAAGACCCTTTCTTCAAGGAAGGGTGCTTCCTAAGACCCTTTCTTCAAGGAAGGGTGCTTCCTAAGACCCTTTCTTCAAGGAAGGGTGCTTCCTAAGACCCTTTCTTCAAGAAAGGGTGCTTCCTAAGACCCTTTCTTCAAGGAAGGGCGCTTCCTAAGACCCTTTCTTCAAGGAAGGGTGCCTACTAAGACCCTTTCTCCAAGGAAGGGTGCTTCCTAAGACCCTTTCTTCAATGAAGGGTGCTTCCTAAGACCTTTTTTCAAGGAAGGGTGCTTCCTAAGACCCTTTTTTCAAGGAAGGGTTCTTCCTAAGACCCTTTCTTCAAGGAAGGGTGCTTCCTAAGACCCTTTCTTCAAGGAAGGGTGCTTCCTAAGACCCTTTCTTCAAGGAAGGGTGCTTCCTAAGACCCTTTCTTCAAGGAAGGGTGCTTCCTATGTCCCTTTCTTCAAGAAAGGGTGCGTCCTAAGACCCTTTCTTCAAGGAAGGGTTCTTCCTAAGACCCTTTCTTCAAGAAAGGGTGCTTCCTAAGACCCTTTCTTCAAGAAAGGGTGCTTCCTAAAACCCTTTCTTCAAGAAAGGGTGCTTCCTAAGACCCTTTCTTCAAGAAATGGTGCTTCCTAAGACCCTTTCTTCAAGAAAGGGTGCTTCCTAAGACCCTTTTTTCAAGAAATGGTGCTTCCTAAGACCCTTTCTTCAATAAAGGGTGCTTCCTAAGACCCTTTCATCAAGAAAGGGTGCTTCCTAAGACCCTTTCATCAAGAAGGGGTGCTTCCTAAGACCCTTTCTTCAAGAAAGGGTGCTTCCTAAGACCCTTTCTTGAAGGAAGGGTGTTTCTTAAGACGCTTTCTTGAAGAAAGGGTGTTTCTTAAGACGCTTTCTTGAAGAAAGGGTGTTTCTTAAGACGCTTTCTTGAAGAAAGGGTGTTTCTTAAGACGCTTTCTTGAAGAAAGGGTGTTTCTTAAGACGCTTTCTTGAAGAAAGGGTGTTTCTTAAGACGCTTTCTTGAAGAAAGGGTGTTTCTTAAGACGCTTTCTTGAAGAAAGGGTGTTTCTTAAGACGCTTTCTTGAAGAACCGTTACTTCTTAAGACACTTTCGTGAAGAAAGGGTGTTTCTTAAGACGCTTTCTTGAAGAAAATGTGCTTCTAAAGACACTTCCTTGAAGAATGGGTGTTTCTTAAGATACTTCCTTGAAGAAAGGGTGCTTCCTAAGACCCTTTTTCAAAAAAGGGGCTCTCTAAGACACTTTCTTCAAAATAGGGGGCTTCCTAAGACCCGCGCTTCAAAAATGAGGGCTTCCTAAGACGCTTTCTTAAAAAGGCGTTCCTGAAGCCCTTTCTTCAAGAAAGGTCGAAGAAAGCAACCCTTCTTCAAGAAAATGTAGTAGAAAACAGACTTTCTTCAAGAAAGGTTCGCAGAAAGCACCCTTCTTTAACAAAGGGTCGCAGAAAGCACCCTTCTTTAACAAAGTGTCGCAGAAATCACCCTTCTTTAAGAAAGGTCGTAAAAAACACCTTTTCTTCAAAAAAGCACCCTTTTTGCAAGAAAATGCCTTAGAAAGCACCCTTTCTTCAAAAAAGAGCCATATAAAGCGATCTTTCTGCAATAAAGAGCCTTAGAAAGCACCCCTTCTTCAAGAAAGGGTCTTATTAAGCACTCTTTTTCAAGGAAGGGTTTTGGGAAGAACCAATTCTTAAAGAAAGAGCTTTAGAATACAGCCTTTCTTCAAGAAAGGGACTTAGACCGCACCCTTAATTCAAGAAAAAGCCTTAGAAAGCACACTTTCTTCAAGAAAGGGTCTTGGGAAGCACCCCTTCTAAAGAGAGGGTATTAGAAAGCACTTTTCTGCCAGAAAGGGTCTTGGGTAGCACCCCTTCCACAATAAGTTGTCTTGGATAGCGCCGTTTCTAAAGAGAGGGTCATGGGAAACACCGTTTCTAAAGAGATGGTCATGGGAAACACCGTTTCTAAAGTGCGGTTCTCGGGAAGCGCTTTTTTAGCAGGAAAGGGTCTTTAGAAGCACCCCTTTTTCAAGAACGGGTCTTTAGAAGCACCCCTTTTTCAAGAACGGGTCTTGGGAAGCACCCCTTCTTCAAGAATGGGTCTTGGGAAGCGCCCTTTCTTCAAGAAAGTGTCTTGGGAAGCATCCTTTCTTCAAGAAAGGGTCGTAGAAAGCACCCTTTGTTCAAGAAAGGGTCGTAGTAAGCACACTTTGTTCAAGAAAGGGTCGAACAAAGCATTACGTCTAAAGAGAGGGCCTTGGGAAGCACTTTTTCAGGAAGAAAGGGTCTTGGGAAGCACCCATTCTTAAAGAAAGGATCTTTGGAAGCACCCTTTCTTAAAGAAAGGGTCGTCGGAAGGGCCCTTTCTTCAAGTCATCGGAAGGATGCTATCTTCAACAAATGTTCTTAGGAAGTATCCCTTCTTCAAGAAAGGTTTTTAAGAAGCACCCTTTCTTCAAAAACGTTTCATAGGAAACACCCTTTCATCCAGAAAGGATATTAGGAAACATGTACCCTTTCTTCAACAACATTTCTAAGGAATAGTTCTTTCTTCAAAAAAAGTTCTTAGGAAACACTCTTTCTTCAAGAAAGATTCTTAAAAAGCACCCTTTCTTCGAAATAGGATTTTTGAAACAATTATTTTTCCAGAAGGATTCTTAGGAAGCACCCTTTCATAAAAAAGATTCATAGGAATCACCCTTTCATCCAGAAAGGTTCTTTGGAAGAACCCTTTCTTCCTGAAACGGTCGTCGGAAGGATCCTTTCTTCAGGAAAGATTCTTAAAAGCACCCCTTCTTCAAGAAAGATTCATAGGAAGCACCCTTTCTTCAAGAAAGTTTCCTAGGAAGCCCCCTTTCTTTAAAAAAAGAGTTTTGAAGCAATTATTTTTCCAGAAGGATTCTTAGGAAGAACCCTTTCATAAAAAAGGTTTCATAGGAATCTCCCTTTCATCCAGAAAGGTTCTTAGAAAGCATCCTTTCTTCAAGCAAAATTTTTAGGAAGCATCCTTTCGTAGGAAGCTCAACAATTCTTCAAGGAAAGGTCATAGAAAGTACTGTTTCTTCAAGAAAAGTTCTTATGAAGCACCCTTTCTTCAAGAAGTGGTTTTAGAAAGCACTCTTTCTGCGATAATAAGAAGACCTCTTGTGGGTCTTCTATGGCTAGAAAGCATTTTGAGGTTTTTCTATGGCATGGAGGTAATAAGTCTTAAACATCTAATCTCTTATAGTCTCTGCAAAGTCGTACTCTTCATATTCAAATTCAAATAAGCTTTCTAACATTCAGCTCTCTTTAGATAATATCTAACAACTCATGTTTTCTAATAAAACAATAACAACAAGCGGGCAACTAGAATATTTTCTCACATCCAACAACAGTACTCTTCATATTCAAATTCAAATAAGCTTTCTAACATTCAGCTCTCTTTAGATAATATCTAACAACTCATGTTTTCTAATAAAACAATAACAACAAGCGGGCAACTAGAATATTTTCTCACATCCAACAACAGTTTTTCAACATTCTGTGACAACATTTAGCAGCTGCTGCCGATAACATTTTCGTTTTTTATGTTCATTCTTTAGGCAACATTAACGCAGTACCCTTACTCGGAAAAAAAACGATTACATACACCGACCGACTATCCTGGCCAAGGTTCTAACGACGACATCCAAACACCCAACATTTACTGAGTCATTAAAAAGTACACGATGATACGGACGTAAATGATGATGGAAAAGAAACATTGAGAAAAAAAAATTAAAAAGTATGTATAGAGAATAAGGACAAGAATTAGCATCAGTGTGTGTGCTGGTATAATCTCTTTCTATGTATTTGTTTGCGTATTATGTTGGGGCACAAAAACAAATCTCATTTTCTATGTTTCGCAGGACACAAATTTTGTGTAAGTATCCAAGCCAAGCCTACTCACACACCATAATACGAAATGACACACACACAAACACAGATATACGAGCACGCACACACTAAGCAGCCCCATTTGGCAAAAATCCCAACCTCTTTTCTATATAAAAAACGAAATAAGGCCCACAAAATACACAATTTTCTAAACCAATCGCAACACATTTTACGGCTTGCTTTGGTTCGGCTTTGTTGTTTGTTTTTTTGTTCGTCGTTTTCATTTTCCTTAGGTTTCGGTTGGCGACGCATATAATGCGCGCGTAAAAACCACCCGGAAAAGTGGCACAGGAGGGAACATTGTTGGAGCTTTTAAGCGGAATGATGGTGATGGCGGTGATGATGATGCTGCTGCTGCCGTCATGTAATGATGCCCAACAAAACAACAACAACAAAGCAAAAAAAACTATTTAACATTGGTTGGATACTACCACCCAGTGTGTGCTGCATAGGCTTCGTCAGGCATTAAGGGAAAAAAGAGGATGAGTGACAGAGACAGAGTAGATGGAAAAGAAAGAAAATTCGCAACAAAATTAGTAGGGCTGTGTATGCGGAAAATGGGGATGCATTAGATGAAAATTGCTTGCTTTGGATAAGGGAAGAGGTAGGACTATACTCGGCTGTTTTTGTGAGCCTGAAAAATTGTAATCAGCAGCTGCAGTAATGAAAAATGCTTTACAAAAAAAAACGACAATGATGAAAAACATCACAAAAACGTAATGAAAAACCAAGCGGTTATGGGTTTTAGCTTAGCGTATGAGTAATATTAATTCATGTCGTCGACATCGTGGCAGGAGCAGCAGCAGCAGCATTTTAGGCATTTGTTTGCCATTTCGTGTGCCTCTCCTCAACCCATTCCAAGTGATATGGAAATTTTTGCAATGAAATGACAATAAATTTGCAATTTGGTTATAGCATTTTGTGTGCGATAAGGATGAAATAAAATTAAAACCTACACACACACACGCACACAAATTAAATTACTTAAAACAACATTGGGAATTTGATGAAAAAATTAGGAACCAAAATTGCAAACAGTTATGGGAAAATAAAATGTCAAATAATTGCAAATTAACTTGGATATATACAACAATTGGTTCCCAAAGGAAGAATTACTCCTCAGAGGATGAATAAGTTCTAATAGCCTGACATATATCCTTGTACTGATATGGAGAGATTCGGAAATAAATCTAACATCTTTCTAAGCCAAATACGTAGAGGTCCGTATAGTGTAGATTAAGCTCGATAGAAGTCCGTTTGGCATAGGGTGAGCTCAATAGAGATCTGTAGAATATAGGAGAAGATCAACAGAGGTCCGTGTAGTATAGGATAAGCTCGATAGGGGTCAGTATAGAATAGTAGGAGCTCGATAGAGGTCCGTGTAGTATAAGAGGAGATCCACAGAGGTCAGCATATTATAGGAAGAGCTCTATACAGGTGCATATAGTATAGAAGGAGCTCTGTAGATGTCTGTACAGTATAGGAGGAGCTCGATAGAGGTCCGTATAATATAGGAGGAACTCAATGCAGGTACGTATAATATAAAGAGGAGCTCAATATAGGTCGGTAAAGTGTAGGAGGTGCTCAAGAGAGGTCATTATAATACAAGAGGAGCTCGATAGAGCTCCGTATAGGAGGAGCTCGATAATGGTCCGTATAGTATAGAAGGAATTCCATAGAGGTCCGTATAGTATAGGAGGAGCTCTATAGAGGTCCGTATAGTATAGGAGGAGCTCTATAGAGGTCCGTATAGTATAGGAGGAGCTTGATAGGGGTCTGTATAGTATAGGAGGAGCTTGATAGGGGTCTGTATAGTAAAAGAGAAACTTAATAGAGTTCCGTATAGTATAGGAGGAGCTCAATAGAGTTGCGTATTGTATAGGAGGGGCTCAGTAGTGGTCCGTATAGTATAGGAGGAACTCAATAGAGGTCCGTATAGTATAGGAGGAGCTCGATAGACGTACGTATATTATAGGAGGAGCTGGATAGAGGTCCGTATAGTATAGGAGGAGCTCGATAGGGGTCCGTATAGTATAGGAGGAGTTCGATAGTGGTCTGTATAGTAAAAGAGAAACTTAATAGAGTTCCGTATAGTATAGGAGGAGCTCGATATGGGTCCGTATAGTATAGGAGGAGTTCGATAGAGGTCTGTATAGTAAAAGAGAAACTTAATAGAATTCCGTATAGTATAGGAGGAGCTCGATAGGGATCCGTATAGTACAGGAGGAGCTCGATAGAGTACGTATAGTATAGGAGGAGTTCAATATGGGTCCGTATAGTATAGAAAGAGCTCTATAGAGGTCCGTATAGTAAAGGAGGAACTCGGTAGAGGTCCGTATAGTATATGAGGAGCTCGATAGAGGTCCGTACAGTATAGTAGGAGCTCTACAGAAGTCCGTATAGTATAAGGGAAGTTCGATAGAGGTCCGTATAGTACAAGAGGAGTTCGATAGAGGCCCGCATAATATAGGAGGGCTCGATAGAGGTCCGTATGGTATAGGAGGAGCTTAATAGAGGTCCGTATAGTATAGGAGGAGTCTATATAGGTCCGTATAGTATAGGAGGGGCTCGTTAGAGGTCCGTAAAGTATAGGAGGGGCTCTATAGAGGTCGGTAGAGTATAGGAGGAGATCGATAGAGGCCGGTCCGTATAGTATAGGAGGAGCTCTATAGAGGTCCGTATAGTATAGGAGGAGCTCTATAGAAGTCCGTACAGTAACGGAGGAGCTTTATAGAGGTCCGTATAGTATAGGAGGAGCTCGATAGGGGTCCGTATAGTATAGGAGGAGCTCGATAGGGGTCCGTATAGTATAGGAGGAGCTCGATAGGGGTCCGTATAGTATAGGAGGAGCTCGATAGAGGCCCGTATAGTATAGGAGGAGCTAGACAGGGCTCCGTATAGTATAGGAGGAGTTCGATAGAGGTCCGTATAGTATAGGAGAAGCTCTATAGAGGACCGTATAGTATAGGAGGAGCTCGATATAGGTCCGTATAGTATAGGAAGTGCTCGATGTAGGTCCGTATAGTATAGAAGGAGCTTTATAGGGGTTCGTATAGTATAGGAGGAGCTCTTTAGGGTAAATATAGTACAAGAGGAACTCGATAGATGTCCGTATAGTATAGGAGGGTCTCGTTAGAGGTCCGTATAGTATAGGAGGGGCTCGTTAGAGGTCCGTATAGTATAGGAGGGGCTCGTTAGAGGTCCGTATAGTATAGGAGGGGCTCGTTAGAGGTCCGTATAGTATAGGAGGGGCTCGTTAGAGGTCCGTATAGTATAGGAGGGGCTCGTTAGAGGTCCGTATAATAAAGTAGGGGCTCGTTAGAGGTCCGTATAGTATAGGAGGGGCTTGTTAGAGGTCCTTATAGTATAGGAGGGGCTCGTTAGATGTCCGTATAGTATAGGAGGGGCTCGTTAGATGTCCGTATAGTATAAGAGGGGCTCGTTAGAGGTCCGTATAGTATAGGAGGGTCTCGTTAGAGGTCCATATAGTATAGGAGGGTCTCTTTAGAGGTCCGTATAATATAGGAGGGTCTCGTTAGAGGTCCGTATAGTATAGGAGGGTCTCGTTAGAGGTCCGCAATTTGGAGTCGATTGAGCAATGTCCGTCCGTCTGTCTGTCTGGCTGGCTGGAGCGCACGATAACTCTCGAAGGGATGAACCGATTCGGTTAAAATTTTGGCTTTTGTAATATTTTGCCCAAACTTTGTTTAAGTTTGAAGATGGGCTATATCGGTCCACTCCTTCCGGTACCTCCCACACAAAAGTTCGAAAATGTTCGGAAATTTGTGCTCACGATAACTCTTGAATGGAGTAACCGATTTGGTCCATACTTTGTACATCGTGAAACTTGTATCAGACTTAGATAAGGTTTCAATATGGACTCAATCGGTCCACTCCTTCGAGTACCTCCCACATAAAATTTCGGAAAAGTTCAGTTTAGGAGCTGCTCTCTAATCGCTTTGATTTTTGTTGTAGCAACTTGTATTTACTGCCCCCTATACGACGGTACTAATTTCATCAGGGGCAAGTCCATACTTCCTGAGAAAATAGCCTGAAAGTTTCAAAAAGCTCCTATGACACCGTGTGTAGTGGTTGGAGCGCAAGATAACTCTCGAACGGATCTGTCGATTCGGTCCCAAATTTGGCCTTCGTAATATTTTGTCCAAACATAGTTCAAATTCGAAGATAAGCCATATCGGTCCACTCCTTCAGGTACCTCCCCCACAATAGTTCAAAAATGTTCGGAAAAATTGTGCGCATGATAACTCTTTAAGGGAGTGACCGATGTAATCCATACTTTGCACATCCTAATATATCTACCAGATATAGATCAGGTTCGAATTTGGACTATATTTGTCTACTCCTTCTGGTACCTCTCACACAAAATTTCGGATGGGTTCACTTTAAGACCTGCTCTCGAATCACTTTGATTTTTGTTGAAGCGATTTGCATTCGCTACCTCCATTACGACGGTAAAAGTTTTTTCAGGGGCAAGTCCATATTTCTTGGGAAAACAGCCCGAAAGATGTAAAAAACCCCTATGTCACTACATGTGGCGGTCGGAGAGCATATCATATTATTCTAAACTTAGTTTCATGCAGCAATACCGGTCCAAAACTTCCGGTATTTCTCCCCAATATTTAAAAAATGTCACTAAATTCTAGGATGATATCACTTGATAGGGCAACCAAACTTTGCATCTCCTAATATTTTGTCAACATTTTGTTTAACATCTAAAATGGTCCATATCGGTCCTCCCTTAGGGAACTTCCCCTAATTCCTAATCCACATTTTTGTCGGTAAGTTCAAATATCCAAAAAGGGCCACAAAATTCTGAAGAGACCTTAAATACATTCGATCTGTCCGTAAGTGAAAGTTTTACTTCACATTGCCTGAGGGTATATATCTGTCGGCAAAGTCGACTGACACTTTTTTACTTTTTATTTCTACAGCAGATGTAGCATATATATAGAAGATGAAGCAGTTTTAAAGAAATAGGGTATAGGAAATGCTCCCCCCCTCCGAAATTCAACAAAATGTGTAGCCCATTTTAACCGGGGGCCATCCCTGTACATTCCCTGACAATTTCAGAAAAATCGGTTCAGTAGTTTTTTAGGAATGATAAAAATTTAAAATTAAAAAAGTGGGCGTGGTCAAATTTTCTTAGCATAAAAACCTAAGTCGGATTATGGCGAACATTTCACAAAATAATCCAAATCGGTCCAGCCGTTCTCAACTGATGCCATTACCAACGAACGACATTTAATTTTTATTTATGAAGATAAGTAAACAGCTAAAATTTTTTATGTTATTATCTCTGTCTTATAAGAATAAAAAGTTTTTTTTTTTGAAAACGTAGGAAAAATTTCCGTTTTCAAAGTCGAGTTTTCTTTACAGCAACGTGTACTGGAAGATTGGAATATGAAACCGAAAACAAATAATTCACAATTAATTAATTCGTTTGAAGGGAGCAATCAGCAGAAAACGTACCGAATACCAGATGAAATTACAATTTTCAATCATGAGAACGGCCCTCTAAATGGTCTAGATTTTCGAATACCGGTCAAAAACTATTTGGAAAACAGCAAATCTGAAGTGGGAATCGGATTCTGGCCAAAACTGACCCTACATGTGATTCAGATTAAAAGATCAGAGAATTTTTGAAAAACGTGTTGCTTGTTGCCGATTATTCATTCTGATTTCATAGGCGTTTCTGTGTCATCGTTAATGCCTACAATTACTAAAGAGAGTCTGTGATTGTATTAGGCTTATTTTTCGAAGAGCAATCTTTGTTTTATGTCACTGCGAATCGAACTATGAGATTTTACAGTTTAAAAGAGTTCTTACTACCTGCTGAATGATGCATTGGTCAAGGTAAGCATTGTTCTTTCTGCCAAAACTCTGACTTCAAGCATAAAAGCTTAATATTTGCTTTCACTTGTTTTTAATAATGGTTTCAATAATATTGGTTCGCTAGACCGTAGTCCAAGCAAAAAAAATAAATCATCTATAGCTGGAAAACTTCTCCAGACGACTCATACTTCCAAACATCCGTGTAGGAATGCTTTACAAAACAAGCGGTGACATATTTTATACTACAGTTGAACAGAACCGGCTTAAAATATTCTAAATCTATTGCCGAATTCAACTGAAACCAGAAATTTCCTCAAGAAATAAATATATTAACAAATACATTGTCTTTATAATCGCTGTGTGACTTTCGTTTGGTGCTAAAATTCTTAATATTTTAGCTAATTCAATTTTAACAATGGAAACGGGTTGATTATTTTCTTATTTCGTGTTTTTACACTATCGACCGAATGGACTAGAAAGCGGCATAAATACCTTCTTTTAAGAGGTAAATCAAATAAATTTAATTAGCTTTACGACATTCGCTTGGAACCACTGTACGTGGTAAATTTAAACAGCACGATTCTCATACATTATCCAAGATTCCGTAAACTGTGTACGTGTGAGAAATAGTATTCATCATACATCATCGGTCCTGCAATTGCTAATTTTGGATCTCATTGTTTAGGTGCAAACAAAGTTCTGCCTGCATCCAATTTCTTCCCGATTGGCGAACTTTCGTTTAATTTATAATTCCCCATGGTTAATTTTTGATTAAATTTTTAATGAATACAAATGATGGCAGAGGAAAATAGTGAATAGAGATAAAGTTTGGTATTTGGTATTGGCAAACCCTTCCTCTTTCTCTCTTACCCCTCCCCAAACAACCTCGATTCATTAAAACTAAGCTTCTCTACTGCATATGGGTAACCATGTTGCTGTCTGGTCCTAGGGGTAGCGTAGAACATTTCCATACTTTTCTAGTCATGAAGCATTTTTTCCATTTTTTCCAATTTCTGCTGTTTTTTCTTCTTTTTTCTCATACATTTGGAGCTCTATCTCATTTATCATTTAAACTGTTTATGTATGTTTGCTGTGTGAAAAATAAATGTTCACCAAAAAAGAAACAACAAAAAATTACCCAAAAAATCCGCAGCACAATTCAAATACAAATAACAAATAGCAAATGTTCAAAGAATAAAAATAACAATTCGCAAACGATGACCACCAAAATCAAATGAGTTGTGTGCCATGGGGAATGGGTAAAAGGGGGGAAAAGATGGAACACAACCATAAAAATGCTCACACCCAGTAACATGGTCAACCAAGCAAAGGTAAGGTGTTGGGTGAGCAGATTCCAAATACACATTTTGGTACTTTTTTCGCTATAATTCTGGTTTTTGCAGGAGGCATTCAGCGAAAAACAAAATAATAGTGAAAAACCGCGTCGTCTGTGAATTTTGTTGTTTCTATGGTTGGTTTTTTGCGAAGCACACATGGACACACTCACCAATGACCACCAACTGCAAACAAATAAAATTTGCCAAATAAAAAAGTAGAATAAAAAACCAAAATAACAAAGAAGTCAACTACATTGTTATTTCGAATAGCAATAACAAATACATCATTCACATTCACACATACCGACTGTCATGGTGCGTCCTGTCCACTCCCGGCATATCGACTGCAATACCGCCGCCACCACCACCCATGGTGGACAGGACACGGAAGTAGCCACCAAGCAACATCAGCAGCTGCAAGAAGCTCCCATCACCAGGCGAGAAAAAATCAGCAACTCAAAAAAAAACAAGACAATTTTTGGTAACAAAAATTTATTTTAGCCCAAAGGATGGGAGTGGTGATGTGTCTGCTTTATCTTTTGGTTAGTAAAGTATACTGGAAGCTATGCCCTGCTACTCCCTAGTTGTGTATCTGAACAGTTGTTTGTTTGAATTTGCCTTTATATTGTCAGCCTAAAGAATAGTAATGTCCAATTTTTAATGCGAACAAAGCGGAACACATGGTCCACCAGAAAGTATACAAAAAAGGAGCAGAAAGGACATTATAAAATAAAATCAAATGGAAATTTTTGAAATTTAAAATAAACAAAGGCCATGTTTGTAACATAAGCATTGCGATGAATTAAACTGCGGCGTATAAGTACTGCCATTAATCATACGACATATATAAGTGTTCTTTAAAAACACAATTCTAAACGACTTCGCTTCAAATATAACTCCATGTTGACACTATTACGTGGTAAAAGGCAGGAGAAACCCCCCAACATCCTTGAAGGGGTCCTTTAAAATTGTTTCCATCTGTAAAACAATTGTGTGAAAATTCTTTGCTACTGGCGACAGGAGTGAAATCGGCCTGTACGATTCACCTCAGCTGGCATCCTTGCCAGGCATCAATAGCAGGACCACCCTGCCAACTTTCCAGGCATCTGGTACAACATGGGTGGCTAACGATAGGTTGAGGACACTTGTTAAATACTCAACTCCAGGTTCATCTAGCTGCTTAAGCATTAAGCCCAACGCTTTGGATGATTTAGCGTTTCGGATGGCATCTGCAACATCGCTCATCGTAATTTGTGGTGGTACCTCCTCGGCTGGAAGAGCTCTTCTTATACGGCGTAGCACACTTCTCTTCGCCCTATCACTCTCGGGGTGCTCTATGAACTGCCGGTTAAAATAACACGCGCACCTCTTTGGGTCAGTTACTGTCACGCCGTTGAAAGTAACAGCCGTTCTGTCATCCTTCTTTTCCGCACTCGAGAGTGATTTAACCGTTGCCCACAATTTACTTATTCCTGCACCAATGTTGCGTTGCTTCAGATGGTCTAGCCACTTGTTCCGCTTATGTTGACTTCAAGAGTAAGTTCTCTAACTCTTGTCTTCGGGGTTAGTACGACGAAGCTCATCACGTTCATTTGCTAGTCCCGTCGCCTCTGCTGGGAAATTTGGTCTTATTTCGGGTATTCGACCAGCAGGTATGTAGCGAGTGGCTGCTTCAGTGATGATATCTCGGAAAATTCTCTCAGCTACACGAGGATCTGAGGGGGTGGGCAATTGTCTAAAACGGTAATTGGTAAATTCTCTGAAACCTTGCCAATCAGCATTCCCATGGTTCAGGAAAGTACGGAGTTCAGAGGTTATGAAGTCGGGTGGTCTGTTTACGGAGAGGATAGGGAAGTGGTACGAACTAAGGGAAATGACGGATTGCCAGGATACGTCATTTATCAGACATGGTGCCACAATAGAGATATCTGGCGAGCTGTGGCAGTTTCCTCTAATCCTCGTTGGAGCGTCTTCATTCACCGCGCAAAACGTGGAGCAATCGATTTGCTCTGCCAGCGCTGTACCCCTTCGGTCATTACCTAGGACGGAATGCCAAAGCTCATGATAACCAGACGGTTATCGCCCTCTAAAAGCAAACTAATATTCGGCATATAACGCCGGCACAGCCATTCATCGGCGGGATGTACACATTAAGCAGCTCTACCTCGACAGTACCACACTTTACTGCTACCCCCATACATTCCATGTATGGGTCACTAGAGCCAAGCTCAAGCGAGATAGGTCTGTACTGGACAGACTGGTGTATTAGGAAGGCAAGTCCTCCTCCTCCGCTTCTTGTACGATCCTTCCGCAAAACGTTGGGACCATACGATACTCTGCATTTATTCAACTGCCCAGCTAACCCCACTCACCTGTCTCCTAATTCCTTATGGACACAACCAGTCCAGGTTGCAGAATTCTTGAGTCTGGATACAGAGGAACTTGATAACTGAAATAATACACGAACAAACATATATGCGTTGCTACAACAACAAAGTGACCTCTGTAAGGGCTTTCATCTATAGGGGGCCCTTGAAAAGGCTTTCATATAGATGAGGCCCATCAAAGGTCTTCTATTTTAAGGAAAATCCTTTTGAAAGGACTCTTATCTACTTTAGAGGCTTTTAAACGGCCTCATATATGCAAATTAGCCCTTTAAGAGATCTATAAATGACCGCTTTCCTATTTGAGACATTCTCATTCTTTCTCATGACATGATGGTAAACTTTCTCAATATCGGTCAAGTGCTGTTCAAACAATGTCAACGTGGCACAGTGGTCGAAATCACTGATCTAGCGGCGAGAAATTAATAACTTGCAAACGAATGTAGATATGTTTCTGAAATTTCGCACAAACTTAATACGTGCCCATGGGTAATAATGGACTAAATATGAACAACATCCGCAAATATTTTGGTATAGCCCTATATAACGGTACCTTCTGATATTCGGTATTTTGAGGATTTAAGCAATCATTTCCTTTCAAATAAGATGCAATTTGGTACTTAAACCTTTCCACCAAAAATTGTGGACATAGGTCCACTTTTGGGTATAGGTCCCTTTTAAGGAACCTCCCGATATTCAGTATCTTGGGGATTTAAACTACATTTTCTACCTTTGGATTTGGAGTTCCCAGTGGTCACAAACATTATCCACCAAAAATTGTGGACATAGGTCTACTTTTTGATATTACCCCCATATAACGGTACCTCCCAATAATTGGTATTTTGAGAATATTGTACACATTTTCAGACCAAGTAAGCTGAATTTTAGCACTGGAGGTTCTCGTTGGTTATACGTCTTCGCCACCAAAAATTGTGAACATAGGTCAACGTTTTGATATGGCCCCCATATAACTGTACCGCCCGATTTTTGGTATTTAAAGGATTTAAGCTACATGTTCCATTTATTTATAAGCAAGATTTGCGGCTATTTGCAGCCAAAAGTTGATTATTCGGAATCTACGAAGTCCAATTTAATTTGTCGAAAAGAATTGGACTGGACATTAGAGAACTTTTGTAGTTACGCTCCATTTAACAAAAGTATATTACACTAAAAAATACAAGAAAAATAAAATTTTTTGGAAATTTATTGCTATATAACTATGTACCTCCAGGCCCAAAAAAAATGGTTTTTATTTAATTTACACCCTTCTCTTATAACACTGTGCAGCAGCATTTTTGGGGGGTGGAAAATTTCTTTTGGAGATGAAAGCCCTTGATGAGTATACTAAGAACCCAAAAGGAAATTTTCGCCATAGGTCAAGTTTCTGAGATATCGCGCGATGAAGTTTTTGATTTTTTCCCTATAATACTTGGGAAAATAGCTCCATATCTCTGTTTGGCGTTATTGTAGCTTCGTTTTGAGGTGACATGTCTTCAGTCAAATCGATTGGCGAATCTTTTTGTAGAACATTTCATTCTTCTAACTCAATGCCTTTCATGTCCTTCTCGTCCTTTATTTCTTGAACCGTAGTGAAAGTACCACAAGATGAGATTTTTTAGCATCCAAATATTCTACAAAAATGTTGCTCAGAAGATTTTAGCTACGGTTCTCTTTGACAGCTAATCGATTTTGTCACATTTTCATTGTCCTTTTTGACATTTAATCGGTTTTGGTTCAGAAATAAACTATGTTTTGTTTTTCTGTATATTCGGCATTGGTTATTTATTGGTATGTAGACATAACAATTGGTTATTGCTAATGTAGACATCTGGGGTGCTTCTGAAATATTTACCACAAATAGCTCTTGTAATGTTGAACACGTTAATAACAAATTTTCTTGGAGGATAGATCCGGTTATCTCAATTTTTGATCCGGATATTCCGACATCAAAACGGATTTTTGAACCGGTTTTAAGTAACCGATTAAACATATATGTATACCGTTAAAAAGCTTATAGAGTTGTCAATCAAATTAAATTAATTCGCTTCTGAAAACTTTGTTAGTTGCAGTTCCAGAACAAAAAAAAACGATTTCTTAAACCGTTTTTAAGGAAAAATATCAGTACGCGCAAATATGGAGATCAAAGGCTGGGGGGCGAACAATTCTTTTTGGCAATGAAAGTCGATGAAGATAATATTACGAACCCGGAATGACAGTTACGCCGTAGGTTAAACTTCTGAGTTATAGCGAAATGAATTCATTCTTGACAAACTATACATGCCTACATGACAAAAAACAAGCGAAATTTGATCGCGCCATAACACAGAAGTTTGCCCTACGGCATGACTGTCATTCCGGGTTCACAATATTATCTTCAACGACTTTCATTGCCAAAAAGAATTGTTCGCCCCCCAGCCTTTGATCTCCCTTTGATCGCGTACTGATATTTTTCCTTAAAAACGGTTTAAGAAATCGTTTTTTTTGTTCTGGAACTGCAACTAACAAAGTTTTCAGAAGCGAATTAATTTAATTTGATTGACAACTCTATAAGCTTTTTAACGGTATACATATAAGTTTAATCGGTTACTTAAAACCGGTTCAAAAATCCGTTTTGATGTCGGAATATCCGGATCAAAAATTGAGATAACCGGATCTATCCTCCAAGAAAATTTGTTATTAACGTGTTCAACATTACAAGAGCTATTTGTGGTAAATATTTCAGAAGCACCCCAGATGTCTACATTAGCAATAACCAATTGTTATGTCTACATACCAATAAATAACCAATGCCGAATATACAGAAAAACAAAACATAGTTTATTTCTGAACCAAAACCGATTAAATGTCAAAAAGGACAATGAAAATGTGACAAAATCGATTAGCTGTCAAAGAGAACCGTAGCTAAAATCTTCTGAGCAACATTTTTGTAGAATATTTGGATGCTGAAAAATCTCATCTTGTGGTACTTTCACTACGGTTCAAGAAATAAAGGACGAGAAGGACATGAAAGGCATTGAGTTAGAAGAATGAAATGTTCTACAAAAAGATTCGCCAATCGATTTGACTGAAGACATGTCACCTCAAAACGAAGCTACAATAACGCCAAACAGAGATATGGAGCTATTTTCCCAAGTATTATAGGGAAAAAATCAAAAACTTCATCGCGCGATATCTCAGAAACTTGACCTACGGCGAAAATTTCCTTTTGGGTTCTTAGTATACTCATCAAGGGCTTTCATCTCCAAAAGAAATTTTCCACCCCCCAGACTTTGAGTTCCATTTTGTGTCACAGTGTAATTAAAAATAAATTTTGTTTAGTTTTGTTAAGAATTTATTTAACAATTAAACAAATATGAAGTGAAATATTTTGCAACAATTTTCTTAAAATCTGATGCAGCAAATTTTCTTGCATTCGATAGTGAATAGCAGAGAGAATATTTACAACAACAACAAAGTAAAACAAAATATTAGTCACCAGAGTGTCTGTAATGGATACAATGGAAAACATTTCTCAGTTTTATAATTTGATTTTTTGGCGCGAAAGTCAATTCAGTGGTTCGACCAGTGTGCGTGGTGAAAAATATTGGTTGGCTCGTAACTCATCCGAGTAGCTAACCTCACCACCCTTAACGGATCTTAAAGGAAATTACATACATTACATATGTTCCCATAACATCCAAGAAAGGACAAGGGAAACTTCTCTCATATCAATGAGTGCACGGTGATTCATATTGGCTCAATGATATGGGAGTTACGACACCACTTGTAAAGACCTTTTTTATGGCTGAAATAGTCAGGAAATGTAAGCCATGATTGACTGAAGGATTAAACCGCAGACCTTCTGAGTGCAAAGCGGATGTGCTTACCACTGCCCCACGGTGGCTCCCAATTTCTTAGATTGCCCAGGGTTTCTTTTACATTTCAAAGATCAAAAGATCTTCTGATTTCGAACGTTAGAAGAGGTCTTCTTTTGTCAATGAAAGATCTCATGAGGTATTCGTTTGTCTATTGAAGACCCCAAAAAATCCTCGCCTCTCTATTTAAGCCCTTAAGCGGTTCTCGTTTAAGAAATCTTCGTTTGAGGGTTTATAAAAGGCCTCAACAAGTATTTTCAAGAAAACCTTTTAAGGTATTTTATAGAGACACAAAAATTCCTGAGATACGCTATGGATAAACAAGATCATCTTGAGGATGCTTTTTGATGTCATCAATAGACAGAATAAACCTTAGTGAGATATTCTATATATGAAAAAGAACCTCTTGATATCTGTCCATACCAAACCACTAGAGGCTTTCTATTGTCCGCAGAAAAAATCAACCAGTCTTCTTTTGTATATAGAATACATCAAGTGAGGTTCTTTAGTCTTTGGAAGACCTCGAGAGGATTGATTTTATCTTTAGAAGGCCTCAAGAGGAATTCTTCGGTCTAAAGAAGACCTCAAGAGACTTTTTCTGTCCTACATGCGACCTCAAAAGGTCTTCTTATCAGAATATCTCAACAACAACGACTAACTATTGAAGACCTCAAGAGGTCCTTGTTATCGTCTACCGGCTTCCTTTTGTCTACAGAAGACCTCAAGAACTCTTTTTCTGTATACAGAAAACCTGTCTACAGAAAACCTGTCTACAGAAAACCTCAAAACGTATTCGTTTAACAATTGAAGAACGAAGATGTCCTTGTTTATTTCTCAAAAGGTTTCTCCTACGAAAGACTTTTCAAAGCTTTTTTACTGTCATTAGAAGATTTTAAGAAATCTTCTTCTGTACATAAAAGATATCAACAGGTCTTCTTTTATCCATAGAAGACCTCAAGAGGTATTATTTTGTCTATAGAAGACCTCAAGAGGTTTAATTTTAATTTTCTCTTTAGAACACCTCTGTCTACAATATACCTCAACAGCTCCGTTTTTGTTTACAAAAGCCCGCAACAGATTCGTTTAACTTTTAACCACCTCAGGAGGTGATTGTTTTCCCCAACCAGCCTTCTTCTGTCAACAGATGACATCAACAGCACTTTTTCTTTCTGCAAAAGACTTCAACCGGTCTTATTCTGTCCACAGCTCCCTCTCTCTATACAGAATACCTGACCAGATCTTCTTCTGTCTACGGACTTCAAAAGATATTCGTTTAACTCTTGAAGATCTCAAGAGGGCCTTGTTTATCTCTCAAGAGGTCTCTCCAATCAAAAGGGTCTTCATTTGTATTTAGAAAACTTTTCAGGGCCTTCTACTGCCTATAGAAGACTTTAAGAGATCTTCTCCTGGGCATAGAAGATGGCAAGAAGACCCCTTCTGTCTATAGAAGACTTCAATAGTTGTATTCGATTCACTATTGAAGAATTCAAGACGTCCTTGTATATCTATTGACTTCAAGAGATCCTCTTCTGTCTATAAAAGGCCTCAAGAGGCTTTGTTTATCAACTCATTTTTTGAGATACCGACGAAAATCGGTAAAATTAAAAAGCAAAATTTTGAATGAAGAGTATCAATAAAAGTTGGCAACACTGTTGCTATCGTTAGGATTTAGCGACAGCTTTGTTTTGGTTGTTAACTCGTCTAAAAATTTCGTTAGTTACCGTTCGGCCGTTTGTTTGCCTGCCTCGCTTGCTGGAGCGCACGATAACTTTCGAACGGATCTGATGATTCAATCCAAAATTTGGACTTCGTAATATTTTGTCCAACCTTAGTTTAAGTTCGAAGGTGGGTTATATCGGTCCACTCCATCCGCTACTTCCCCCACAAAAGTTAAAAAATTTTCAGGAAAAATTGTGCGCACTATAACTCTTGATAGGAGTGACCGATTTGCTGCATACTTTACACATCCTAATACTTTGGACTGTATTTGTCTATTCCTTTGGGTACCTCCCACACAAAATTTCGGATAAGTTCACTTTAAGGCCTGCTCTCGGATCACTTTGATTTCTTTTAAACCAACTTGCATTCGCTGCCTCAATTACGACGGTAACAGTTTTTTCATGGGCACTTTTTGAGAAAACAGCCCGAGAGATGTAAAAACTGATGACCGATTTGTTTCAGTTTTAGTTGAAGATGGAAAATACGGGACCACAACTTCCGGCACATCCCCCAATATTTAAAAAATTCCACTGAAATGGCATGCACGATATCTATTGAACGGGGCAACCAATATGGTCCAAACTTTGGATCTCCTAATATTTTGTCAAAATTAAGTTTAACTTTCATACTGGCACATATCGGTCCTCTCCATAGGGTACCTCCCCCCGATAAGTTCAACATTTGTGTCTGAGTGCAGTTTAGGGTTTTATGAAGATCCTTTGGAAATGTATACCGATGCCGTTCGTTGTGGTCCTGTTTACAGCGATATTATGTAGACAAGTCCATGTTTACTGGCATACTGGTCCATTGAAATGATCAGTGGGCGCGATACCTATCGAAAAAATATGACTCTGTGAGGACGAAATAGTTCCTAATTTTCGGACACACAAAAAAATGCCAGTTTTGTAATGGGATAACATTGTAGAGCGCATTATTTCTGTTTTGAATTATATTAGTTTTGAATTATTTTTTTAAAGCCTTGCTCACCATTACATATAATATTTCATTACTGCTAAACAGTGTGAGGGAATCTACAGGTACAGTTGAGACCAAAACACATAGCTTGGGGCCGACCGATTAGTTTCATTGGCAACCAGTTCCTGTTACTCGAAACACATGTCATCGAATGGACATGATAGTTGCAAAGAAGGTCTCGTTATCCGAGAGGCCACGTGGTGGGAATAGTAGCAGAAAGGCAGCGTCGGGTAGGCGGTTGAAAAAAACCTGGAAGACAATACCGATGCAATAAAAGCGAGTGAGAAATTAAAGTGGGGATCAGTCGTCTACCAGTAGTGAACTAGTTACTACCAGTCGCGGCACCACCAGGAGGTGAGACGACCCAGTGAAACAGTCAGTGAAAGTGCGAACAGTGTCCGGTTAACATATAAACATTTGTTTAATTATCCCGCGAGTCTGTTAATCGACGTGGCCATTGACTTTAACCCATCAGAGTTCATTAATTTTCCAGCGAGTCTTTGAGTCGACGTGGCCAATGACTTTTAAAGACTTCATCAGAGTTCATTAAATTTTCCCGCGAGTCTCTGAGTCGACGTGGCAATTGACTTGACCATATCAAAATTTTTTTAAATTTTCCCGCGAGTCTCTGAGTCGACGTGGCTATTGACTTTAACATATCAAAATTTGTTAAATTTTCCCGCAAGTATTTGAGTCGACGTGGCCATTGACTTTAACCTATCAGAGTTCATTAAATTTCCATGCGAGTCTCTGAGTCGACGTGGCCATTGTCTTTAGCACATCGAAATTCGTTAAATTTTCCCGCAAGTCTTTGAGTCGACGAGGCCATCGACTATATTATATAGAACTCATGGAAGCGCATACCCAATATAGGCTGGAAATTTCAAAGCTCACCGGAACGCGAGACATCACAGTGCCCCGTGGACACCGACGAAACTCCCACCCTTCCGAAACAGCGCCGGCTGTCGGACGCTACCGCCTACGCCCAACCTCTAGAGCCGTAGTACAACAAGCCGTCCAGGACCCGAGCCTAAGCTACGACCAAGTTCCACCCAGCCTTCGTAGAGTAAGTTTACTATTTACCTTTGTGAAGACGTATAAACACCTCAATAAAAGAGCTTGTACAGAATTTGCATCTCAAACCATATTAGTTCACTCTCAGTCACTACAAATATAAATTTTCTGTGACAAACCCTACCCCCGCGAGCGTATCCCAGCAACCGGAGATAACTTGTCGTTACAACTCCCAAAATAAGATCCAATTCCGTAATGGGCAATGTCGGTCCATTCCTTTAAGTACCTCCTCGGCAACACTTTCGAACTTTAATCCTAATCAACATTTTTGTCGGCAAGTTCAAATGTTCAAACGATGCCACAAAATTCTGAAAAGACCCTAAAAACATTCGATCTGTCCGCAGATGGAAGTTTCAATTCACATAGGCTGAGGGTATATCTCTGTCGGCAAAGCCGACTGATACTTATTTATTTTAGCCTTTCTGCTTAGAAGAAGCCTATATATCTATAGAGTATTCCACAGAACTTGGACTTTTTTCATGTATGTGGGCAAAATAACATCACTCTACCGTGGTAAGCTTATCGACATTGGACGACATATTTTAACAATAGCGAAGAGGTTATCAAGGCATACTTTTTCTTTATTTTGCAGGACCAGTGAGATCCCACCATTCATTAACCTATTGTAACGGCTACCACAATTAATCACATTTCCTGTAAGCCTCTGCAATAAACTCTTTACATAAATATATACACCAGCTCTTAAGACGTCCCTTTTATGCATAGTGTCCGGTCATATTATGTTTTCTTTTTCTCTGGCATGTTCATAGAATTAAAATCGTTTTTAAAGAGCGTTTTAAGTTCTGTAATATTTAATAATGATACGGAAATACCCTGTGACGTATGATTGTCGTCAATACTTATACGTTGCCCCGGACATTTAAGTTATTTCTTCGATTCGTTTAGTTTGAATGACTTTAAAAGTGTTTGTTCAATCACAAAATGGGATTTAAAAATACTAACACGACTTATTTTTGTTTTATTTCGCAACACTAGTTTTTGTTACTGTTTTTACGTTTGGTGCGTACTTGACTCTTATCACCCAGACAGAACATAAAAATGTGACCTTGAGAATAGCCGGTCAATGGTAAAATATTGATGTTCAATTTAATGGAAAACATGCTAAAAAAAAGGTCTACACCAAACAAAAAAAAAAAATAGTGGGGCTTGGCTCCACGCTTACAAAAAACCCGAGCAAATTCCCAAAAATATAACAAACAATTCTTCAAATGCCTCCAACATCAACAGAAAAAAAACACTTTTATCTATAGATACAATATATGTACATACATATATATTTGTAGATATTTTATTTATTTAAATAAATACAAATTCACATACATATATATTACAATTTATATAGATATGTATGTAAATAAAACAAATATATACTATAAAGCGAGACAGGAATTTATTTAAATACACACAGAAAGCAATTTATAGAAATAAAACAAAAAACCGAATGACATAACAAAACGCTGTAGACATTCAAACATAACGATAGGCAGATAGACAGGCGGACAGACAGACAGACAGACAGCCAGATAGCTACACATAGTTGAATTTTTGTTTTGATTTCCAGAGACTGGACCACATATTGGACCCAAAAAAACATATACTATGTATAGGTGGCAACGAGACATGGACGGAAGTGTTACTAACTATGGCTTGGTTACGCACACAAACGCTATAGATAGACATAAGAAGAAAAAAACACATGCCATAAAACAACACACATATACATATACAGAACTACAACGAGACAGATAGACATATAAAAAATTACCAAAAAAACAATTCCATTTTATACACCTTTTTTCTCTTTGTACATATGTATACATATATACTATAGAGTGCGTATATACTAGTTGTTATATACCCATCTATTATATATAACCTTTTAGGCATATAAAACTAGTTGATGTAGTCAAAAAACATGAACACAAAGAAAATAAATGTCAGGAAAAATAAAATATTTTGATGTACTCTGTTGATAGGTGGGAAAGTTTTCTTTGCGATTTTATGAACATTTTTAAAGCCTTTCCAAAACTTTAGATTTAACATTTCAATCGTTCATCCACAGCCTATAAGACAACATTCAATCAGTGATGTCTTATATCGTATACATAACGTCAGCACGTATACGTAACACAGTTTAAGCAAACTTGCCTGATGGTGTATGTATAAGCAACGTCAACACTTATACGCCACGTTTGAATATAAAATCAAAGGACTTAGGAATAAAGAAATATAGTGATATTCTCCGGAGATATGAGAAAAGCTAGTAATCGTTGCAATATTTCATAAAGTTTAGGTAAATTTATATATATAACCGATACAATTCCCGAAAACATTTTTGTGGTAAACTATAAACTTTCAGCGTCTCACTGAAGGCGTCTTTTGGGATTAAACGATCTGTAAATATGACTAGTAGCCGGTTCATGCATGAAGAACCGTATATTTTACAAAATGTCCGCCTTAAAATTTTCTATGGGTCCTTGAATACACCAAGAAATTTTTTTCTGTCAATAGAAGACCGCAAGAAGGGTGCTTCTGTTCACCAAAGCCATGAAGAAGGGAAGGAGTTCTCTTTATAGAAGACCTCAATAGGGTTTCTCTTGCCTATAAAGTACAAAAATGTCTTTTTCTCTCTATAGAGGACCTTTATAGATCCTTCTCAGTATATAAAACACCTCCACAGGCCTTTAGCCTTTACTTAAGTCTTCAAGAGGTTTTTTTACTGTCTATATAAATTACAAAGCTGCTTCCTTCTGTATACATAATGCCTCAGGAGGATTTCTTCTGTGTATGAAAGACCTCAAGAAGTGCCCGACTGCCTATTGAAGAATTTAGAGATCCTCATCTATCTACTGAAGATCTCAAAAGGCTTACTTTTCCCTATTGAAGATCGAAAGAGACATTTTTCTGTCTATAGAAGATCATAAGAGGTCTTCTTCTGGGACTGCTTCTGTCTCCAGTCTACAAAAAAACTCAAGATGTCTGCTTCTATTTAAATAAGTATTTTTAAACTTGTCTATGGGTCTATGAAGTCATCAAAAGATTTTCTTTTGTATTCATCATTCTACAGGGGACTTCATTAGGTTTTCTTCTGTCTAGGGAATAATACAAAAGGCCTTGTTCTCTAAAAAAGGCCTTCATATGTCTTTCCCTATCTATACAACACTTGCAGAGGTCTTTGTCCTTTAGGCAAGTCCTCAAAAGATTTTCTTCTGTCTATAAAAGATCTCCGGAGGCTTACTTCTGTCTATAGAAAGCCACCGAAGGATTTCTTCCCTGTATAAAAAAATCAACAGGTCCTAGTCTGCCTAAAAGATCATAAGGGCAATTCTTCTGACTATAGAAGATTTCAAGAGCTATTCTTCTGTCTATAGAAGACTTCAAGAGACCTATTTCTCTCTATTGTATACCACAAAGAACTGCGTCTGCCTATAGAAAACCTCAGGTGGCCTTCTCCCCTTTATAAACGAACTCAATTTGTCTGCTTCTTTTTTATTTAAAAAATACCTCTGAATATCGTCTTTTTTTCTATTATAATTAATTTCTCATTGGAGTCGAGCTTAGTGACCGATGATTTTTGCGTCTTTCTTCCACAGAGAAACTCAGGAGATCCTCGTCTGTATATTGAAGACCAAAAAAGTTATTTTATTCTATGGAAGAACCCAATCGGTCCTTTTCTGTCTATATGAAACTTCAGGTGGTCTTTTTCAATCAAAAGAAGACCTTAAGAAGTCTTCTTTTGTCTTCAAGAAGTCTATAAAAGATCTCAAGTCACTTTCTTCTGTCTACAGAAGACCGCAATAGGTCTTTTTCTGTCTATATGATACTTTGAAAAATGTTCTTGTGTCTAGTAAAAACTTCAACAACTATGTTTCTATCTAAAAAGACTTCAGGAAAGCTCCTTCTTTCTCTAAAAGACCTGAAGATGTTTTGTTCTGTCTATGAAAGACCTCAAGAAGTTTTCTTCCGATTACAGAAGCCTTCAGAAGGTCTTCTTCTGTCAAGAACTCGTCTTTCGTCTACAGAAGACCCCTTCTTTCTCTAAAAGACCTGAAGATGTTTTGTTCTGCCTATAAAAGACCTCAAGAAGTCTTCTTTCGATTATAGAAGCCTTCAAAAGGTTTTCTTCTGTCAAGAATTCATGTTTCGTCTACAGAAGACCCCAAGAGTTCTTATTTTGAATGTGGAAGAGTACAGTAGGTGTTATTTTCTCCAGAAGTTCATTTTCAAATTATAGACGACTTCAGGACGTCCTATTTTATGTATAGAGGCCTTCAGTACCTGTCCTTATGTCTATAAAAGACTTTAGCGGGTCTGTTTCTATCTAAAGAAGACCTATTGCTTGCGTATATACAAGTTGTTATATATCCATCTATTATATATAACCTTTTTGGCATATAGGCAAAAAACACGAACTTCCTATCAGGAAAAATAAAATATTTTGATATACTCGTACTCTGTTGATAGGTGGGGAAGTATTCTATATGATTTTATAAAGATTTTTAAAGGCTTTCCAAAACTTTAGATTTAACATTTCAATCGTTCATCCACAGCCTATAAGACAACATTCAATCAGTGACGTCTTATACCGTATACATAACGTCAGCATGTATACGTAACACAATTCAAGCAAAGTTGCCTGATGGTGTATAAGCAACGTCAACACTAATACGCCACAGTCAACAAAATCAAAAGAAATAATAAGAAAGAAATATTTAGATCTTCTCTGGTGTTATGTGGACTTTTCTCATCAACAATCCTTTACAAAATGTCCGCTTTTATTTTTCTATGGGTACTTGAATACACAAAATGATTTTTTCTATCATTAGAAGGCCACAAGAGGTATTCTTGGGTCCATTAAAAACATTTAGAAGTCTTCTTCTCTCTAAAGAAGACCTTAAGACCAAAAGAAGTATTGTTCAGGTATTGAAGACCTTTATAAGTTTTCTTTTGTCTACTAGCAACTATTGAGGCCCTTATACTTTATGTAAGTCCTTAAGAGGTTTAAATCTGTCTACAAAAGATCTAAAAGGCCCGCTTATGTGTATATGAGGCCTCAGGAGGATTTCTTCTGTATATGCAATAACTCAAGAGGGCCTCGTCTGTCTATTGAAGAACTCAAAGGTCTCTAATGCTTACTTTTACCTATAGAATATCAGAAGATGTCTTATTCTGTCTATTGAATACTACAAGGAACTACTTCTGTCTATACAAAACTTTAAGAGGTCTTCTTCTGCCTACAAGGTATTTAAAAATACTTCAGGAAGTCTTTGGAAATTTGAATATGGCTCTTTAAAGACACCAACAGATTTTCTTTTGTCTTCATTTTTCTACAGGAGACCTAATTAGGTTTTCTGCTGTCTATTTCATAACACAAAAGGTCTTTTTCTGTCTAAAAAAGACTTTCATACGTCATTCCTTGTCTACAAAACACTTCCAGAAGTCTTTGTCCTTTACGCAAGTCCTCAAGAGGTTTTCTTTTGTCTATTAAAGATCCCAAGAGGCTTGTTCCTATCTATAGAAGGCCTACGGAGGATTTCTTATGGGTATAAAAAAATTAACAGGACTTAGTCTGCCTAATGAAGAACTCAAATGGCCTCGTAATTATGTTGAAGATCTCAAGAGGTTACTTTTACCTATAAAAGGTCATAAGTGCTCTTCTTCTGTGTATAGAAGACTTCAAGAGCTATTCTTATGTCTATAGATGATCTTAAGAGACCTTCTTTTGTCTATTGAATACCACAATGAACTGTTTGAGTCTATAGAAAGCCTCGGGCGGCCTTCTTCTCTTTATAAAAGAACTCAAAATGACTGCTTCCGTTTAAAAAATACCTCTATTGAAGCCCCCAAAAGTTATTCTTCTCTCTACGGAAGAACGCAAGAGGTCTATATAAGACTTCAGATGGGTTTTTTCTATCTAAAGAAGACCTAAAAAAGTCTTCTTCGATCTATAAAAGAACTCAGGTGGTCATCATTTGTATATTGAAGAGTTCTTCATCTGCCTAAAGAAGACGTCTTCTCTGTCTCAAAAATCTCAAGAGATTTTATTCTTACCATAGAAGGCTTCAAGGAGTCATCTTCTGTCTATAGAACCCCTCAATATATCTTCGTTTGTCTATTGAAGATTTTAAGAGGTCTGGTTCTATCAAAAAGATCTCAAAAATACTGCTTCTATCTAAAGAAAATTCCAAGAGGTCTATTTCTGTCTTAAGAAGACTCCAAAAGGTCTTCTTCTGGCTATACTGGACCTCAAGAGGCCTTCTTCTGTCTATAGAAGTCGTTCAGAGATCTTCTTTTGCTGTAGAAGACATCAAGACACTTCTGCCTATAGAACACTTTTAATAGGTCTGTCTCTATCTAAAGAAGACCTCAAGAAGACTTCAGGAAGTCTTCATCTCTCTACAAATGAACTCATGGGATCATCGTCGGTCTATTGAAGGCCTCAAGGGGTAATTGTTTGTCTAGAACCCTCAAGAGCTTTTCTTCTCTCTGTAGAAGCTTTCAACGGGTATTCGTCTGCCAATACAAGTCCTCAAAAGGACTTCTCCTGTCTCAAGAGGCCTTCTTCTATCTATAGAAGTCGTTAAGAGATCTTCTTTTGCTGTAGAAGACCTCAAGATACCTTCTTTTGCCTATAGAACACTTTAATAGGTCTGCCTCTATCTAAATAAGACCTCAAAAGGCTGCTTCAATATAAAGAAGACTTCAGGAAGTCTTCATCTCTCTACAAATGAACTCATGGGATCATCGTCGGTCTATTGAAGGCCTCAAGAGGTAATTGTTTGTCTAGAACCCTCAAGAGCTTTTCTTCTCTCTATAGAAAGCTTCAACAGTCCTCAAAAGGACTTCTTCTCACTATAAAAGACCTTAAAAAGTATTTTTCTGTCTGTAGAAGACCTCAAGATGTCTTTTTCTGTCTGTAGAAGACTTTAAGAGGCATGCGTCTATCTAAAGAACACCTCAAGAAATCTTCTTCTGCCTTTAGAAGAGCTCAAGACATCTTCTTTTGTCTAAGAAACCTCAAAAGGATTTCTTCTCTCTATAGAAGGCTTCAAGATGTATTCTTCTTTCTATTAAAGACCTTAAAAAGACTTCTTCGTCTATAAATGACTTCAAGACGTCTGCTACAATCTAAAGAAAACCTCATGATGTCTTCTTCTATCCACAAAAGAACTCAAAATATTTTTTCTTCCTATAAATGACCCCTAGAAGTCTTCTTTTATCTGAAAAAAGTCCTCGGGAAGTGTTCGTCTCTCTATTGTAAGACTTAACAACGTGTTCTACTGTCTATAGAATACCCCAGTAGGTCCTATTCTGTCTACAGCAGACTTCGAAATATTTTCCTCTGTCTACAAAACACCTCAAAGGTCTGCTTCTATCTAAAAAAATCAAGAAGTGTCCATATACATTAAAAGGTCTCCACTTCTATCTAAAGAACAACTCAGGAACTCACCATAGATGGCTTCAAGGAGTCATCTTCTGTCTATAGAACCCCTCAATATGTCTTATTTTGTCTATAGAAGATTTTAATAGGTCTGGTTGTATTAAAAAAGATCTAAAAAATACTGTTCTATCTAAAGAAAATTCCAAGAGGTCTATTTCTGTCTTAAGAAGACTCCAAAATGTCTTCTTCTGGCTATAATGGACCTCAAGAGGCCTTCTTCTGTCTATAGAAGTCGTTCAGAGATCTTCTTTTGCTGTAGAAGACATCAAGACACTTCTTCTGTCTATAGAACACTTTTAATAGGTCTGTCTCTATCTAAAGAAGACCTCAAGAAGACTTCAGGAAGTCTTCATCTCTCTACAAATGAACTCATGGGATCCTCGTCGGTCTATTGAAGGCCTCAAGAAATATTTATTTGTCTAAAACCCTCAAGAGCTTTTCTTCTTTCTGTAGAAGGCTTCAACGGATATTCATCTGCCAATACAAGTCCTCAAAACGACATCTTCTCTCTCAAGAGGCCTTCTTCTGTCTATAGAAGTCGTTAAGAGATCTTCTTTTGCTGTAAAAGACCTCAAGATACCCTCTTCTGTCTATAGAACACTTTAATAGGTCTGTCTCTATCTAAAGAAGACCTCAAAAGGCTGCTTCAATCTAAAGAAGACTTCAGGAAGTCTTCATCTCTCTACAAATAAACTCATGGGATCCTCGTCGGTCTATTGAAGGCCTCAAGGGGTATTTATTTGTATAAAACCCTCAAGAGGTTTTCTTCTCTCTATAGAAGGATTCAACGGGTCTTCGTCTGTCAATACAAGTCCTCAAAAAGACTTCTTCTCTCTAAAAAAAGACCTTAAAAGGTATTTTTCTGTCTGTAGAAGACCTCAAGATGTCTTCTTCTGTCTATAGAAGACTTTAAGAGGCGTGATTCTATCTAAAGAACACCTCAAGAAATCTTCTTCTGTCTTTAGAAGAGCTTTAGATGTCTTCTTTTGTCTAAGAAACCTCAAGAGGATTTCTTCACTCTATAGAAGGCTTCAAGAGGTATTCATCTTTCTATTAAAGACCTCAAGAAGACTTCTTCGTCTATAAATGACCTCAAGACGTCTGCTACTATCTCAAGATAACCTCATGAAGCCTTCTTCTATCCACAAAAGAATTCAAAATATTTGTTCTTCCTATAATGACCCCTAGGAGTCTTATTTTATCTGAAAAAGTTCTCGGGAAGTGTTCGTCTCTCCATTGAGGACTTTAAGAAGTCTTCATCTGTCTTTATAAGACTTAACAACGTGTTCTTCTGTCTATAGAAGACTCCAATAGGTCCTATTCTGTCTACAGCAGACTTCGAAATATTTTCCTCTGTCTACAAAAGACCTAAAAGGTCTGCTTCTATCTAACAAAATCAAGAAGTCGCCATATACATTAAAAGGTCTCCGCTTCTATCTAAAGAACAACTCAGGAAGTCTTTTCTTTCTGAGGACCTCAAAAAAAGTCTTCATCTGTCTTTAGAAGACCATAAGATGTTTTATTTTGTCTATAGAATACCCCAATTGATTTTGTTCTGTCTACAAAAGACGTCAAGAAGTCTGCTTCTATATAAATAATTCCTCAGGAAGTCTTCATCTGTCTATAAAAACTCAGGAGGTAATCGTCTCTCAATTTATAACCTTAAGAAGTCTCCTTATGGCTTTACAAGACCGAAGGACGTTTTTAGGTAGGTTTTATTCTGTTATCTTCCGTCTGTAAAAGACTACAAGAGGTTTGTTTATATCTAAAGAAGACCTCCTCTTCTGCCTCTAAATGATTTGAAGAGGTCTTGTTCTGTCTATAGGATACCTCAAGAGGTATCCTTCCGTGTACAGAAGTCTTCAAGAGGTCTTCTTCTGTCAATAGATAATTTCCTAATTTCCAGGTGGTCATCGTCTCTCTATTGAGGAACTCAAGAAGTCTTCATCTGTCCATAGAAGAGCTTAAGACGTTTTCTTCTAAAAAAAGACCGCAATATGCATTTTCCTGTGTACAGAAGACTTCAAAACATGCTTTTGTCTCCAGAAGATCTCAGGAAATCTTCATTTGTCTCTAAAAGACCTGAAGAGGATATGTTCTGTCTATAAAAGACCTAAAGAGATGTTCTTCCGTGTACAGAAGTCTTCTGTCAATAGAGAACTTCTTATGTTTACCATTATATCTTTGGTATCACTGCTTCGGCTACCTTCCACACAAAATTCCGAAAATGTTTAAGAGCACGTTTCGGATAATTGTAAAATTTTCTTCAGCAGGTTGTACATGCAGCCGTCTCTTTGTCTTTTCTTTCTTACAACCTCGAATTATGTTCGAATATTAACTATATCGGACCACTCTTAAAAGAAAACTATAACTTATACCCTGTGACGTATACGTGCCGACGCTACTCATACGCCACATTATAAACAACAACCGACAACTGCATATCATACATAACAGGTCATTGCATCAGTTATTGTTACGGAGATTTGCATTCCATGTTTATTTTTTTACACCTTCTTTTTTCTCACACTTTCAATCAATGGCCAAAAAACAAGTGATAAACTGTGCCAAACACCATTAAGTCCCTTTCCGCTATTTGTACTGTGTTCGCATGTAACCTTCTATTTCATCCAGATAGTGAGTGAATGATAGTAGTAACAGCAAGTTGTTGCATTTTTTCCCATTCCTATTTTTGTGTCTTTCTATTTTATGGCTATTGGTCATTGCTCTATTCCATGCAATGCATTTTTGTTGCAACGATGCACTTGAAGTGACCTTTAACACTGCCATGCATGCAATCAACCCCTTTCCAGTATTTTGTCTCTATGAAAATTCAGTGAAAGCAATATCAATTGCAACAGCTGGGGCGGCTATCGGTTATTTGTTGTGCAATGGTCTATTTTATTGTACGCAAAACAACCATCCCCCCTTTCTATTTCACAAAAATGCATTTCTCGCACGGGGGAAAACTGCATGTTTTTTTTCATAAAAATTGCATTGCCGGCTAAAATCTGATTTCGTTTATTTTTGTTTTTCTTGTTCTATTGGGAGATACTATCCCCACGCAAAATATTGCATGGCCTAAAAACGTGTTATGTATTTCATTTTCGGATCTTTCTATGTGATGATGCAGCTGCATCATATTTTGCTATAGCCGTATTGTGCGAATGACAAAGGCTGTAATCATTCATGTGTGAACTCTTGTTTGACTTAATGACTTTTTTGGAAATGTGTTATATTGCCGGTTTATTAGCCCAAAACCGACAAGCTTATAGGTTACACACAGAGGCTTTCCCGTTTATTATCAAACATGACATTATTCAGGGTGGTAAAATTAATTAAGAAATTGAAATTGATTAATAAACAGCGAGTTGAAGAATTAAAACGCTGCATTTTATTTATTCGATTGTGACGTATACGTGTTGATGTTACTTATGCGCCACCGGTAGATTTTGCATTGACGCAGGGGACATATACATACTGATGTTACTCATACGTTATTGTTGCCTGAATTGTGTCTTATAGGCTTTGTATTATAGACCAATGAGGATTCCTAATTTGTATAATGAAAAGGCTTTAGAAAAATGTGTCTCCACCTATGATCAAAGGAGATGAGACAGTATTTGGCGTGTTTAGCAGAAAACTTCATCGAAAGATATATTCATTGCCGACCTCAAAGCCTTCCCTTATCATTATTCATTAGATGGTCGCAGTAGAAAGAATGGCAAAGTCATCGATAAGATGCTTAAGGATTGAGGTAATCTCAACGCAAAGTATTCAAAATTCGAGGAAGAATTAGGCAATCGGTTTGGTTTATGGAGCGCAGGGGTCACTATCGTAAGTAAGGAAAGGCTGAAAAGAGGGACGAGAAAACATTCCAAAGGAATGACAAAGGAAAACCTTGTGTGATCTTCAATAGATAGACAAGAGCTTCTCGAGGACTTTCATAGACAAACTGGGGTTTTCTGAGGTCTTCTTATGGACAGAACAAAACCTCTTGAGGTCTTCAATAGATAGTATAACACACCGGAGGGCTTCTATACACAGAAAAGACTTCCTGTGTTCTTCTATAGGCAGATAAAGTCATCTTTATGACTTCTATTTACTACATAAGTCCTTTCGAGTTCTTCTAAAGAGAGAAGATGTCCTGAGGTCTTCTATCACCAGAGGTCTATAGGCAATGGAAGACCTCTTGAGATCATCAGTACAAAGATGGAAATTTAAATAGACATATGAAGACACCATCGTGTCTTCTGTACCCCAAAAAGCCTCTTGGGATCCTCTTTGGATTGTAGAGACATCCTGAGGTCTTCTATAGATGGTAGAAGACCACCTGAGGTCTTCTAAACCTATAGGAAAGACCTTTTGAGAACTTTAATAGATAGAGGAGAACCTTTTTTCTTAATAGGCAGACAAGGAATACGTGAGGCGTTCCTACGACAGAAGGAGATTTCTTGAAGGCTTCCCTATTCGAAAGAAATTCACTTTAAGACTTTTTTCTTTTGGCAGATGATGACCGTCTGATTTCTCCTACAAACTGAAGAAAACCTCTTGTGATCGAGAAGCTCTTGAGGTCGTGAATAGACAAACGATGACCTCCTGAGGTCTTCTATAGACAAACAATGACCTTCTGGGGTCTTCTATAGATATAAGATGACCTCTTAGGCTATTTTATAGATAGAGAAAGGCCTGTTAGCCCCTTCAATAGATAGACTAGTACATTTTGGGTGGCTAGACGTGGACCTCCTGTGCCTTCAATAGACAGGAGATAACCTTCTTAGGTATTGTATATAGAGACGAAAACTTTTTTAGGTCTTTTATAGATAGGAAAACATCTGTTGAGGCTTTCTATAAAGAGGAGAAGCTCTCTTTAGGTCTTTTAGAAAGAAATTAACTTTGGGTCTTCTTCTTTTGGCAGATGATGACCGTCTGAGTTCTTCTACAAACTGGGAAGATCTCTTGTGATCGAGAACCTCTTGAGATCGTGAATAGACAAACGATCACCTCCTGAGGTCTTCTATAGATACAAGATGAACTCTTAGGGTATCTTATAGACAGAGAAAGGCCTGTTAACATCTTCAATGGATAGACTAGAACATCTTAAGGTTTCAGTGGCTAGACATGGACCTCCTGTGCCTTCAGTAGATAGACGAGGACCTTCTTAGGTATTATATATAGAGACGAAAACTGTTTTTAGGTCTTTTATAGATAGAAGAACATCTGTTGAGGCTTTCTATAAAGAGGCGAAGATCTCTTTAGCTCTTTTAGGAAGAAAGAAATTCACTTTGGATCTTCTTCTTTTGGGAGATGATGACCTTCTGAGTTTTTCCACAAACTGAAGAAGAACTTCTTGAGGTCGTGAATAGACAAACGATGACCTACTGAGGTCTTCTATAGATGTAAGATGAACTCTTAGGGTATTTTATAGACCGAGAAAGGCCTGTTAACCTCTTCAATAGATATATTAGAACATCTTAAGGTTTCAGTGGCTAGAAATGGACCTCCTGTGCCTTTACAGACGAGGAGGTATTATATATAGAGATGAAAACTTTTTTTAGGTATTTTCTAAAAAGAGGCGGAGATCTCTTTAGGTCTTTAGAAATAAAGAAATTCACTTTGGGTATTCTTATTTTGCCAGATGATGACCATTTGAGTTCTTCTACAAACTGGGAAGATCTCTTGTGATCGAGAACCTCTTGAGATCGTGAATAAACAAACGATCACCTCCTGAGGTCTTCTATAGATACAAGATGAACTCTTAGGGTACTTTATAGACAGAAAAAGGCCTGTTAACCTTTTCAATGGATAGACTAGAACATCTTAAGGTTTCAGTGGCTAGACGTGGACCTCCTGTGCCTTCAGTAGACAAACTAAGACCTTCTTAGGTATTATAACCTGAAACTGAAGAAGACCTTTTGTGATCGAGAACCTCTTGAGGTCGTGAATAGACAAACGATGACCTCCTGAGGTCTTCTATAGATATAAGATGAACTCTTAGGGTACTTTATAGACAGAAAAAGGCCTGTTAACCTCTTCAATGGATAGACTAGAACATCTTAAGGTTTCAGTGGCTAGACGTGGACCTCCTGTGCCTTCAGTTAACAGAAGAGGACCTTCTTAGGTATTATATAGAGATGAAACCTTTTTTGTGTCTTTTATAGATAGGAGAACATCTGCTGAGGCTTCCTATAAAAAGGCGAAGATCTTTTTAGGTCTTCTGAGTTCTTCTACAAACCGAAGAAGACCTCTTGTGATCGGGAACCTCTTGAGGTCGTGAATAGACAAACGATGACCTCCTGAGGCCTTCTATAGATATAAGATGATCTCTTGGGGTATTTTATAGACAGAGAAAGGCCTCTTCAATAGTTTTAAGGTTTCGGTGGCTAGACGTGGACCTCCTGTGCCTTCAGTAGACAGAAGAGAACCTTCTTAGGTATTATATATAGAGACGAAACCTTTTTTTAGGTCTTTTATAGATAGCAGAATATCTGTTGAGGCTTTCTATAAAGAGGCGAAGATCTCTTTAGATCTTTTGGAAAGAAAGAAATTAACTTTGAGTCTTCTTCTTTTGCCAGATAATGACCTTCTGAGTTCTTCTACCATCTGAAGAAGACCTCTTGTGATCGAGAACCTCTTGAGGTCGTGAATAGACAAACTATGACCTCCTGAGGTCTTCTACAGATATAAGATGACCTCTTAGGGTATTTTATAGACGAAGAAATACCTGTTAATCTCTTCAATAGATAGACTAGAACATCTTAAGGTTTCAGTGGCTAGACGTGGACCTTCCATCCTGTGCCTTCATTAGGCAGACGAGGGGCTTCTTAGGTATTTTATATAGAGACGAAAACTTTTTTTAGGTCTTTTATAGATAGGAGAACATCTGTTGAGGCGAAGATCTCTTTAGATGTTTTAGAAAGAAAGAAATTCACTTTGGCTCTTCTTCTTTTGGCAAATGATGACCTTCTGAGTTCTTCTACAAACTGAAGAAGACCTCTTGTCATCGAGAACCTCTTGAGATCGTGAATAGACAAACGATCACCTCCTGAGGTCTTCTATAGATACAAGATGAACTCTTAGGGTATTTTATAGACAGAGAAAGGTCTGTTAACCTCTTCAATAGATAGACTAGAACATCTTAAGGTTTCAGTGCCTAGACGTGGACCTCATGTGCCTTCAGTAGACAGACGAGGACCTTCTTAGGCATTATATATAGAGATGAAACCTTTTTTGGTCTTTTATAGATAGGAGAACATCTATTGAGGCTTTCTATAAAAAGGCGAAGATTTCTTTAGGTCTTTTATAGAGAGGTTTTCTGTAGACGGGCGTTTTGAAGTCTTCTTTGGAAAGATAAAGGCCTTTCGAGTTCTTTCCAAGACAGAAATGGACTTTATGGGGTCTTCGGTAGATACAGGAGAAGCTTTTGAGGTTTTCAATAGACAGAAGAGGACCGCCTGAGGTCTTTTATAGGCAGATACTCGTACAGCTCTCTTGATGCTGTCAGTAAAGACAAAGCGGCCTCTTGAAGTCTGCTATGTACAGAAGAACACCTCATGTGATCTTCTGTTGATAAGGATGGACGTTTCGAGATCTTCAGTATACAGAAGAGAAAGGCCTGAGACCTTTTCCTATTCAGGAAAAAACTTCTTGTGTAAATATCAAATACCTCTGAAGGTGTTTTATAGATAGATAAGGACATATGAAGGTATTCTATAGACAGAACAAGACCTTTTGTGTTCTTTCACAAACAAAATAGGATCTCTTGAGGTTTTCTTTAGACGCAAGAACGCCTACTGAATTCCTGTATTGATAAAATAACTCCTCTTGAGGTCTTCTGTAGACAGAATAATACATCTTAAAGTCTGCAATGGGGAGGCGAAGATCTCCTGAGTTATTTGTTAGATATAACAAGACTTCGTGAGGTCTTCTTTAGATAGAAGCAGGTATCCAATAGACTGAAGAAGATCTCTTGAAGTCTTTTATAGACAGAAAGAGGCCTCCAGAAGTATTATAGTCGGAAGAACGTCTCTTAAAAGCATGTATTTATGGAAGAAGGCCTCTTGTTGTGTTCTGTGGACAGGATAAGACATCTTAAGTTTTTCTATAGACAGAAGAAGACACCTTGAAGTCTTCTAAAGACAGAAGATGTCTTCAATAGACAGGCGAAAACCTTATGAGGTCTTTTGTAGATAGAAGCACACCTCTTTTGGTAATTTGTATACGAAATAACTGATTTTGAAGTCATATAGACAGAAGCAGACGTCTGTAGGTCTTTTGTCGAGAGACGAAACTTCCTCAAGCCTTCTATAGAGAGAAAAAAAACTTCCCCATGTCTGCTGTAGATAGAACAAGTAAAAAGTCGTTAAGTTCGGCCGGGCAGAACTTTTTATACCCTCCACCATAAAATAGTCTTAATTAAAATGGAATAATTAGGGTCCTTTCACAATTTTAGGTGCAACAACTTTTCGCCAATGGATAGACTCCTACTGCCTCCCACTATTGCTTAAATTACACTGTGAACACAAATGTTGGGGCAGAGATAATTCCTTTTGGAGATGAAAGCCCTTGGTGTGTATATATTAAAAACCCCGAAGGACAGATGCGCCGTGAGTCGAACTTCCGCGTTATGGCGTGATGAAGTTTTTGCAAGAGACCCTGTAAGCCATCATGAATTAGCATTATATCTTTGTTTGTTGTTTTTGTAGCACTTAAGCAACAGTGAACAAAGATATAACGCTAATTCCTGATGGCCCACAGGGTCTCTAACAAAAATTTCATCACGCCATAACGCGGAAGTTCGACTCACGGCGGATCTGTCCTTCGGGTTCATAATATACTCACCAAGGCCTTTCTTTCCCAAGAGGAATTTTCTGTGCCCCAGACTTTCACCTCCATTTTGTTGCACAGTGTTATCTAACTAATCTAAAAAAATGTGTTCAGCTAGGTGAAGGGTACCACCTACGGGGCTATATCAAAGAGTCAACCTATCTTTAAATTTTTTGGCGGAAAAGTTTTATAGCTGCAGGGAACTTCAAGAGTCAAATTGAGGGTAGTTTCATCAAAACAATGTAGACCCTCAAAAATGGACCCATGTTGACGAATTTTAGAGAAGAAATTTCGTGACCACTGAAAATTCCCGAAAATCGGGAGGTACAGTTATATGGTGGGATATACCAAAACATGGACCTATATTGACGATTATTTTTGAATAGACAAAATTCTAGCTAAAATTCTCAAAATACCGATCATTACAGCTAGTTCGGTTAAAAATTTAAGCCAAAATTCTCAACCGTTATATGGGGGCATGGACCTATGTTGACGATGTTTCATTGGAGATGTTTTATGACCACTGAGACCTTCAAATGTCAAATTACAGCTATTTCGGTTAAAAACTGTAGCTAAAATTCTCAAAACACCGAAAATCGGGAGGTGCCGTTATATGGGGGCTATACCAAAACATGGACCTATGTTGACGATGTTAGGTGGAGATGTTTCATGACCACTGAGAACCTCAAATGGCAAATTACACCTAGTTCGGTTAAAAATTGTAGCTAAAATTCTCAAAATACCGAAAATCGGGAGGTACCGATATATGGGGGCTATACCAAAAAATGGAGCTATATTGACGATGTTTCGTGGAGATGTTTCATGACCACTGAGAACCTCAAATGTCAAATTGCAAAATTGTGGCTAAAATTCTCAAAATACCGAAAATGGGGAGGTACCGTTATATTATATCAAAACATGGACCTATGTTGACAATTTTTGGTGGAGAAGTTTATTGACCACAGAGAAACCCAAATGTCAGAGAACAGCTAGTTCGGTTAAAATTTGTAACTAAAATGCTCAAAATACCGAAAATCGGGAGGTACCGTTATAAGGGGGCCATACCAAAACATGGGCCTATGTTGACGATGTTTGGTGGAGATGTTTCATGACCACTGAGAACCTCAAATGTCAAATTGCAGATAGTTCGATTACAAATTGTGGCTAAAATTCTCAAAATACCGAAAATCGGGAGGTACCGTTAGATGGGGGCTATACCAAAACATGGACCTATGTTGACGATGTTTGGTGGAGATATTTCATGACGACTGAGAACCTCAAATGGCAAATTACAGCTAGTTCGGTTAAAAATTTTAGCTAAAATTCTCAAAATACCGAAAATCGGGAGGTACCGATATATGGGGGCTATACCAAAACATGGACCTATGTTGACGATGTTTCGTGGAGATGTTTCATGACCACTGAGAGCCTCAAATGTCTAATTGCAAAATTGTAGCTAAAATTCTCAAAATACCGAAAATCGGGAGGTACGGTTATATGGGGACTATACCTAAACATGGACCTATGCCCATATCCTTTGGGATATAAGTTTTTTGATCACTAGGAACCCTAGGTGCCAAATTATAGCTAATTCGGTCTGCAAATGTGGCGAAGAACGTCAAAATACCTTAAATCCGAAGGTACCGTTATATGGGGACCGATATAGCCCATCTTCGAACTTGACCTGCCTATGAAAAAAAAAACACTCGGGTGCAAAATTTCAGCACTCTATCTCAATTATTGCGGACGCTAGAGTGATTACAACATACGGACAGACGGACATGGTTAGATCGTCTTAGAATTTTATCCTGATCAAGAATATATATACTTTATAGGGTCGCAAATGATTAGTTCGATGTGTTACAAACAGAATGACAAACTTAATATACCCTCCATACTATGGTGGAGGGTATAAAAAATCTGTGAGATGTTCGACAGACAGAAGTGGCCTTCAGTAGAGACAGAGGACCTCACGGGTTATTTTAGAGGCATAAGAATACCTCCTGAGAACTTCTTTAGATGGAAGCAGACCTCTTGAGGTCTTTTATATACCGGGAAAGACCTCTTAAGTCTTCTATAGACAGCCACACCAAAGTTGGTCTTTTGGTTAAGTTTTTTTTCTTATTCTAAGGATTAATTGAATTAATCCAGCTAACATGATCTAAGAAGTTTTTTTTTGAAACAGTGAATTCTAGAGAATTCCCACACACCAGGGACGTACGCAGGGGGCGGGGGTGGTTAAAATTGTATCCTAAATATTGTGATCTTTCTCTACTGAATTTTTATACTTTGTGTCAATATTTCATATAAAATCAACAGTAAAACCTCAAAAAAGCTTTACGTAACCATACACACCATTTTCAATTTTCATGATTTTTGGCCAAGTTGGGACCCCCCGAAATGAAATACTGCGTACGTCCCTGCCACACACCCAACCAATATGCTATGCTATCGTTTCGCTGGGGGTTAGTCAGCTTATCAGGTATATCAAATGTGAATAATGGCTAGAAGGCAAAGGTGGATTTTTGATAACTTCTATTTATAAGGACATTATTACAAATTAGGATATATGAAGTATTTTTGAAGACTTTTTTCTATCAAAGCACGCCTAATGTCTTGTCTAGAATCAGTTTTCAATACATACACAATACAATACATGAATTGTAATGCATTCCAGTTCGAAAGTTTAATAGACTGACAGTGGCTTAGATCGCTAAGGCGTCTGCAACATTGTCAGTTTGTTGGCGAGGACCCAGTTCAAAACTCAGCCGGGGCAGCAGGGCTCTGCGGTGAATTTTTATTTTGTTGTCTTATTAGGACAAAGGTCATTATATATTAAAGTGAAGTTGTCAGATTATTGTTTACCTTAAATTCAGATTTTTTAAAATTTCTTAATAAATTTCCAGGTCTTATTTAAAGTCATACAACATATTTTTTAAGAATTTTACAAGAACTGGCAAGATTGTTTTTAAGGAACTTTGATCGTGAATTTTCCGAAAGCATTTTGGCATTTTGGTTGGTGGTGTAACTGAAATAAGAAGCGTGTAAACAGATTCGTCCTTTAATAGTGCCATTAAACTTAACCAGAAGTCTATTTTAAGTGTTAAACACCTTTTATAAACAAACCAGCTCCTGCACTAACTGCTGCATTGCATTCTCAGCCCATAGATTTCATTGCGGACGCTTTGAAATCACATAAAGAATACAAAAAACCTATTCTAAAAGTGTCCTTAATCATAGAAGTACATTACATCGTATACATGTGGATCATAATCATACGCCCTAACGCTATGTACTTTATGAGAATAGTTCTGTGCTTGGATCTTATACAAGAAAATTTCTTTACATGAGTTTTATACAAAAAAAGTCCTAAATATATGCATATGTATCTCCGAAAAGTCAACGAAATCCTGGTTTTAGTACCCTTTTTCCTATGTTTCCATTTACTATTTACATTTCTTAGTTAGATTAATTTGCATGCCGCATTTGTAATATGCAGAGACTCCATACAGAGTCCATGACTAAAAAGGTTCCATTAACTCCCAAACACATGGATGGAAAAAGGAATTTGAAGAAAACGATTGAAATGGACAAAATAGAAAAGGCCACAAAAGGTTAAAGACAATTGTGCCCAACAAAAAGTAGTAGTTCTGAAAGCAAGCAGTTAAAGAAAAACGCATTCACTTCGTAAAATGGTGACTGAAACTAATGCAAACTACTAAAACAAAGAACCACGTATGGAGGAAAAGAGGAAGAATTGCAAAGATAACCAGGAATGACGATAAAAAACCAAAAACTGCAGCATTTAACTGTTTAACAAAGAAAAGATGCAGCAGTAAATATGGCCTAACCAAAACAAAATAAAAAGAGATACCAAAACGTTTGCGTTATCAAAAAGAAACTTAGAAAAAAAAAACAAACCAACCGCCTTGTAACATTCGCATTCATTGCGAGCTATAAAAAAAAAACGGCACACACAAAAATTATAGAGCCTCAGTTTTATTCATCCCAGGGATTTTGTAAAGAAAATGAATGGAAATTCTGGAAACGAAAAAAATAAGCAGCACCATGGGGGTCTTTGGTAAACTAAAGCATTTAATTGCATTTTTTGTTAGCGAAAATTTTCATAAAATTCGAAGAGGTGTGGGGGGAGAGAGGAAGAAGACGAAACAAATATTCTCTCTCACATATGTGTAGAGCCTAAAAATAGGCCTTAGTTTTTTGTTATTCACCTCTACAAAAAAAGAGGTGTGGTATGAGAGTATTTTGAGTGCGTCATTGTGTGTGTGTGTGTGTGTGAGGAAAAGAGGAGAAGAGAAACAATAACACACATCAATGTTATTGTCATAGTTTGTTTATACTTTCTGAGGGTGGCAAGTGGAGTGATGGAGAATGAAAAGTCATTGATATCACGAATTGCATACTTTAAGGCACTATTAGGAAGTATTTTGATTAATTAATTAAAGAATTATTCAAAGCGCTACAAACTGGATTCTTTAAAGAATATTTCAAGGCCCTTCAACTTGAATTTTTTAAAGAAAATGCTTAGCCTCGTGGATATTTTAAAGTAGATTTTAAGCCTCCTTGCATTCCTTACTACGTGGATTTTTAAAGAAGTTTTCCAAACCTACGTGGATTAAAAAAAATACCAGGCCTTACAATGGGGAATTTTTAAATAATTTTTCCAGGCATTACAACCTGGACTTTTTAAAGAATTTTCCAGGCCTTACGTGGATTTTTTTAAGAGTTTTTCAAGGCCTTACAACGTGGACTTTTTAAAGAATTTTTCAGGCTTTATAACGTGGACTTTTTAAACAAAATTTTGAAGGCCTCGCAACGTGGATTTTTTAAAGAATTTTCAAGCCTAACTTAAGTCCCTACCACGTAAATTTTTAAAAAAAATATTAAAGGCCTCACAGCGTGGATTTTTTAAAGATTTTTTTCATGGCCTCACAACGTCGATTTTTTAAAGAATTTTTCATGGACTCACAACGTGGATTTTTTAAAGAATTTTTCATGGCCTCACAACGTGGATTTTTTAAAGAATTTTTCATGGACTTACAACATTGATTTTTTAAAGAATTTTTTATGGCCTCACAACGTGGATTTTTTAACGAATTTTTTATGGCCTCACAACGTGGATTTTTTAAAGAATTTTCTAGGCCTCACAACTTGGATTTTTTAAAGAATTTTTCATGGCCTCACAACGTGGATCTTTTAAACAATTTTTCAAGGTCTCACAACGTGGATTTTTTAAAGAATTTTTCAAGGCCTCACAACGTGGATTTTTTAAAGAATTTACAAAGCCTCACAACGTGGATTTTTTAAAGAATTTCCAACGCCTCACAACGTGGATTTTTTAAAGAATTTTCAAAGCCTCACAACGTGGATTTTTTAAAGAATTTCCAACGCCTCACAACGTGGATTTTTTAAAGAATTTTTCAAGGTCTCACAACGTGGATTTTTTAAAGAATTTTCAAGGCCTCACAACGTGGATTTTTTAAAGAATTTTTTCAAGGCCTCACGACGTGGATTTTTAAAGAATTTTTAAAGGCCTCACAACGTGGATTTTTTAAAGAATTTTTAAAGGCCTCACAACGTGGATTTTTTAAAGAATTTTTAAAGGCCTCACAACGTGGATTTTTTAAAGAATTTTTAAAGGCCTCACAACGTGGATTTTTTAAAGAATTTTTAAAGGCCGCACAACGTGGATTTTTTAAAGGCCGCACAACGTGGATTTTCTAAAGAATTTTTCAAGGCCTTACAACGTGGATTTTTTAAAGAATTTTTCAAGGCCTTACAACGTGGATTTTTTAAAGAATTTTCCAAGGCCTTACAACGTGGATTTTCTAAAGAATTTTTCAAGGCCTTACAACGTGGATTTTTTAAAGAATTTTTCAAGGCCTTACAACGTGGATTTTTTAAAGAATTTTTCAAGTCTCTACTACGTGGATTTTTTAAAGAATTTTTCAAGTCTCTACTACGTGGATTTTTTAAAGAATTTTTCAAGTCTCTACTACGTGGATTTTTTAAAGAATTTTTCAAGTCTCTACTACGTGGATTTTTTAAAGAATTTTTCAAGTCTCTACTACGTGGATTTTTTAAAGAATTTTTCAAGTCTCTACTACGTGGATTTTTTAAAGAATTTTTCAAGCCGCACTTAAGTGTCTAACACGTGGATTTTTTAAAGAATTTTTCAAGCCGCACTTAAGTGTCTAACACGTGGATTTTTTAAAGAATTGTTCAAGCCTCACTTAATTCCCTACCACGTGGATTTTTTAAAGAATTTTTAAGCCCCACTTAATTCCCTACCACGTGGATGTTTTAAAGAATTTTCAAGCCTCACTTATGCCTCTACCACGTGGATTTTTTAAAGAATTTTTCATGTCTCACTTATGTCTCTACCACGTGGATTTTTTAAAGAATTTTTCAAGCCTTACTTATGTCTCTACCACGTGGATTTTTTAAAGAATTTTTCAAGCCTCTCTTGGATTTTTTAAAGAATTTTTCATGTCTCACTTATGTCTCTACCACGTGGACTTTTTAAAGAATTTTTCATGTCTCACTTATGTCTCTACCACGTGGACTTTTTAAAGAATTTTTCATGTCTCACTTATGTCTCTACCACGTGGACTTTTTAAAGAATTTTTCATGTCTCACTTATGTCTCTACCACGTGGACTTTTTAAAGAATTTTTCATGTCTCACTTATGTCTCTACCACGTGGACTTTTTAAAGAATTTTTCATGTCTCACTTATGTCTCTACCACGTGGACTTTTTAAAGAATTTTTCATGTCTCACTTATGTCTCTACCACGTGGACTTTTTAAAGAATTTTTCATGTCTCACTTATGTCTCTACCACGTGGACTTTTTAAAGAATTTTTCATGTCTCACTTATGTCTCTACCACGTGCATTTTTTAAGCCCCTCTTATGTCTCTACCACGTGGATTTTTTAAAGAATTTTTCAAGCCTCACTTATGGCTCTACCACGTGGATTTTTTAAAGAATTTTTCAAGCCTCACTTATGGCTCTACCACGTGGATTTTTTAAAGAATTTTTCAAGCCTCACTTAAGTCCCTTCAAATGTTCCCTACAAATGCCATCACCCCACCATGTAGCCTCCCTTCATCTATCCTGCCAGCTAAACTAAAAGCCAGCGTAAAAAATAAACTATCTGCAGAAAAAAGTTCTGAAATATTTTTATGCAGAAAATTTTATCTCTGTAGAGTCGACAAATGCAAGGGCGGAGCCTATACTGGCTACCTCACACACGTACACCATACGCCAAGAGAAAAACTAACACAAATCGATGCGACGATGGGTGTGTGTGTTGTTTCCAACTGTTTTTTCGCAAGCCGGGGAAAAAAACAAACAAGAAAAACGCATTTCATACGCTCTCTCATAGATAAGATTTGGACGCACATAAAAAGTTGGGTGCATGAGAACTGGGGAGACGGCAACTGAGCTATGCTCTCACCGATGAAGCAGCCTACAGTTAAAATCCTCACACAATATATAGTAGTTTTTTAGGCGCTTGATTATTTTTTTCTTTTCGTTCACATGTTTTTGAATGCCGTTTCCTCGGCGTTTATTTAATTTTTTTAATGGTTTTGCGTGTTCAGTTTCATACTCAACCACCCAATTTTGAAGTATTTTTTCGGTTTGATTTTTTTCTGCATTAGATTTTGCTGCATAGCATTTGGGTGCATATCGGACAAAAAATTGTAGTGGGCTTGTAGGCGCAGTAAATGATAAATGACAAAGCAGCAGTTTGCAGCTTTCGGAATAACAGAGCCCAAACAAAATGGGTAAACCTTTATCTAAAAACCAAATATGGGAGTTGTACTGACGGCAAATTGCTGTCTAATCTATATTTTGCGAGAATTTGTTCGTTTTTACTCTAAATTAATTACAGTAATTTTGGTAAAAGTCAGAGAATTTTATTTGACATTTAATTTGTATTAATTGGATATTTTTGAAATAGTTGGGATGTTAAGGCTTTGAATTTAAGGCTTTGAAAACTCCTTTAAAAGTCTACGGTGTGGGGTTTGAAAAATTTACGTATTATGGGCTCATTTTATGATACCTTAAAAGAAAGACTTCAAATTTAATAGTTTACCTGTCTAAACTTCCTTAAGAATATTGGAAATCCGAATTGACATTTTGGTTATGACCATAAGGATAAGGAACCAGATGGGGAAGCCATAGGAGAGAATAGGGCTGACCTGTTTGAAATTGATTCCATTAGAGATACCACCATTGTGCCGAAAGAGAGCACTTGGAAACCCCAGCTCAAATAGCTATTTCGGTAGAAAAACTTTAAAGCTCCTGCCTTTGAGGAAGCTCACCCTTAATCTACATGTATGGACATTACAACCAAATTGTTTTAGTTTAGACAAGATCACACTGAGTTGTTGCAGCAGCATAGGTTTTATGCTGGGTTGGCAGCCATTGCAATGCTTTTGACTTTGGGTCAGTCCGGTACAAAAAAAACATGCTGTCATGGGAGTCGAAGGCCCTAGAGAAGTCAAACCCAATATTTTTAAGGGTGTTAGTATGAAAGACTTTTTCGAATTGCTTGCCAAAAACCGAATGCATTGAAATGGCAACTATCGGTCCACAATAGGTAGATGATGTAGTTTTTTTTAATGTGTACCACAATTGTTTTTTTTCAGGCTTTATGAAAATACCCTAGGTTCAATGAATGGTTGAAGGAAGTCAAGTAGAATTCATCCAGTCTTTTTCAATGCCGTGTCTGGTATCCTACCTAAATCGCTAGATTTTTGGAGGAGCCTGCTTGCATCTCAGATTCACTTGTAGCATTTAATATCTCCGAGGTCTCCTTCATAGTTTCAGAAATATATCAGACTTCTTAATAGCGTCTGTAGGCCTATAAGATAGTCTAAGTAAAATCAGACGAGTCTAAATTCCTCTACACAGCATCAGCAGGAGTCTGTGATCTCCTGCATAAAATGATCAAATTTGCAAGCTTTTTGTATATTATCAGATGCCACCCTAAGTCTCCTTAAAGCATCGGAAGTGAAGGCCTCTGAGGTCTCCTGCGAAGCCTCAGACGGCATCTTTGGTCTTCTGAGTAGCATCACAATGACCCTGATATATTCAACAAAGCACATAACGCCTCGTTAGTCTCCTAATAGCATAACAAGGCCTATGAGACCCTATGTAAGGCATTTTAGTTCGCCTTATAGCTTCAGAAGAACCCTTAAGTCATCTGCAAAACTTCAAAAGTGCTCTTACGGGTTCCTTTAGCAACAGAAACCATTTGAAAACTGCTGCTAAACTTCAGAAGGCTTCCTAGGTCTCTTTATAGCATCAGAAAGCCTCGGAGATCTTCTGAATAACAACAGAAGACATCTTAGGGCTCCTTGTAGCATCACAAAGCCTCCGAAGTTCCCAGCATATCTTCAGAAAGCATAATATGTTGCCTTATGGCATCCGAAGGCCTCTAACGCTTTCTGAAAATGTTCAGAAGGTCTCTTAAGTCCCATTTGAACATCAGAAGGAATCTGAAGTTTTCTGCATATCTTCAGAACGCCTCCGAAAGTCTCTAACGTTTTTTGAAAATCTTCAGAAGATCTCTTAAGTCTCCTTTGAGCATCAGAAGGCCCCTGATGTATTCTGCATATCTTCAGAATGCATTCTAGGCCTCCTTATAGCTTCAGAAGGCCTCTTAATTCTTCTGCTCAGCTTCAGAGGTCTTCTGAATAGATTTAGAACACGTCTTAGTTCTCCTCATAGCATCAAGAGGCCTCTGAAGTTTTCTACATATCTTCAGAAGGCATCCTACTTCCCATTATGGCATCAGAAACGAAGGTCTTCTGAATAGCTTCAGAAAGCATCCCAGGTCTCATTGTGAAATAAGAAGGCCTTTGAGGTCTTCCCAAACACTTCAGGAGGTCATTTAAGTCTCCTTTTGGTACAGAAAGCCTCTGAGAGGCTCTGCAGCGCTTAAGAAGGCATCTTTGATCTCCGCGTGACATCAAAATACCTCTGAGGTCTTCTCAATATCTTCGAAAGACATCTTAGGCCTTCTCGTGGCATCAAAAGACCTCTGATGTATCCTGAATAGCTGCTAAAAGGGTCCTAGGTCTCCACGTGACATCAAAAAACCTCTGAGGCATTCTAAATATCTTCAAAATGCATCTTAGCTCTCATCGCGGCATCAAAAGGTCTTTAATGTCTCCTGAATAGCTGCTGAAGGTGTCCTAGATCGTCTTGTGGCATTATAAGGCATTTAAAGTTTTCTTTTGTATTTTTCTAGGTCTTTTTTGCACCAAAAGGCCTCTGAGGTCTTCTGAATATATTCAAAAGGTATCCTAGTTTTTTTATGGCATTAGAATGTCTCTTAGGTCGGCCGAATGGCTTCAGAAGTGACCATAGGTCTCCTAATGGCATCAGAAGGCCTCTGAGATCTTCTGCATAGCTTCAGAAGGCATCTAAGCCCTCCTCAAGGCATCAGAAGTCCTGTGAAGTTTTCTACATATCTTCAGAGGTCACCACAGGTCTCCTTATGGCTTCTGAGGTGTTTTGAATAACTTATCTCCAGAAGGCCTGATTCTGCAAAACTTCAAAAGTACTCTTACGGGTTCCTTTAGCAACAGAAACCATTTGAAAACTGCTGCTAAATTTCAGAAGGCTTCCTAGGTCTCCTTATAGCATCAGAAAGCCTCGGAGATCTTCTGGATAACATCAGAAGACATCCTAGGTCTCCTTATAGCATCAGAAAGCCTCCGAAGTTGCCTGCATATCTTCAGAAAGCATAATATGTTGCCTTACAGCTTTCGAAAGTCTCTATCTTTTTCTGAAATCCTTCAGAAGGTCTCTTAAGTCTTCTTATAACATCAGATAGTCTCTGAAGTTTTCCGCATATCTTCAAATTGCATCCTAGGTCTCCTTATAGCTTCAGAAGGCCTCTTAAATCGTCTGCTTAGCTTCAGAGGTCTTCTGAATAGTTTTAAAATACATCTTAGTTCTCCTCATAGCATCAAGATGCCTCTGAAGTTTTCTACATATCTTCAGATGGTATCCCACTTCTTATTATGGCATCAGAAGGCCTCTGAGTTCTTCTGAATAGCTTCAGAAAGTATCATAGGAGGTCCTTTAGGACACCTTTTGGTATAAATGCCACTGAGAGTTTCTACAGCGCTTAAGAATGCATCTTTGATCTCCGCGTGACATTAAAAGACCTCTGAGGTCTTCTCAATATCTTCGAAAGGCATGTTAGGTCTCCTCTTGGCATCAAAAGGCCTCTGATGTCTCCTGAATAGCTGCTGAAAGCGTCCTAGGTCTCCGCATGACATCAAAAGACCTCTGAGGTCTTCTCAATATCTTCAAAGGAATCTTAGCTCTCTTCGTGGCATCAAAAGGCCTCTGATGTCTCCTGAATAGCTGTTGAAAGTGTCCTAGGTCTTCTTATGCCATTAGAAGGCCTTTAAAGTTTTCTTTTGTATTTTTCTAGGTCTTTTTTGCATCAGGTCCTCTGAGGCCTTCTGAATGTATTCAAAAGGTATCCTAGTTTTTTATGGCATCCGAATGTCTCTGAGAACATCTGCATAACTTCAAAAAGCATCTCATTTCTTCGTATGGCATCAGAAGTCCTCGTAAGTCTTCCAAATAGCTTCAAAAGGGACCATAGGTCTCCTAATGGCATCAGAAGGTCTCTTAGATCTTCTGCATAACTTCAGAAGGTATCTAAGCCCTACTTATGTCATCAGAAGTCCTTTGAAGTTTTCTACATATCTTCAGAAGTCACCACAGGTATCCTTATGGCTTCTGAGGTGTTTTGAATAACTTATCTCCTCCTTATAGCATAGCATAGTTTTAGAATACGTCTTAGTTCTCCTCATAGCTTCAAAATGCCTATGAAGTTTTCTACATATCTTCAGAAGGCATCCTAGTTCTTATTATGGCATCAGAAGCCATCTGAGGTCTTGTGAATAGCTTCAGAAAGCATCCTAGGTCTCATTGTGAAATAAGAAGGCCTTTGAGGTCTTCCCAAACACTTCAGGGGCCTCGAAGGTCTCCTTTTGGCACAGAAAGCCTCTGAGAGTTTCTGCAGCGCTTAAGAAGGCATCTTTGATATCCGCGTGACATCAAAAGACCTCTGATATCTTCCAAAGGCATCCCAGGTCTCCTCGTGGCATCAAAAGGCCTCTGATGTCTCCTGAATAGCTGCTGAAAGGGTCCTAGGTCTCCGCGTGACATCAAAATACCTCTGAGGTCTTCTCAATATCTTCAAAATGCATCTTAACTCTCTTCGTTGCATCAAAACGCCTTTGATGTCTCCTGAATAGCTGCTGAAAGCGTGCTAGGTCTAAGCGTGACAACAAAAGAGCTCTGAGGTCTTCTCAAATTCTTTAAAAGGCCTTTGATGTCTCCTGAATATGTAGCTGCTGGAACCGTCCTAGGTTTTCTTATGGCATTAGAAGGTCTTTAAAGTTCTCTTTTGTATTTTTCTAGCTCTGTTTTGCCATCAGAAGACCTCTGAGGTCGTATGAATAGATTCAGAAGGTATCCTAGTTTTTCTTATGGCATCAGAAAGCCTCTGAGATCATCTGCATAGCTTCAGAAAGCACCCTATTTCTTCATATGGCATCAGAAGGCCTCTAAGGTTTTCCGAATAGCTTCAGAAGGGGCCATAGGTCTCCTAATGGCATCAGACGGCCTCTGAGATCTTCTGCATAACTTCAGAAGGCATCTTAGCCCTCCTTATGGCATCAGAAGTCCTTTGAAGTTTTCTACATACCTTCAGAAGTCACCACAAGTCTCCTTATGGCTTCTGAGGTGTTTTGAATAACTTATCTCCTCCTAATAGCATCAGAAGGCCTCAGAAATTATACTACGTCTCCATATGGTATCAAAAAGTCTCTGAAAAAGCTTTAGGAGGCACCTTAAGTCACCCTTTAGCATCTGAAGACCTTCAAGGTTTTTGCGTTTCTTTATAAAGCATACTAGGTCTCCTTATGACATCAGAAGGCCCCTCAGGTCTTCTGTAACATCAGAAGACCTAGAAAGAATCTTATATGTCTTCAGAGAGCATACAAGGTCTTACTATGGCATCAGATGCTTCTGAGGTTTTTTGCGTAACTTAAGTGGGCATCTGTAGTCTTTCTATAGCATCAGAAGGCCTTGAAAATTTTCTACATATGTTCTTCCTCATAGTATAAGAGGGTATCTGAGGTCTTTTGAATAGCGTTGTAACCTTCTGCATACCATCAGAAGATATCTTAGGTCTGCTTATAGGATTAGAAAGCCTCTGCAGTTGCCTGCATATCTTAAAAAAGCACAATATGTTGCTAATGGCATCCGAAGACCTCTAACGTTTTCTGAAAATCTTCAGAAGGTCTATTAAGTCTTCTTTTAACATCAGAAGGTCTCTGCATAACTTCAGAAGGCATCTTAGCCCTCCTTATGTCATCAGAAGTCCCTTGACGTTTTCTACATATTTTCAGAAGTCACCACAGGTATCCTTATGTATTCTGAGGTGTTTTGAATAACTTATCTCCTCCTTATAGCATCAGAAGGCTTCTGAAAATATCCTTCAGAGGTCTTCTGAATAGTTTTAGAATACGTCTTAGTTCTCCTCATAACATCAAAATGCCTCTGACGTTTTCTACATATCTTCAGAATGCATCCTTGCTCTTATTATGGCTTCAGAAGGTATCTCGTTATGTCATTAGAAAGCCTTTAGAGTTTTCTTTTGTATTTTTCTACGTCTTTTTTGCATCAGAAGACCTCTGAGGGCGTCTGAATAGATTCAGAACTTAGGTCTTCTTATGGCATCGAAATGCCTCTGGGATCATGTGCATATCTTTAGAAAGCATCCCATTTCTTCGTATGGCATCAGAAGGCCTCTTAGGTCTTCCAAATAGCTTCAGAAGGGACCGTAGGTCTCCTAATGGCATCAGTAGGCATCTGAGATAGCTTCAGAAGGAATCTAAGCCCTCCTTATATCATCAGAAGTCCTTTGAAATTTTCTTCATATCTTCAGAAGTCAACACACGTATCCTTATGGCTTCTGAGGTGTTTTGAATAACTTATATCCTCCTTATAACATCAAAAGGCCTCAGAAATTATCCTTCAGAGGTCTTCTGAATGGTTTTAAAATACGTCTTCGTTCTCATTATAGCACCAAGAGGCCTCTGAAGTTTTCTACATATCTTCAGAAGGCATCCAACATCTCACTATGGCATCAGAAAACCTCTGAGGTATTCTGAATAGCTTCAGAAAGCTTCCTAGGTCTCATTGTGAAATAAGAAGGTCTTTGAGGTCTACCCGAACACTTCAGGATCTTTGATATCGGGGTGACATCAAAAGACCTCTGAGGTCTTCTCAATATCTTCGAAAGACATCTTAGGTCTCCTCGTGGCATCAAAAGGCCTCTGATGTCTCCTGAATAGCTGCTGAAAGGGTCCTAGGTCTCCGCGTGACATCAAAAGACCTCTGAGGTCGTTCCAATATCTTCAAAAGGCATCTTCGCTCTCATCGTGGCATCAAAAGGCCTTTGGTGTCTCCTGAATAGCTGCTGAAAGCGTCCTAGGTCTTCTTGTTTAATTAGAAAACTTTTAAAGATTCCATTTGTGTTTTTCTAGGTCTTTTTTGCATCAGAAGACCTCTGAAGTCGTCTGAATAGATTCAAAAGGTATCATAGTTTTTTTACGGCATCAGAGTGCCTCTGGGATCATCTGCATAACTTCAGAAAGCATCCTATTTCTTCATATGGCGTCAGAAAGCCTCTAAGGTCTGCCGAATGGCTTCAGAAGGGACCATAGGTCTCCTAATGGCATCAGAAGGCCTCTGAGATCTTCTGCATAGCTTCAGAAGGCATCTAAGCCCTCCTCAAGGCATCAGAAGTCCTATGAAGTTTTCTACATATCTTCAGAAGTCACTACAGGTCTCCTTATTGCTTCTGAGGTGTTTTGAATAATTAATCTCCTCCTTATAGCATCAGAAGGCCTCCGAAATCTTCTGCATATCTTCCGTAATTTTCCTAAGTTCCCTTATGGCACCAAAAAGTCTCTGAAGTGTACTGAAAAGCTTCAGGAGGCACCCTAGGGCCTTCAAGGTGTTTGTGTATCTTTATAAAGCATACTAACTCTCCTTATGACATCAGAAGGCCTCTCAGGCAGTCTGTACTGCATCGGAAAACTTCTTAGTTCTTAATATGCCATCAGAAAGCCTCTCAGGTCTTCTGAATAACTTCAGAAAGCAGCCTAAGATATCCTTATAGTATCGAAAGATCTCTGAGGTATTTTGCACACCAGATGACTTTCCAGGTCTCTTTATGACACTTGAAGATGTCTAAGGTGTTCTGAAACTCTTCAGAAGTCTTCGGAAGTTTATCTATAGTATAGTAAGGTTTCTCAGGTCATCTGAAGGCATCTTAAGTTTCCCTGTAACATCAGAAAACCTAAAAAGATTCCTATATGTCTTCAGAAAGCATCCTAGGTCTTACTGTAGTGTATTCAATATTATATTTCATACACATGGCAACTCTTTTTCTATTCTATGAATTCTCTCTTTCTATCAATGTATCTTTTGTACTAATTAACTATTCGCTACATTTTCAGTAACAGCCATTTTACTTACTAGTTATTATTAACTTGTTCACTTCGATTTCAACCATCAAACAGATCAAAACGTTCGACTCCATTTTCAATCGATTTATATCTTTGTTATTAGTTATTTATTAAATAAAGCATCATTAATTAAAGCATTATCAAACGCGTGCATATTTTCAATATAAATACACAACACTTACTATGGCATCAGATGCTTCTAAGGTTGTTTGCGTAGCTTCAGAGGGCATCTGTAGTCTTCCTATAACATCAGAAGGCCTTGAAAATTTTCTACATATGTTCTTCCTCATAGTATAAGAGGATATCTGAGGTCTTTTGAATAGCTTAGTAAGGCTTCTTAGGTCCACATATAGCATCAAAAGGTCTCTCAAATGTTCTGTATAGCTTCTGAAGGCCCTTCAGGTCAGTCCCTTATGAAATAAAAAGACCTCTAAGGTCTTCTCTATAGCATCAGAAAACTTTCCAGGTATTCTTATGACATTAGAAGATCTCTGAGGTAGTTTAAATAGCTTTAAAATTCTTCTTATTTCTTCCTATAGCGTCAGAGGGCCCCTGAGGTCTTATACACAGCTTAGGGAGGCCTCTTAAGTTTTCCTATAGCACCAAAAAATAGCATAGAAACTCTACCGATTTCTTCTGAACAGCTGAGAAGGCATTTTAGGCCTCAGAAAGCATATCAGGTCTTTTGTGTAGCTTCGGAAGGCCTCTTGGTCTCCTTATAGCACAAGAATACCTCTCATATTTTCTACATATATTCGGGAAGCATTCTAGGTCCCGTTAAGGCATCAGAATTCCTCCAAAGTCTTCTGCATAGTTTAAGAACTCACAGTGAGCGGCTTGCTGGTGGTCGCATTGTGGAACCTGAGTATGTCGAACGAAATCTTACTTAAATGACCTTGAACCCCGCAGTTTCTGCATCAACCCTCGCATAGCCTTCCTGCTTGCAGAAACAACAATGAAATTTCACAACCTAACTTCACATCGGGCGTTTCCGAAATAACGGAATCAAGTCTGGACCCAATTACAATGAAGACCAACAACGCAAACGATGAAGTTGCAGAACAAGGAGCGAACAACCCTTTCGAACCTATCGAAATAACAAAACGCCCAGGTTTGTAACAGTCTCAATGAGTTTGTTTTCAAAAGAAAAAAGAAAAAGAAAAAACAAGGGCGATCAAAATGGAGACGAAGACGAAACACATATTCATCTTCGAAGAAGATGAAGATCGCAAACAAGCTAAGCGCGATGGACTCGATAGTGGGTGATACGAAAACGTTCCCAACCCCTCATGAATAGTCTTATGAAGGTTCTGACTTTTCCATATACCAACAACTGAGAGAAAACATAAGAAGTTATGTAAGGTCACCTGAGGTATATCAAATGCAAGGCCTCCCAGGTAATTGATATAACCCCCCACCGCGTTTCTTCATATCCCCAGCAGGCCTGTGAGGTCTATTAATGTGTATTTCACCACTTTGTACCCATCATCTATCCAACCCCTCCAGTTTCCTCTCCCCCTACCTATTATTGTACACTTTTCATTTCTATTTCGGTTATACTTTTTTCCTATTAATTTAAATTGTCCATCATTTGATTAGTGAGCAATTTGTGCCAACATAACAGCAACTTACTTTCCAATAGTTGAAATCCTTGTTTTTTAGCGGCTTTTTCATTTTTTCTAAGCCATTTTGTTTCGACGGCCTACATAGTTTCATTTTTTGAACCGAAATGAATTGCAGGCAAATTAGAGATAAAAATCGAGAATCATCATAAACGAGAGGCGGAGAGGGAGAGAGAACAAAATCGTTAACAAATTAAAATTTAATTGCTTTGTATCGTCGAGCTGTTGTGTACAACGAAAATTGACAAAACCAAATTTAATGGTTAGATGGATGCAAGGGTAAGGGTTAGGATGTTGAGTAAGGCCAATATAAGTTGCATTTGATTTACAAAAAAATAATTATATATATTTCTTAAAAAATCCAGAAGGGAATGAAAGCGATGAATCGCTATTCAGAAGCCATCCAAGTTCTTCTTATGACATCAAAAGCCCTCTGAGGTTTTCTGCATAGCTTCAGCATTAGAAGGCCTCATTTCTTTCCACAGCATATTAGGTCTAATTATAGCATCAGAAGGCCTCTGAGGTATTAAGAAAATCTTAAGGAGGCATCTTACGCTTCTTCAGAAATCATCCTACCTATCATCATTATTCTGAAGTGTTCTCAATAGCTTCAGAAGCCACCTAAAGTCTCCTAATGACATCAAAGGGCTCTGAGGTCTTGTGCATAGCTTCAGAAGGTCTCTTAGGTCCCCGTTTAGCACAGGAGGCTCATGAAGTTTTTTCGTGTCTTCACAAAGCATCCTAGGTTTCATTATAGCTAGACAGCGGAATTTTATGCAACCCCTAAATTTCAGTCATTTTGGTGGTTTATTGAGGCCACAACCTTCAAAATACCTAAAAATTTAGGGTATAAAGTTGCATGCCCCCAACGAAGATTTAATACAAAACTTGAAGCCATAACCCTCAAAATATCAAAAATCAGGAGGTACCGGGGGCTATATGAGGAAGTGGACCTATACCGACAAATTTCAGGTGGAAAATTGTATACCCCCAATGAAGACAAAATACCAAATTTCAGTCATTTCGGTGGTATATAGAGGCCACATACTTCAAAATACCGAAAATCGGGAGATACCGTTCCATGGGGGCTATACGAGGACGTGGACCTATACCGACAAATTTCAGGTGGAAAGTTTTATACCCCCAACGAAGACAAAATACCAAATTTCAGTCATTTCGGTGGTATATAGAGGCCACATACTTCAAAATACCGAAAATCCGGAGGTACCGTTCTATGGGGGCTATATGAGGACCTGGACCTATACCGACAAATTTCAGGTGGAAAGTTTTATACCCCCAACGAAGGCAAAATAGCAGGAGGAAAGTTTTATACCCCCAACGAAGACTAAATACCAAATTTCAGTTAATTCGGTGAGATACTGAGGCCACAATTTTCAAAATACCGAAAATTGGGAGGTACCGTTCTATGGGGGCTATATGAAGACGTAGACCTATACCGACAAATTTCAGGAGGAAAGTTTTATACCTCAAACTAAGACCAAATACCAAATTTCAGTCATTTCGGTGGTATATTGAGGCCACAACCTTCAAAATAGCTAAAAGCGGGAAGTACCGTTCTATGGGGGCTATATGAAGATATGAACCTATACCGACAAATTTCAGGAGGAAAGTTTTATACCCCAACGAAGACAAAATACCAAATTTCAGTCATTTCGGTGGGATATTGAGGTCACAACCTTCAAAATACCGAAAATCGGGAGGTACCGTTCTATGGGGGCTATATGAAGACGTGGACCTATGCGTACAAATTTATGGTGTAAAGTTTCATACCCCCAACGAAGACTTAATACAAAATGTCAGCCATTTCAGTGTGATGTTGAGGCCAAAAACCAAATTTAAGTAATTTCGGTGGTATATTGAGGCCACAACCTTCAATATACCAGAAATCGGGAGGTACCGTTCTATGGGGGCTATATGAAGACGTGGACCTAAACCGGCAAATTTCAGGTGGAAAGTTTTATACCCCCAACGAAGACAAAATACCAAATTTCATTTCGGTGGGATATTATGGCCACAACTTTCAAAATACCGAAAATCGGGTGGTACCGTTCTATGGGGCCTATATGAAGACGTGGACCTATTCCGACAAATTTCAGGAGGAAAGTTTTTTTAAAACCAACGAAGACTAAATGCCAAATTTCCATCATTTCGGTGGTATATTGAGGCCACTACCTTCAAAATCGGGAGATACAGTTTTATAGGGGGCTATATGAAAACGTTGACCTATACCGACAAATTTCAGGGGGAAAGTTTTATACCCCAAACGAAGACTTAATACCAAATTTTTTTAGGTCTGCTTATGACTGCAGAAGACCTCTGAGGGTTTCTGCAATGCTTCAGAATGTTTCTTAAGACTCCTTATGACATCGACAGGCCTCTTAGATCTTCTAAATAGCTTCTCCAAAATTGCAGTCGATTCCATATTTTGATTGATAATATGGATTATTTAGGTTAGGTTAGTATTGCCGCGATCAAACTTCGTGCAAACCATTAAGAAAAACGATTTTGTAGGATGCAAAAATATTAATGTATTCGGTGCTAAGATACTATCTAATGACCCAAAATCCATAGGTAGTATCAAACGGAGCGATGGTTGCTGGACTAACTCTGGTCTAGAGACTTTGGATCTGCTGTCAGGGGTTCATTTTCCCGGTTGTGTTGACTTCAACAGAGCCTTGCCAACACCAAGTCACAGTCGAGTCCTAACTGTCGAAGATGAACAGCTGATTGACAGGATAATTAATCACACAAGAATTCAGTGCGCGATCAACAGTTTTCAGCCTTATAAATCTCGGGGACCGGATGGTATAATACCAGCAATGCTGAAGTATGTGGCTGAGCCGGCGCTATCAATCCTGGTAGAAATTTTCAAGGCTTGTTTATTGTTATCGTACAAACCTGGTCTGTGGAAGGAGGTAAAGGTGACCTACATCCCCACAGCGGAGAAGTCAAGTCACACTCTACCAAAGGACTACAGACCAATTAGTCATTCTTCCTTTCTTTTAAAAAACGTTAGAAAGGTTACTGGATCTTGAAATTAGAACACAATTAAACCTCACTAACATCAGCAAATCACAACATGCCTACACTAAAGGCAAATCAGTGGAGACTGCCCTGCATGAGGTGGTCGGGCATGTTAAGAAGCATATGGAAAATTCAGTCTTCACGCTGGTGGCCTTCCTCGATATAGAGGGGGCTTTCAATAACGTGAAGCTTGAATCAATCCACAATGCACTCAGCAACACAGGTATTTCCTCCATTCTTGTGGAATGGAAAAGTAGAATCATCAACTCATGCATAGGAGACAGTTCCGTGAGGAAATCTGTTAACAGAGGCACTCCGTAGGGAGGAGTTCTCTCACCCCTGCTATGGCTTCCGGTAATAAATGAAATACTTGTGTACTTCGACCGGCTGAAAATCAAGGTGGTTGCCTATGCTGATGATGTAGTTGTGCTGATAAGTGGCAAATTACTGCCTACCCTGTCTGAGCTCATGCAAAGAGTCTTAGTACAACTTGCAATCTGGGAACAACGGTCTGGGAGTAAACCCGAAAAAAACAGAGCTTGTACTATTCGCTAAGAAACGCAAAATTCCCAATTTCGAGCCTCCAGTCCTGGACGGGGTGGCCCTGGAACTTTCTACGGAAGCTAAATACCTCGGCACTATTCTGGACCATCGCTTGTCATGGAAAAGAAATGTAGAGGAGCGAACGAAGAAGGGACTCATGGCACTCTACTCCTGTAAGAACTCCACTGGGAAAAGCTGGGGATTGAGACCACAGATCATAACTGGCTGTATGTAACCGTGGTCCTGCCTATACTTACCTATGGTGGACTGATCTGGTGGCAAGCTCTTGGGAACAAAGCTTTACTCTCCAAGTTATCAAGTGCACAAAGAACCACGTCACTGATAATTACCGGATCGATTAAAAGCACTCCTAAAGCTGCTTTAAAGCTATTGGGTTCTGGGTCACAGCAACATTATGGGAAGTGAGGTAGCAGATGAACTGACTCGAGGTGGCTCTAGGTCTATCGACTTATCAGTTGATGAAACCGTTCGGCCACCGATGTGCCACTACATCGCAAACTTCGGGAGATCTTCAATGAGAGCACATCAAAGATGGCTATTGGGACCTGGTTGTAGGGTATCAAATAACGGCTTCTCTCCTCTAACTTGATAAGTTAGGGATGAAAATCGCGGTGGGACTTATAACAGGTCACTACAGAGTGAGATCTCTAACTTCAAAATGGGACGACAGTGGCATTGACTACTGCAGACCATGTGAAGATGCGGAGGAGATAGAGACTGTCGAACATCTGCTTTGTAGGTGTCCCTTGTTGCAAACAAGGAGATACCGAAAACTAGGTAGATATGAGATAGACACTCTGACCTTCCTGTCTAACATAGATCCCATCGTCCAACTCAACTTTGCCAAACATCTATCATGGCAACATCTACCGTTCGGCCACCGATGTGCCACTACATATGCAAACTTCGGGAGATCTTCAATGAGAAAGCACATCAAAGATGGCTATTGGAACCTGGCTGTAGGGTATCCAGGGCAATCTGGCCTGTGGTTTTACGTCGAATAGCGACTTCCCTCCTCTCACTTGATAAGTTAGGGATGAAAATCGTGGTGGGACTTATAACAGGTCACTGCAGAGTGATATCTCTAACTTCAAACTGGGACGACAGTGGCATTGACCACTGCAGACTATGTGAAGATGCGGAGGAGATAGAGACTGTCGAATGTCTGCTTTGTAGGTGCCCCTTGTTGCAAACAAGGAGATACCGAACACTAGGTAGATATGAGACACTCTGACCTTCCTGTCTAACGTAGATCCCATCGTCCTACTCAACTTTGCCAAACATCTATCATGGCTTGGCAAAAGGTCCATAAAAACCAATAGTAATGAGACTCTTTTCACTCTTCCAGAACACTCTCATCTATACCTTGGCATCACTCTCTACATCTCCATCCTATCTGTGCTGCACCATCAACTCAACATCTCCTACACTCACCATCATCTCTCATCACCTCTACTCTATCATCCTCATCTCATAAAACTACATCAACACTCGAAATCTTCAGCAATAGCCCACTCAGGATGAACACAATGGACCAACGGTCTCCGAGTGGAGCAGTCACCTATTCTACTAGATGGCTGCGCATCCTTAAACCTAACCTAACCTAAGCTGGGGAGTGGAACACCTTTCAAAAACGTAATGCTATTTAGTCCAATCTTTGACCTGCTTGAACGGTGGTCATTCTATCCATTGCAAAATATTTCTAAATTGCTTATATTGGCCGCAAGTCAATATATTTGATGTACTGTGCTTAGGTCTGACAAGGTTCCACATTTTTAAAGTTCCGACCAGAAAATATTGTTTAAACTTCTCTTAGCCTCTTTAGACCAATTGTTATGTAGATATATTAATCACTGGCTAGCTACATTAAATTGTATTGGAGCCCTTCTTTGAGTCCTTTAGTCCTAATTTTTTTTTTAAATTGTTAGAAAAGAGCTTTTTTGTTAATTCATTTTTTAAAAACTTCAATTCTCTAATGATTGAATAGCAACCAGCCACCCATCCCATTGGCCAACCTGTCCATGGCATTCATCCACCTCATTTACATCTTTCAATTGATGTGGCTGTCATTGACGTCGCCAGGCTATTTTTTGGACGTAAATGATGAAAAATATTACCGACACTTTATGTCCAGTCCAACATGGACTTGTTGTTGTTCTATTTTTTATTTTTGATCTTCTTCGTCTATATGAGAGGCTAATGCAATTTATGCGAACATATCCTTTGGCCATCAAAAGGACCCCATCATTGAAAGCGTACCAACGACAAAAAAAAAACCAAAACGAACAGTAACGAAAATGAACAACAACTCGCTAACCAACTAAATTGAACAAATGATAAATAATACGTTCGGCAGTAGGAAGGAAGAATGCGAAAATATGCGCGAAAAAAACAGCAAGTAACACCAACAAAACAATAACAACAACAGCAAACTCCGGGACTCATGTGTCCTGTATGGCCAAAAGAAAACATTAGCGCAAAGTTAGAGAACATTTTGGGGGGTGGTGGCAAACAAAAGCGTATATTCCCTGTATTCCGGGCAATGCGAACACAACAAAGTACATCATTTAGACGCGGAATTTTTTATTTGCACCATTCCGTATGCCATACGTCGTCGACGTTTGCTAGTACTTTAGTTTTTTGTACAATTATTTTTGGCAATTTTCATAGAAATTAAAGGAGTTTTTTTCGGCCTCCCAATTTTTTCATGGAAATTATTGGAAGTTGGGGGAGAAGAAGGACTATATGGAACGTTAGTATGGACAAGTACTTTATATGAGAGGAACATTCAGGCCACTGTTGTTGCCGCCGAATGACCATTGGCGCCACCTTTTTAACTCGTTCCATACAGAATTTTAGGCTAAGCAATTTATGAGGACAAGTGGAGATTCCAGAGAGGGCGAGAGTCTAGAGTTAGAGTCACTTCGCATAAATTTGGTTATATAAAAAAAGGAAAATGAATGCTGCTTGAATTAAAAACAGCAATAGATTTTCCATACCTATGCCTAGGTGTTCTGAAAATAGAGCAGAGCACAGTGTGTTCTAGGCAATAAATGGATGATTGAAAACATCTTTGAACAGTCCACTTTTTTAGGGCGTTAAAGAAGTCTTGAACATTTCTGAAACACATCTTCGTTGAAGGGCTTTAAAGGAGGCTAGAAGACTTCTGTAAACAAACCAAGTCACAAGTCCTTAAAGGAGACTTAACAATTTCCTTAACAAATTCACGTTATAAGGAGGCATGTGCAAACATCCCCATATAAAGGACCTCATTAGATCTTCTATTGCTAAGAGAAGACTTGAAGAGCTCCTCTTTTGCCTGTAGAACCCACAAGAGGTCTTCTGTTGCCTAAACTAGACCTCAGAAGGTGTTCTGCTTCCAATAGAAGATATTCTGTCGCCTACAAAGGACCTCAATAGGTCTTCTATTGCTTAGAGAAGACTTAAAAAAGTCTTCTTTTGCCTATACAGACCCCAAGAGGAGGCTAGAAGACTTCAGTAAACAATCCATGTCACAAGTTCTTAAAGGATATTTAACAATTTCCTTAACAAATCTACGTTTTAAGAAGGCATCTGCAAACATCCCCTTACAAAAGACCTCAATAGATCTTCTATTGCTAAGAGAAGATTTGAAGAGTTCCTCTTTTGTCTATAGAACCCTCAAAAGGTCTTCTGTTGCCCAAACTATACCTCAGGAGGTGTTCTGCTGCCAATAGAAAATCAATAAATCTTTCGTTTCCTATAGAAGATTTCTATAGATATTCTGTCGGGTACAAGGGATCTCAATAGGTCTTCTATTGCTAAGAGAGGACTTAAAAAGATCTTCTTTTGCATATGCAAACCCCAAGAGGTCGTCTGTTGCACAAACTAGACGTCAATAGATGTTCCGCTGCCAATAGAAGACCTCAAGAGGTCTTTCGTTTACAATAGAAGTCATCTATATATATATATGCTGTTGCCTACCGAGGACCACCAGCGGTCCTCTGCTGCCTAAAGACGAATTCGAAAAGTCTCCTATTACCTAGATCAAGAGGTCTACTGTTGTCTAGAAAAGGCCTCAAGAGATTCCTTTTCCTAAAGAAGATCTTAAGCGGTCGTCTTTTGCCTGAGGACCTGGGAATTAGTTATGTTGCCTAGAGAAGGTCCCAAAGAATCTGTTATTGCCTAGAGAAGATCTTAAGACGTTCTTTATACCCTCAGCATTTATGATAACGAGGGTATATACACTTTCATACGGGCAAAATGTGCCTCATCGAAATAATGGTTTTAGACCCCAAGTATGTTTGGACGAAATGTGTTTCAGACAATTCGGAGTCGATTTAGCAATGTCCTTCCGCCTGTCTGTCTGGCTGGTGCGCACGATAACTCTCGAACGGATGAAGCGATTTGGTCCAAAATTTGGCTTTCGCAATATTTTGTCCAAACTTAGTTTAAGATCGAAGATGGGTTATATAGGTCCACTCCTTCCGGTACTTCCCCCACAAAAGTTCGAAAATGTTCGGAAAATTTGTGCGCAAGATAACTCTTGAAGGGAATAACCGATTTGATCCATTCTTTGCACATAGTGAAATTTCTACCAGACTTCGATTAGGTTCCAATATGGACTCAATCAGTCCATTCCTTGTGGAACCTCCCACACAAAATTAGGACCTGCTATCGAATTGCTTTGATTTTTGTTGAAGCAACTTGCATTCACTGCCTCATGTACAACATCAAGGCCAAGTCCAGAAAGGTGCAAAAAACCCTATAACACCGTGTGTAGTGGTTGGAGCGCAGTATAACTTTCGAACGGATCTGTCGATTCGGTCCAAAATTTTGCCTTTGTAACATTTTGTCCAAACTTAGTTTAAGTTCGGATATAAGCCATATCGGTTCACTCCTTCAGGTACCTCCCTCACAAAAGTTGAAAAATGTCTGCAAACATTGTGCGCACGATAACTCTTGAAGGGATTGACCCATTTGGCCCATACTTTACCCGCCCTAATATATCTACCAGATATAGATCACGTTCGCATAGGGACTATATTTTTACACTCCTTCAGGTACCTCATACACAAAACTTCGGATAAGTTCACTTTAATATCTGCTCTCGAATCACTTCGATTTATGTTGCAGCATTTTGTATTCGCCATCTCCATTACGACAGTAAAATTTTTTCAGGGGCAAATCCATACTTCTAGAGGAAACAGCCCGAAAGGTGTAAAAAACCCCTATGGCACCCTATGTAGTGGCTGGAGAGCACGAACTGATCAACCGATTTGGTCCCAATTTTGGCTTCGTCATATTTTGTCCAAACTTAGTTTCAGTTCGGAGATAGGCAATATCGGTTCGCAACTTCCGGTACTTCCCCCCAATATTTGAAAACTAAAATGCTATGCACTTTATCTTTTGAACAGGCTGAGGGTATATCTCTGTCGGCAAGGCCGACTGATACTTTTTTACTTGTTTCTTTTAGAAATTCCTAAGAGGACTTCTGTTGTTTCAAGAAAACTTTAAGAGGTCCTATGTTGTCTAAATAAGACCTCAGGATGTCTTCCGTTGTCTTGTTGGAACCCCCAGAAGTGGTATTACAGATGACTTTAAGTCGGCCTTTTTGCCTGAAGAAGTCCACAGAGTTCGTCTTTTGTCTAGCGAAGAAAAGGTCGTAAGTTGCCTCAAGAGGTCGTCTGTTGCCTAACAAAGACCTCATAAGGTCTTCTGTTGCCTAAAGAATATCTTAAAAGGTCGAATGTTGTCTAAAGACCTCAAGAGGTTTTCTGCTGTCTAGAAATGACCTTTACAGGTTGTCTGTTGCTTAGAGAAGGTCCTAATAGGCATTCTATTGCCAAGAGAAGACCTTAAACTGGCATCTTTCCTATAGAAGTTCAAAAGAGGCATTTTGTTGCCTAAAGAAGACTTCCTTCCCTAACCTAGTGGGTCATTTGTTGCCCACAGGCCTCAAGAAGTCTTAGGTTGCCTATAGCAAACCTTCAGAGTGTTTCTGTTTCCTAGAAAACTCTTCAGGAAGTCTTCTGTTGCCTAAACTATTTCTCCAGAGGGTTTCTGATGCTAAGAGAAGACCTCAAAAGGTCTTTCGTTGCCTACAAAAGGCCTTGAGATTTTATGTTGCCTAAAAAATGTTCAAGAAGTATTCAGCTACCAAAGATAGACTAATATATTTTTTTGGCTGGATAATACCTCAAGAGGTATTTTGTTAAGACCCTAAGATGTCATCTGTTACGTTGAGAAGATGGTATCTTGCCTATAGAAGTTGCCTAAAGAAGACTTCCAAAGGCCTTCCGTTACATAGAGAAGATCTTAATAGGTCGTCTGTTGTCTACAGACCTAAACAGGACTTGCAGAAGCTTTCCGTTACCTAGAGAAGCCATCAAGAGGTTGCCTAGAAAAAACCTTAGGAGGTGTTCTGTTGCCTAAAGAAGTCTCCAAGAAATCTTCTGTCGCCTAAACTGGACCTGAAGAGGAATTCTCTTGCATATAGAAGCCCTCAGAGGTTTTCTGATGGCTAAAGAAGACCTCATAAGGAATTCCGCTTCCTAGAGAAGACCTTAATGGGACTTCTGTCGCCTACAGAAGTCTCCAAGAGATCTTTTGTCGCCTAAACTAGATCCCAAGAGATATTATGTTGCCTATAGAAGACCTTAAGACCTTCCGTTGCCTATAAAAGTTCTCAAGAAGTATTCTGCTGTCTAAGATAGATTGCCAGACTTCTGTTACCTGTATAAAACCTGCCTAAAGAATATCTCAAGAGGGTTTCTACTGCCCAAAGAAAAAATCTATAAACAATCAGGAGGTTTTATGTTGCAAAAGACACCTCAAGGTATTTTGCTGCATAAAGAAGAAATCAAGAGGTCTTATGTTGCCTATAGAAAACCTTAAAGGATCTTCTGTTGCCTATAGACTACCTCAAGACATCTTCTGTTTCCTAAAAAGTCCTTAAGAGGTCTCCTGCTACCCAAATAGGATCTCAAGAGGTTTTCTATTGTCTAGAGGAAAAGTCCAGAGATCGTTTGATTTTTATAGAAAACCTCAAATAAATATAAGACCTACGAGGGAATATAGGACCCTCGTAGGTCTTATATTTATTATAGAAGACCTTAAGAGGTCTCTGTTGCCTATAGAAGGCCCCAGGAAGTCTTATGTTGCTCAAGATGTATTCTGTTGCCTAGAGTAGACCCCAATAGCACTTTTGTCGCCTATAGAAGACCTCAAGATGTCTTCTGTGACCTAGAGAATACCTTAAAAGAACTTATATTGCATAAAGGAGACCTTAAGAGGTCTTCTGTTGCCTAGAGAAGACACAAGAAGTCATATGTTGCCTAAAGAAGATTTCCAAAGGTCTTCTGCTGCATAAAGGGAGGTCTTCCGTTGTCTAGAGGAAGCCAGAAGAGGTCCTCTGTTTCCAAGAGAATTCTTCAATAGCTCTTTTAAAAATAGAAGACCTCAAGAAGTCTTCTGTTGCGTAAATCGACGTCCAGAGGTGTCCTGTTGCCTTAAGCAGACTTCCACAGGTCTTCTGTTGCCGAGAAAAGACCTCAAGAAGTTTTTGCTTGCCTAAAGGAGACTCCATAATGTCTGTGTTACCTAAAGAAGAACTCAAGAAGTCATATGTTGTCTAGAGAAGAATTCTAGAGGTCTTGTGTTACCTAGACAAGGTTTCGAAAGTCCAGCTGTTGCCTAAAGAAAACATCCAGATGTCGTTTGTTGCCTAAAATATACATCAAGAGGGATTTTGTTTCCTAGAGGAGACCTCAAGAAGTACCGGTTGTCTAGATTTGTTTTTAAGAGGTCTTCAGTTGCCTAGAGGAGATCCCAAGAGTTCTTCTGTTGCCTATAGAAGACCTTTAGACGTTACCTGTAGCCTAACGAAAATCTCAAGAAGTATTTTCTAAAGAAAACCTCTGGGCGTTTCCTGCTGCCTATAAAATACTTCCAGAAGTCTTCTGTTGTCAAGAGAATCCATTCAGAAGTCTTAACTCAACAGGCATTCTGCTGTCTAAAGAAGACATCCAGAGGCCTTTTGTTGCCTTAACAAGGATTTTATGAGGTCTCCTCTTACCTAGAGAAGACCTTCAAGAAGTCTTCGGTTTCCTATGGGAGAGCCCAAGAGGTCTTTTGTTAAATAGAGGAGACTCAAGCAGTCTTGTGTGACCTAGCATAGCACAGAGGTCTTCTGTAGTGCGATTCTCTAACACATTTTTTGAGTTACCGACAAAAATCGGACAAATTAAAACGCAAAATTATGAACGAAAAGTTCAAATAAAAGTTGACAACACTATTGCTATCGGTAGAACTTTACGACTGCTTTTTATTCATCGCTAACTTAACGAAAAATATCGGTAATTACCGAAATTATAAGCAATTTAATTTTACCGACTATTGTCGGTAACTTAAAAAATGAGTTAGAGAATCGCACTACTGATCACTAAAATATACCTCAAGAAGTCTTCTGTTACTTATAGAAGACCTCAAGACGTTTTCCGTTATTTAACGAAGTTCTCAACAGGTATTTGCTAAAGAAGACCTCAAGACAACATCTGTTGGTTAAAAAAAACCTCTGCTGCTTGTATAGAACAGGTCTCATGTTACATAAAGAAGGTTTCCAGAGGTCTTCAGTTTTCTAGAGAAGCCCTTAAGAATTCTTATGTTGCCTATGGAAGATCTGAAGAGGCATTCTGTTGCCTAATGGAGACTTTTAGAGCTCTTCTGTTGCCGAAAAAAGTCGTCAAGAAGTTTTCTCTGGCCTTGGTAAGACATTAGGAGGTCCTTTGTTGCCTAAAGACCTCAAAAGGTATTCTGTTGCCAAAAGAATAACTAATGAGTTCTTCTGTTGCCTATAAAAGACCTCATAGATCTTTCGTGTTCTATAGAAACCTCAAGAAGTGCTCTGTTACCTTATGATAGCGTCGTCGGCTCTTCTGTTGCCCAGGAGATTTTCTGTTGCCCAAGTGGTATTTTCTTCTCTGGAGAAGACATAATGAGGACTTCTGTTGTTAATAGAACACTTTTTGCCAAAAAATACCTCAAGAGGAATTTGTTTGCTAAGACGAGACCCTGAAGAGGTCTTCTGTTTCCTAGAGAGGTCCTCAAGAGGCCTTCTGTTGCCTAGGGCAGACATTATTAATTCGTATGTTGTCTAAAGACCTCCAGAGGTATTATGTTGCCTTCTGTTGTCTGTAGAAGAATCTATGGGCCTGCATTTACATGAAATAATAAGCTTGAAACCTTGTGCTTAAATTGTATCTATTCACTGTGTTTTCCTTCTATGGTTTGAGCGATTTTTTTCTCTCAATCCTCTTCCATACATAATCAGTGAAAAATTGCCCAAATAATGTTAAAACAAAAAATACATACGCGTAACTACAAAACAAGGAACCAGGACATGCGAAAAAAACCTAAAACACATTACATTTGGACAGGTCCACAAAAAAACTTCAAATATAACGCATGACATATCCATCATGAGGCCATAGACAGGTGAAACACCACAACATCGATGTACGTGTAAGAATCTATGTGTATGTCTGCCTGCGGTAATTCTAAAGCCGTGTATTATAATGATTTGGCTGATTGCTACTTTTTCTGTTGTTTTTTCATTTCAAATCGCCTGGACCACGTGTTTCGTGAGTTTCAAAGATTTATGAATTTTTATTACTTTAATTTTTTGGTATTTAACAAAATTTTATTTGAAATGTATTTGACTGCAATTGATCTGTTTTGTTTGGCTACGCTTAGGGCGATTGCACTTCAATGCCCTGCCAAGGGGTTATTTTTTCTGTGACCATATGTTGTTGGTGGTTTTGTTTGAAAATTGCATTTTTCGCTTATTGTGAATGCTGCTGGTTTTGTCGCCTGCCACATGTTTATTTGCTGCATCAAACAGAATGTGGTGACCTCACATTTTTGGTTAGGAGTTTTGTTTGTTCCAACAATTGCGGTTAACGGAAAAACTGGGAAAAAGGAACTGGGGGGATTTTTTCTTTTTGTGGGTGTTTCGTTTGAAAATATGCTAAAAGGAAATAAAGTAAAGGCTTATTGTGATCTCTAAGAAATCCTAGGAGGCCCCTATTTCCCTTACCTGGATTATAAGAAACATTCCTAGACTTTTGAAGAATCAATGGAACGTTGTAGACTATCTTTGGCGAACGAAGAATTATTGGACGCTATTGTTAGTCTTTAAATCATTTTCATAATCTGTAAGGAAAATATACTTAAAGGAAGAAATAAAGTAAAGACTTATTGTGATCTCTAAGAAATCCTCAGAGGCCCCTATTTCCCTTACCTGGATTATAAGGAACATTCCTAGACTTTTGAAGAATCAATGGAACGTTGTAGACTATCTTTGGGGAACGAAGAATTATTGGACGCTATTGTTAGTCTTTAAATCATTTTCATAATCTGTAAGGCTATGATGTTCATTCTGTATTATGTAACACCTCAAGAGGTCTTCTGCTGACTATGATAGACCTCAAGAAGTATTTTGTTGCCTAAAGAGGTCTTCTGTTTCCTAAAAAGTCCTCAAGAGGTCTCCCGCTGCCCAAATAGGACCTCAAGAGGTTTCCTTTAGTCTAGTGGAAAAGTCCAGAGATCGTTTGATATTTATAGAAAACCTCAAATTGTGTTATATTGCCTTGAATGTCTTATGTTTATTATAGAAGGCCTTTAGAGGACTCTGTTGCCTATAGAAGGCCTCAGGAAGCTTTCTGTCGCTTAGAGACGATCTCAAGAGGTCTTCTGTTGCCTATTGAAGACCTCAAGAGGTATTCTGTGGACCTTAAAAGAGACCTCAAGAGGTCTGCTGTTGTCTAGGTGAGACCCAAAACGATCTTATGTTGCCTAAAGAAAACTTCCAGAGGTCTTCTGTTGCATAAAGGGAGGTCTTCCGTTGTCTAGAGGAGGCCAGAAGAGGTCCTCTCTTTCCAAGAGAAGTCTTCAATAGCTCTTTTGCCTATAGAAGACGTCAAGAGGCCTTCTGTTGCACAAATCAACGTCCAGAGGTGTCCTGTTACCTTAAGCAGACTTCCACAGGTCCTCTGTTGCCGAGAAAAGACCTCATGAGGTCTTCTGCCTCCTGAAGAAGACCGCAAAAGGTCTTCTGTTGTCTGAAGAAAACCTCAACAGGTCTTCTGTTGTCTGAAGAAAACCTCAACAGGTCTTCCTATGGTGCCACAATGAGATGTCAAGAGTCCATCTGTTGCTAAGAAACTGCCACAAATGGTCATGCGTTTTCTAAAGTATATCTCAAGAGGTCTTTGCTTGCCTAGAGGCGACTCCATAATGTCTCTGTTACCTAGAGAAGAACTCAAGAAGTCTTATGTTGTCTAGAGAAGAATTCTAGAGGTCTTGTGTTACCTAGACAAGGCTTCGAAAGGCCATCTGTTGCCCAAAGAAAACTTCCAGAGGTCGTCTGTTGCCTAAAATATACCTCAAGAGGATCTTCTGCGACTAGAAGCGACTCCATAATGTCTCTGTTACCTAGAGAAGAACTCAAGAACGCATGTGTTGTCTAGAGAAGAATTCTAGAGGTCTTGTGTTACCTAGACAAGGCTTCGAAAGGCCATCTGTTGCCTAAAGAAAACTTCCAGAGGTCGTCTGTTGCCTAAAATATACCTCAAGAGGGATTTTGTTTCTTAGAGGAGACCTCAAGAAGTCCCGGTTGTCTAGATGTGTTTTTAAGAGATCTTCTGTTGCCTACAGTGAACCTAAATAGGTATTGTGTTAGCTATAGAAGACCACCAAAGGTCCTGGAAACCTCAAGAGGTATTTGTTTGCCTATAGAAGACCTCAAGAGGTCTTCAGTTGCCTAAGAAGACATTTAGAAGTCGTCTGTTGCCTATGGAAGACCACAAGAGGACTTCTTTTGCCTATAGTAAACCTCAAGAAGTATTTTGGTCGCTATAGAAGACCATCAAACGTCCTCTGTAAACCTTAGGAGATATTTTATTTCTGCAGAAGACCTCAGGAGGTTGCCTAAGAATACCTTTAGAGGTCGTCTGTTGCCTGTGGAAGACCACGAGAGGATTTTTTGTCGACAGTAAACCTCAGGAGGTATTGTGTTATGTATAGAAGACCTCTGTAAACCTCAAAAGGTATTTGTTTGCCTATAGAAACCTTAAGAGGTCTTCAGTTGCCTAAGAAGGCCTTTAGAGGAGAGGTTAATGGACAAGTCTTGGAAAAGAGCAACTAAGAGGATTTTCTTTTTGTGGGTGGATGGATTTGAAATAAGCTACAAAGAATAAAAATAAAGTGAAGGCTTACCTATATAAGATTTAAGATGTATTTTGTTGCCTATAGAACCCCTCAAGAGGCCTTCTGTTGCCTATAGTAGACCTCAAGAATTCTTACGTTACCTATAGTAAACCTCAGAAGGTATTGTTTTGCCTATAGAAGACAATTAGAGGTCTTCTGTTTCAAATGGAACGCCTCAGGAGGCCCCCCCTGTTGCCTCTAGGAAAAATTTTATATGTTTTTGTTGCCCATAAAACCACGCAAGATGTCTTCTGCTGCTTATAGAAAACCTTTGATGATCTTCTGTTGTCTACAGAACGCCTTAGTAGGCCTTCTGTTGCTAAGTAAGTAGCTGGCCCATTACAGAAAAGATCTCCAATTCTCTCTGTTTGGTGTTTCGCTTTTTGGAATACCGCGTCTTTCCATCTCTTTTTCCACTTGTTCGCTCCATCGAAGCCTTGGCCTGCCAGTTCGGCGTGTACCGCCATCTGGTCCGTATTTAAACGCCTTTTAGCGGGTTCATCATCGCTCATTCTTATGATATGGTCTAGCCAACGTAATCGTTGCATCTCGATACGTTTATCTATACTGATGTCGTTGTATAGCAGATACAAGTCGTGGTTCATACGACGTCGATCGCAGATTGGCCAGTAGATCTTTCGAAGAATTTTTCCCTCAAACACTCCAAGCACTGCCTTATCTGCTTGCGCAAGTGCCCAGGCTTCGGAACCATACATTAGCACATATAGTTTTGTAAAGCGTTGTTTTTGTTTGACGAGATATGGCCTTGTTTTTAAACTGCTTACTTAAGTCAAAGTAGCATCTGTTGGCCAACACAATTCTTCTCTTTATTTCACAAGTGATGTTGTTTGTTGTGTTTATGGCGGTGCCGAGGTAGACCAAGTCTACCTCAAAATTATAGGAACCAACTTCCACTGTTGGTCTTAGCTTTGTGGGCGCATTGCACGTCGACACCATCAACTTTGTCTTTTCACCGTCTACTGCCAGACACACTTTTGCTGATTCTCCTTCGAACTTCTTAAAGGTATCAGTTACTTCCTTTACTGATCGTCCCATGATGTCAATGTCATCAGCATTCTGGGATTGGATCTGTGATATCTTCGTCGACTTCGCTACTATTTGTTGGTAACCAATAGTAGCGAAGTCGACGAAGATATCAGATTTGGAAAAAATGCTCTTTCCATATCCTTAGCACACTATCTGTATCCGATACCAGATTACCTTGCTGGTCTCTACCGGAGGATGTGCCAGTTCCAAAGCTATCAGTTTGATCATTTCACTCTTTGGTAGAATTTTCGGACTTCATTCTGTCTCCTGTACATCTCGATTTGTTCAGACTCCCGCTTTTCAATCTCTCTCTTTTTCCTGCGGAAAAGATGTTTCTCCTCTATCCTTTTCTCCCGATACCTCTCTCGTGCGCTACGCGTTGCTACAGATTGTAAAGTAGCCCTATATGCCGCATTTTTCCCTTCGGTAGCAGCACGACACTCCTGGCCATTCCATGAATTCCTTGGTGGAGGTCTCTGGTATCCAAGTACTGATTTTGCGGCTGTTTGCATGGAGTGGGTAATGTTTTGCCATTGTCCTGATATGTTATCGGGACGAGGAGTGCTTTGATTAAGCAGTTGGGCCAGTTGAGTGGAATACTCGTATGCTGTGGCTATCTGTTGTGATTGCAGCTTACCGATGTCCAACTCCCGTGTTGTGTCTGTTCGCACTTTGTTTTCTACGTTTAATCTAGTACGTACATTTGTAGCAGTGGTCCGAGTCTATGTTTGCTCCTCGCAACGAACGAACATCCAACACGCTTGATGAATGTCTCCCATCTATCACAACGTGATCAATTTGATTTTTTGTTTTCTGATCCGGAGACAGCCAGGTGCCCTTACGAATATCGAGATGCTTAAATCTGGTGCTGCTAACTACCATGTTTTTTTGCCGCAGCAAAGTCTATCAGCCTCATTCCGTTATCAGATGTTTCACTGTGGAGACTGAATTTCCCGACTGTTGGGCCAAAAATATTCTCCTTTCCAATTTTGTCATTAAAATCGCCTAGAATAATTTGAATGTCATGGGCAGGACAACGGTCGTATGTTTCTTCTAAGCGCTCATAGAATATATCTTTGGTCTGTTCGTCTTTGTCTTCGCATGAGCGCAGATAATGCTAATGTTCAAGAATTTTGCTTTTATCCGTATTGTAGCAAGTCTTTCATTCAACACAGTGAAGCTGCAGACCAGATGTTTTAACTTCCGACTAACTACAAATCCGCAGCCAAACTCATGCTTTGTGTCATGTCAGCTATATACAGTGCGTCACCTTTAGGTGTTGTTGTGACGCCTTTCCCAATCCATCGTATTTCCTGTATGGCAGTAATGTCGGCCTTGTACTTTTCAAGTACATCTGACAATGTGTAAACCGCACCTTCTCTATAAAGAGTGCGAACATTCCAGGTGCAGATTCACAGATCATGGTCCTTAAAACGTTTGTGTCGGTCGTCAACTTTAGAGGGGCTTGTTTTTCATAGTAGTCTGTTTTTTTCTAGGGGTGGGTTACTAACCCGACGCCCAAACCCAAGTTTTTAACGTTGTTATGGGTGAACGTGCGGCACATGTTAGCTCACTACCTTTAACGGGTGTTAAAGGTAGCTCCACAGGTGAAACCACGGGGTGGTCAGTGTCCATTTGAAATGAAAGAGGGACCAAGATAGATCCTGGATCCATGTTAAAGCCGGTCAGGACCGTTACTTTCATCCCCTACGTTGCCTATAGAAGAATTTTAGAGGTCTTTTATTGCCCACAGAACTGCTCAAGAAGTCTTCTGTTGCCTATACATAGTAGAAAAAGTTCAACTTCAATTCCAACCCATTCTTGTGTGAGATAATTTCATGTGATATCCTTCTTTTCTATATATCTTTTTTAAGTGTTTATTTTTTATTACAATATTAATATCAATTTATATAAAATTTATTTAAAAAAACTCTCAATACATAAAAGCTACACAATTTAAAGTCATATCGAACTTTCAACGAAAGAGCCACACAATTTAATTTCGTTGCCTGTTTCAGTTTCGTTCTTTTTTTCTTCTTCTTCATCTTCAATTTTTTGTTATTATTGAAGCAACAAACTTAATTAGTGTTCAATCAACAATAAACTTTTAACTTGACCATAACTTTTAAGTAAATTTTTGCAAAATACACACACCCACACACACAAACGCCTGAACACTTAAACACATGTACATCATCTAAAACGTCTTTAGCATACAAAGAAGTTATGCTTGTAAAAATATAAGTGAAGTGTTGTTGTCCATTGGACAGGGTTCAAATGGCTATAGTAACGCCATTGCGGCCGTCCAAAGCAGCAGCAACAGCAGAAATTGCTTTGGGGTGAGACAAAGAAATTTTCTTGTGGTCATCTAGAGTTTCTTGGAAAATATTTTCGAGAAATTTTTCTAATATGATTTTTATATTTTCAAATATATTGTTTTGTTGCTGTTGTTGTTATTATTTTTTCTTTTTAGTCATATTGAATGAACAGATTCAATAAATTTGTAAAAAGGGGATGTTAAAGGGAAATGACGGATATTTATGGAAACTGTCTAGAGAAAGCTCAAAAGGTTTTATGTTGCTGTTCAGTTGGCCACAGAAGACCTCAAGAGGACTATTGTTGCATATAGAAGACTTTATAGGTCTTCTGTTGACTTTCGAAAATCTCAAGTGGTCTTTTGTTGCCCATAGAAGACTTTACTATATCTTTTGTTGACTATAAAAGATCTAAACAGGTCTTCTGTTGTCTGATGAAGGCCTCAAGAAGTCTTCTTTTGTCTATAGAAATCCTGAAGAGGTCTTATGTTGCCTATAAAAAACCTCAGAGCTCTACTGTATAAAGCAAACCGCCGAGTTCTACTGTTGTCTTAAGAACAGGCATCCAGTTGACTGTAGAAGACCTCAAGAAAACATTTTTGCCTCTAGAAGACCTCAAGAGGTTTTTCGTTGGCCAAAGAAGTCCTTAAGAGGTCTTCTGTTGCCTAAGAAGATCTCAATAGGTCTTCTTTTGCCGAAAGAATATTTCAAGAAGTCTAATTTTACCTATAGAAGTCCTCAAGAGGTCTTCTTTTGGCTAAAGAAGACATCAAGAGGAATTATATTGCCTGTGGAACCTCTAAGGAGTTCCTGTTACCTACAGATTGCTTCAGGACTTCTTATGTTGCCTATAAAACCCTCAATAAATCTTCTATTACTTCTAAAAGAGCTCTAGAAGCCTTCGAAAAGACCTCTAGAAGTATACTGTTGCTTACGAAGTCCTCAAAGGTCTTCTGTTGCCTAAAGATGACATAAAAAAGTTCTCTGTTGTCTAAGGGAGACCTCAGGAGGTCTGGTGTTATCTACAGAAGAACTCAAGAGGTCGACAGTTGTGTACAGAAGACCTCAATTTTTTGTTCAGAGGCCAATAGAAGACATCAATTTATCCTTTGTTGACTATAAAAGATTCAACAGGTCTTCTGTTGTCAAAGAAAGGCCTCAAGAAGTATTCTTTTGCCTATATAAATCCTGAAGAGGTCTTATGTTGCCTATAAGACGGCTTAAGTCTTCTGTTGCCTATAAAAAACCTCAGAGCTCTACTGTATGAAGCACACCGCAGAGTTCTACTGTTGTCTTAAGAACACTTCAAGAGGCATCCCGTTGGCTATAGAAGACCTCAGAGAACATTTTTGCCTCTAGAAGATCTCAAGAGCTTTTCTTTGGCCAAAGAAGTCCTTAAGAGATCTTCTGTTGGCTATGAAGCCCTTAATTGGTCTTCTGTTGCCGAAAGAATATTTCAAGAAGTCTTATTTTGCCTATAGAAGTCCTCAAGAGGTCTTCTTTTGCCTAAAGAAGACATCAAGAAGAATGATATTGCCTATGGAACTTCTAAAGATTTTCTGTTACCTGTAGATTGCCTCAGGACTTCTTCTGTTGCCTATAAAACCCTCGACATATCTTCTATTGCCTATAAAAGAACTCTAACGGTCTTCGAAATCCAGTTGGCTATAGTTGGTTATGGAAGACCTCGAGAGAACATTTTTGCCTCTGGAGAAGCTCTTAAGAGATCTTCTGTTGCCTCAGAAGACCTCAATTGGTCTTCTGTTGCCGAAAGAATATTTCAAGAAGTCTTATTTTGCATATAGAAATCCTTAAGAGGTCTTGTCTTGCCTAAGGAAGACATCAAGAAGAATTATATTGCCCCTGGAACCCATAAAGAGTTACTGTTACCTATGGATTGCCTCAGGACATCTTCTGTTGCCTATAAAACAATCCATAAATCTTCTATTGCTTATAAAAGAACTCTAGGAGTCTTCGAAAAGACATCTAGAAGTCTACTGTTGTTTACGAAGTCCTCAAAGAACTTCTGTTGCCTAAAGATTACATCAAAAAGTCCACTGTTGTCTAAGGGAGACCTCAGGAGGTCTTCTATTGTCTAAAGAAGAACACAAGAGTTCTACAGTTGGTTACAGAAGACCTCAGAGGTCTGTTTTGCATAAGAAAACCTAGGGATGTCTTCTGTTGATTAAAAAGAACTTAAGAGGAATAATTTCACCTTCTGTTGTCTAAAGAAAACATTAGAAAGTCTTCAGTTGTCTAAGGAAGACCTCAAGAAGTCCTTTGTTGTCTTTAGGAGACCTCAAGAGGTTCTTTGTTGCCTATAGAAGACTTCAGTATACAAAAGACCGCAACAGGTCTTCTGTTGTCTAATGAATATTCACAGAAGTCTTTTTGGAACAGATTGAATGTTTGGAGTGGATTCGGATCGATCTCAAATTTTTAACACAGGTAGGGCTTGGAGTGCTGATTACGCCAATATATATATATAGATCCATACTTCCCGAGTTATAGGCTCCGAAAGTTCAAAAATCCCTTGGTTTTAACGATAAGTTTAGTTTAAATCGAAATTTTTTCATATATAACCGACCTTCGGCCGGGGATTTAAGACTTTCTCGTATGGACAGGAACAAACCTCGGCTAACGCGAACACATTTTCCCTTAAATCGATTTTTTTATCATCGCTCCGAATCCAGTCCGTATATTCAACTTATGACGTCTTTTTTCAAAGAAATCCTATAAAAGGGCTTAGGAAGTCTTATATTGCCAAAAGAAGACATCATGAAGTCTTCAGTTAGCTAATGTATACCTCAAGAGCTCCTTTGTTACCTAGAGAAGACGGAAAAAAGTCTACTGTTGTCTAAAGAATTCCTTAAAATGTCTTCTGTGGCCTTCAAAAGGACTTCAAGAGGTTGTTGCCTAAAGAAGACTTCCCGAGGTATTCCGTTGCATTAAGAAGACCGCACAAGATGTTCTGTTGTTTACAGAGGACGTCAAGGGATATTATGATGCTTAAGAAGACCTTAGGAAATTTTCTGTTGTCAATAGATTACCTCAAGAAGCCTCCTAGTGTCTGCAGAATCCTCAAACGGTCTTTTGTTGCCTACAACATCTCAAGAGGACTTTTGTTTTCTGTAGACGATTTCAAGAAGTCCTTTGTTGGCCAACCGAAACCTCAATATATCCTTTGTATGCCATAAAAGACCTCAACAGGTCTTCTGTTGTCTAAGGAAGTTCTCAAGGAGTGTTCTTTTGTCTATCCAAGTCCTCAAGAGGTATCCTGTTGCACAAATGAAGACCTCAATATGACTTCCGCTGCTTAAAAAATACCTTAAGTGTGTCAAAGAAGTCCTTAAAATGTCCTCTATTACTTATATAAGTCCCCAAGAGGTCTTCTTTGATATACAGAAGTCTTCAAGAGATCTCCTGTTGCCTAAAGAAGACCTCAAGAGATCTTATGTTGCCTGCAGTAGACTTCAGAAGGTCTTCTGTTGCCTAAAGAAGACCTGCAGATTCGTTTGTAGACCTAAAGACGTCTACTATTTCCTTAGAAGACCTCAAGCGGTTTTCTGTTGCCTCACCAAGATCTGGAATGGTCTTCTGTTGACTACGGAAGACTTCAAGATGTGTTGTGTTGCCTCTAGAAGGTCTCAAGAGGTTTTCTGTTGCCTAATTATATCTCAAGAGGTTTTATGTTGCCTGTAGTAGACTTCAGGAGGTCTTCTGTTGCCAAAAGAAGACCAGCAGATTCGTTTGTAGACCTCAAGACGTCTTCTTTTTCCTTAAAAGACCTTAAGCGGTTTTCTGTTACCTCTAGAAGACATCAAGAGTTTTTCTGTTGCCTAAAGTAGATCTCACGAGAAGGTCTTCTGTTGCCTAAAGAAGACCTGCAGATTATTCTGTAGACCTCAATACGTCCTCTGTTTCCTAAGAAGACCTCAAGTGGTCTTCTGTTGCCTTTAGAAGGCCTCAAGAGGTTTTCTGTTGCCTAAGGTAGATCTCAAGAGGTCTTGTGTTACCTGAAGTAAACGTCAGGAGATCTTCTGTTGCCTAAAGAAGACTTGCAGATTCTTTTGTAGTCCTCAAGGGGTCTTCTGTTGCCTCTAGAATACTTCAAGAGTTTTTCTGTTGCCTAAAGTAGATCTCAAGATGTTTCAAGGTTTGCAGTTAGGTTACCAACTGTATTAGAACGGAGCCTCATTGAACACCTGCGCGCCTCACTGTAGTATAGACTTAGTTGACAAGTCCTTGCCATGGTACTGGAGGGCTATGCAATGGTCGACCTCCATTCCCCCACTAATCAATGACACATGGATCTGAACTTTTTTTAAAAATAAAACAAAAACCCCAAAAAACCCAAAACCCAATGATGACAACAAAACCGCAACGCCCATGGACTATGATACGACCACGACCATATCTGACGAGATTCAACATACGGTTGACAGGACAACATCTTCGGGAGGGGACGGACTAGTTCCAGCTGCAGTTTCAGATAAACTGTCCTTGGATTCAGCGGAAACTACAAAACCTGCGGACACGGGATCACCATTAACCTGGGGTATCTGTACATCGGCCGAAGCCGATAGGCCAAACCTGCAGAGACAAAATGCCTCTGTGGAGGAAACAACGACCAAAGCTTTGGACGACAAAGTTCCCACCACCTCCAGCATAACTGCAGATCGATTGGCAAAAGATAAGGGGGTTATCGAAGGTCCTTGCACTGCCTTAAGAAGTGCATCGGCAGGGAACCTTCGACTATTTCGGTGAGGGACTGCAAATTAATCAAAATCAATCCCAAGGCGGTGAGCAAATACGAGAAAAAGTATCCTCACCTACCTAAGAGAAATCCTGAGATTGATAGGCTCTCCCTCATCCAGATGATCGATACGATCTTGCAGTCGTCAACGCCATCATCTACTCCCACTACCTGTAAAGGTCAAACCACGAGGGATGGTGACTTGACTCAGCTCCCAGAGAAGCCATCATTGTCAGGAGAGAGGCCCCAAAACTCAGAGGAGGAGAGAACTGGGATGCCTGTCCCGGCTACGGTCCCTACACCTGGGTGCGTGGCACCTTCCAACCACTCTTCATAGAACAACCCGGTGAAGAGGGTTAGATCCACGGAGGAACAACACCCTAAGGCCAAGAGACCCATCCCGAGACAGGACTCAAAGCCATCCACCTCCTCTGCCCGTCACCAAATGAACGAGAGCGAGAAGTCAACTGCTACTAAGGCAGCCTCTCAGGCCAACTTGAGTTACAAGGTGACTCCCCGCTCTTCTCCCAAGAGTAGCGGGAGGGGAAAAAGGAAGACGGACAGACCTGATCCTAAAGACAGGATCAGTGACAAACACTGGCAGCTGATTGAGAATCAGCTGCGAGAGATAGTGTTTGTAGGTGAAGGCGAGCCTCCCAAGCACACACACTTCGGCAGTGCTGCTCCTTTCAGAGGCATCAAGATCATCTGCTGTGAGAACAAGTAATAGTTAAACTTCCTTGTTAGCACAATAGATTGACCCAACAAGGATACTGACAATAACTCAGGAAGTCTTCTTTTGCCTATAGAAGACCTCCAAATTTTACTTTAGTTTTTTTAGGTCCTCAAAACGTCTTCAGTTGATTTTAGGTGACCTCAAGATATTTTCAGTTTACTACGGATGACCTCAAGAGGTTTGATGTCTATAGAAATATGATCCCAAGATGTCTCCTGTTGCATATCTCCGTGGTCTTCCGTGGCCCATAGAAAACTTCGGGAGGTTTTCTGTTTCCCACAGGAGACTTCAAATGGTCTTTTGTTGTCTATAGCAGATATCAAGAGATCCTCTGTTACCTAACGAAGACTTGAAGTAAACTTCTGTTGCCTATAGAAGACTTCAAGAGATTTTCTGTTGTATAAAGAAGACCTCGTGTGATCTACTCTTGCTTAGGGAAGTCCTTAGGAGGTCTTCATTTGCCTATAGACGACCTGCAGATTCGTTTGTAGAACTCAAGACGTCTTCTATTTCCTTAGAAGACCTCAAGCGGTTTTCTGTTGCCTCTAGAAGACCACAAGAGTTTTTCTGGTGCCTAAAGTAGATCTCAAGAGGTCTTGTCTAACAGGAAGTAGACTTCAGGAGACCTTATGTTGCCTAAAGAAGACCAGCGGAAATTTGTGTAGACCTCAAGACGTATTCTGTTACCTAAAGAAGACCTCAAGAGATCTTCAGTTGCTTAAGGAAGTCCTCAGGAGGTCTTACGTTGCCTATAGACGACCTCAAGAGGTCTTATAATGCCGATATAATCAAGAGGCCTTCTGATGCCTATAGTCAACTTCAAGATTTCTTCTGTTGCCTATAGAAGACTTCAAGAAGTCTCCTGTTACCCACATAAAACTTAAAAAAGTATTTTGATGCATATAGAAGACCTCGAAAGATGTTATGTTATCTACAGAAGCCCTCAAGAGGTATTTTATTGCATGTAGAAAGTCTGAAAAGTCCTTCTGTTGTCCATACGGGACTTCATGGGGTCTTCTTATCTCTACAGAATACCTCAAGAGATCCTCCGTTGACCATAGAAGAATTTAAGAATACTTCAAGGGGTCTTCTTTTGCCTGTACGAGGGGTACTAAAAACCTTCTGGCATAGGCAACTAGCAGTGTCGCCAGGTGTCATTTGACATTTTTTTTGGAAAGTTTGACAGTTTTTAGCCCAGGCGTACTCAGGTCAGTCTGACATATGACCATGTGTTGGGTTGTTTACAGTGACATGAAAAAATTACTTTGCGAAAAAAATGGTATTTGCTTGTGACCATTTTCGTCAAATAATTTTTCACAAATTTCGACGTGGACAATCACGGCAAGAGTGCATCGATCAAACTTAACTTTGTATGTCGATAAAGGACCATCCCATAGGGCTATGAAAAACTGGTTCAATGAATTCAATCGCGGCGGACACTCGCTAAAAAACGAAGGTTGTTAGGGTCGTCCAAAAACGCCATTGTATCAGAAAAAAATTAAGCCGTGCGTTAAATACCGTAAGATAGAGACATCTTTGGGCATTTCTTCCACCAACTAACATTCGATATTGCATGAACACCTGGTCGCTAAAATTTATTTTTCTAGCTAGATCCAGCAAAATTGGTCAATTGCTCAAAAAAAGCTCTCGTGGATTAGTGCAAAAAAATTGTGAATAAAAACAATCGCGGTGCTTCAAACCGCATTTATAGGATCGTCAAAGATGACGAATCTTGGATCTATACTTAGAAGCCCGAAACAAAACAGGAATCGACTGTCTGGGTCTTCGAAAGCGAGCCAAATCCAACGAAAGTTGTTCATGGAATAAGACGTTCGAAGCAAATGTTCGCCTGTTTTCGGCAAAACTGACCACTGACCGTGTGGCGACTCTACGGCTTCAGAAATGTAGAACGGTTAATTCTGAGCATTACAATACAATTTGTTTGACTGAAGTCTCCTGAGAAACTCGAAAAACCAACAAGAGAAGACGAATCGTTCTGCATCATGACAATGCGAGCTCTCACACATCAATTCAAACCAGCGTCTGTTTGACCTGACAAAACGTGGAATTGATGGGTCATACACCGTAAAGCCCCGACTGGGGATCCAGTGATTTCATTTGATTCCAGCTAATCAAGAAAAAAAGACTTGGTCAACCATTTTCTTCGCCAGAAGATGTTGTAAAAGCGTTCAAAAACCATGTTTTGGAGGTGTCTCAATCAAGCCACTGTAAACAATCCAACACATGGTCATATGACAAACTGACCTGAGTACGCCTAGACTAAAAACTGTCAAACTTTTCAAAAAAATTCAAATGACGCCTGGCGACACTGCGAGTTGCCTAGGTCAGAAGGTTTTTAGTACCCCTCATAGAAGACAACAACCGGCCTTCTTTTGCCTGTAAAATACCTCAATATGTTTTTATCTCAACGCGTCTTCGGTGGTCTATGGAAGATCTCACAAGATTTTCTGCCTGTAGAAGACCTTAAAAAGTCATACGCAAGAGGTCTTCTGTCTATTGAAGTCTCCAGAAGACCTCTTTCTAGGTCTTCTGTCTGTATACATTTAAAACTACTATCATTCTTTTATAACCCCAATTCCTTACCTATAGTGCATTTTATACCATTTATATAATGTGTGTTTGTAAGTTGTACATGTGTGTACATGTGAATTTATGTTGGTATATGTGTCTACTCAAATTAGTAGTTATTAAAGTTTTATAGTTTCTTGGATGCTTTTAAAAAATTTATTTGAAATATCAAACTACACTCCCCCAAATACCAATACCCCACCAGCTATCCCAAGGACAGTTTAGAGCAACTGCAAGTGGCTCTTTTTCAGAGCAAAGAATGTGTTCATATTTATGTTCAATAACTACTTGAGCAATTTTCTTTGCCTTCCTTCTAATATTAATAAGGGTATGTGAAAAGAAAAAGTTTCGTATTTCTTGGGCGTGCTCTGTCTCTCTTACTCCCATTAGTAGAGCTGGGTGGGCATTCTTTATTTTTTAAGAGTTAATTGAAGGATGTATTTTATCAAATTTTGTGATTTTTATAGTAGAGCAAATAAAGGAGTATCTGTGTGCGTGTGTGTTAAGGTAAAAAATAGCTGCTACAAAATTTCATTATTTTCTTTTTAATTTTTTATTGCCATCTCATTGCTGTTTTATTGGAATTTGACCTATTTTTTGCTCTAAGCTTTTATGTTATGCTGTTGAGCATTATTACAGCTCCTCCTACTTAAGCCGAGGATGAATTGATTGTGTTCTTTTACTCGTTGTTGTTTCTTTTCTTCTTCTTTTTCAATACAAAAGAAAAATATATTGAATTTAATTGATATTTAGTTTGAAATTAGAAGGATATGTAGGCAGGCAGGCACAAGAAGCTCAGAGGAAGAAGCTGAAGAAGAAATGAAAACACACAGAAAATGAAGAGGAAAAACTCAAATGGGAAAACTTCTTAGTTTTCTGCAATTAAAAAGTTTTCTTGTGAAAACACAAGTAGAAGTAGACGAAACATTTTAATTGAGTTACAAAATATTGGAAATGTTTCTCGGCTGCATGCATGCTTGTTTTTGTCGAGAGCACAATTACAATTTTGCAATAATTTGCCGAATATGAAAAAAAATCAAACTTTTGTTTCACTTTACAATGTGAGAAGAAAATTAGAAAATTATTATTTTCTTGAAAGGACATTTTTAATTACTCTTCATAAGGTTGGGAGTACTCCCTAGCAGACATTTATACTCTTGGCTCGTTAAACGTCTACATAAGCAAAATTTGAATATGTTGACTAGATTAGAAGTGAAGCTATAGTTGACCTTAGAACTCTATTCTTAAAATCCATTTTTTATTATGACTTCAAGCCAAATCAAATCCAAAGAAAGAAATCCTTACTTTTGTCTTAGCTTATCCTTTCTTGGATTCTGTTAAAAAGCTATCCTCTAAAACCTCAAATATAATTTTAAGAAAGAATTTTGCAATTATTAACCCAAAGCTTCAATCGTTTTGTAAAGTTCTACACACAACTCCATTAATATTTCCAAAGTAATTTCTGTATTAAACCAAGTTTTACTCCAAAACTCAAAGCTTCGAAAACCTTACACAAAAAGGACAACTTTATTTGACATTTTCTAATTGAATTTTACCACAGAATTTCGCTCAAATAACCACAAAACTGTTGGGACAAAAGGCCAGAGCGCAGAACTAGCTAGCAGTGAATATTCCTGAAATATCAATTGAAGTCAGTGTTCTCACAACTAAGATTATATAAAATAAATCAAATTACATAAGAAATTCTTGGGAGTATGTACATATGGAACCATCTACATATGTAACAAGTATGTATGTAAAATCTCAGCAGGTATAGTGCGGCTGGAGTTGCATTGTCGTGTAGGTAATAATTTCCATTTTCTATAAAATTAACACTCATTCTTGTTGCCAAGTAGTTGTCCTTATATTTCAAATAACTTCTACCGAACAAGGACGGAGAACTTGCAACGAGTTCCATCAAATATTATACAATTACACTCAAAATGTTTTCCTGGACATTTTAATTTACAAATCAGTAATCCTATGGCCACAAATAATCCATAAAATAATAGATGGAATATAATATATATATATATATATATATATATATATATATATATATATATATCGCCCACGAACATCTTCGGAGGGACTGCGGAGACTCCTCTCACCTTAATAAGTGCACATAAGTTCAGAACGTTTCAAGCAGGAAGAGAAAGATACGATAAAAAGAAGAAACCTATCTGCTTAGGTGATTCTGCTTGCGCACAGGTCTTGAGGTATCTGCTTATGAAAGGCCTCAAGAAGTCTAATATTACCAATAGAAGACTTCAAGTGTTCTTTTTTTAAGAGCTGAAAATGCTATACATCACCACATACTCAAGGAGAATAAAAAGAAACTCAAAGCTGCAATACGCCGTAGCAAACGGAACTGTTTTCTGCGCATTTGTGACGAGCTTGAAAACCAGCCATACGGTCTAGCTTATAAACTAGTGACAAAAAAGCTAAAAATTTTCAAAAACCACGCACATACAGAAGCTGCAACGTTGAAAGATATTATAATCATCTTTTTTCACGCCAATAGGTAACATCCTGGAAACTTTCAACCCCGGTGGATGCTTCACATACCCACCTGTTACACTAACGGAGATAAGGGTAGCCGTTTCAAAATTTGAGGACTCTAAGGCTCCTGGTTTAGACTGCATTCCTAACGCTGCAGTTAAAGAAGTTGTTGAATGCTGTGGTGATCAACTGCTACAGCTATTCAATTCCTGCCTGCGATATGGATATTTCCCAATATGGAAAAGGCAAAGGTTAGTGCTATTACCTAAAGAAGGCAAGCCATTTGGCGATACATTTGGAAAACTTTTGGAGAGCGTTATACGAAATAGACTACAAAACCATGTTGAAGCTACGGATGGCTTATAAGAAAGACAATTTGGGTTCAGGAAGAAAAGATCAACGGTGGAGGCTATAAATACGGTCGTTGATATTGCAAGAGCCGCAATAGATGGTAAAAGTCGGAAGAAGGGTATAAAGGAATACTGTGTGGTTGTAACACTCGTGTCAAAAATGCGTTCAATACAGCAAACGTTGTGAAGGCGCTCATTGTCCTCAATGTCCCTCCCTACCTAGTAGCTGTAAGAAAAGACTATTTTCGAAAAAGGGCTTTAATATACGATACTGACGAAGGAGTCAAAGTACACAAAGTCACAGGAGGAGTACCATAGGAATCGGTTCTGGGACCGATGTTGTGGAACATTATGTATGATGGAGTTTTGAGAATAAACCTACCAGAAAGGTCAAATATTATCGGTTTTGCTGATGATATAGCTCTGGTGATAGTTGCAAAGACCATAGAAGATGCGAAAACAGTGTCAGAAGCCACCATTCAAGTAGTTAAGTCATGGCTTAACTCATCTGGACTGTAATTAGCAGAACATAAAACCGAAGCCATCCTTATAACAAGCCGGAAATATGTGGAGTACATGGAAATACAAATTGGTAACTGCATAATCAGAACAGCAGAAAATTTAAAATACTTGGGAGTCATGATAGATAACCGTCTATCGTTAAAGCAACATATCGACTATATAAAGCTGAAGTCGAGTAAAACGTGTGCAGCACTATGTCGGCTATAATGCCAAATACGAGGAGACCTAAATATCTAAGGAGAAAGATATTAGCAGGAGTAGTAAAAAGTATAATACTATATGCAGCACCTATTTGGGCAAAATCTTTGAGACAAAAATCGTACCGAGAGAAGATAAGTTCGGTTTATAGGCTTCTGGCACTTCGTGTATGTTGTGCGTACAGAACCGTATCCGATGATGCTGCATTTGGTATTGCAGCAATGACGCCGATCGATCTGTTGGCAAAACAGGCGGAACGAGTGGATCAACGGTCAATGAAAGTAACATAGAGGCAAGTCAAACCATGGTGGAGTTGCAGACGAGGTGGTCGACATCAACAAAAGGCAGGTGGACACAAAAACTAATTCCAAATGTTGAAACTTGGTGCAACAGGCAACATGGTGATTTAAACTTCTACTTAACCCAATTCTTAAGTGGCCACGGATGTTTCAGGTCATATCTATTTCGCTTTGGACTCGATAGCTCGCCCTTCTGTCCGAACTGTGCAGAAGATATAGAGGATCCCAAACGTGTCTTATTTGTGTGTCGTAGATTTAATGAGGAAAGAATGAACTAGGAGTGGTAAATTGGATGTACAGTAAGTGACGAAAACATAATCCAGTTAATGGTGGAGTCACCGCAAAATTGGAATTTTGTATGTGAATGTATTAAATTCATAATTTTGGAATAAAAGCGGCAAGATGAAATTAGAAGAACAATGTAAATACTAGCTAGGGTCACTAGTACCACTCCCACCCTACGAAGAAATGCTTTCAAACGGCAGTACGTAGGGATTGTGGAACGATGAAATGGGGTTATTTTAGAGTGTTAAAGTCTCGCACTCCTGGCAAATCAGGTAGCCAGAGTCTTTCGATGATTTTTCCCCACCCAAAGAAGACAATAAAAAGTGTTCGATTTTTTACTGAAGCCCTAAGAGGTTTTTTATTGCTTATAGAATATTTCAAGAGGGCTTCTGTTGTCTATAGAAGGCCAAAAATATCTAATATTGGCCATAGAAGGCTGAGGTCCTCTGTATCAAAAACCTCAAAAAGCCTTCTGTTATACATATATAGAAGACATAATGATGTGTTCTGTTGCCTAAAGAAGACCTCAGAAGTTGTTCTGTTGGCTATAGGAGACCCCAATGACTACTATTACCTATAGAAGGTCTTAATATGTATTTTGCTGCCTATAGAAGACCTCAAGAAGGTTTTTGTTGCCAATAGTGGACATCAAAAAAAAAAAAAATCCTCCGTTGTCTACAGAATACCCAAAGATGTCTTATGTTGTCTACAGATTTCTTATTTTGCCTATAAAAGACCTGAAGAAGTCGTCTGTTGTCCTTAGTAGACCTCAAGGAGTCTTCTGTTGCCTATAGGAAACTTCAAGACCTCAACAGGTCCTTTGCTGTATAAAGAGACCACAAGAAGTCTTCTGTTGCCTAAAGAAGACCTTAAGAGCCTTTCTGTTGTCTACAGAAGACCTCAATGAGCCTTCTATTGCCTAAAGATGACCTTAAGAGATCTTCTATTTGCTATTGAAAACTTCAAGAGGTCTTCTGTTGTCTATAGATATCTTCAAGTGGTCTTCTGTGGTATTAGCAGACTTCAAGAGTTCTTCTCTTGCCTATAGAAAACTTCGAGGTGCCTCCTGTTGCTTCAGCAGGTCCTGGTCTTCTGTGGTATATAATAGACCTCAAGCGGTCTTCTGATGCCCAAAGAAAACTTTATGGGTTCCCTGTTGCCTCAACAGATTCTCTATTGTCTATAGAAGACCTCATGTTGCTTCAGCAGGTCCTCTTTTGTCTATAGCAGACCTCAAGAAGTCCTCCGTTGTATATAGAAAACCTTAAGAGGTTTTCTTTTGTATATAGAAGACCTCAAGGTCTTCTGATGCCTATAGAAAACCTCATGAGGTCTTTTGTTGCCTGTGGTCCATAGAAGACCTCAAGAAGACTTATCTCGCTTAAAAATACCTTAATAGGATTTCTGTTGGCTCAGAAATTCTCCTGTTATCTATTGAAGGCCATCTGTCTCCAAAAGACTTCAAGAAGTCTTCTGTTGTCTATAGAAAACCTCAAGAAATCTTCTGTTGTATACAGAAGACTTCACGAGGTATTATTCTGTTTATTGAGAACTTTAAGAGGTACTCTGTTGCCTCAACAGGTCCTTGATACCTTGAGGACTTTTTGAGGCCTTTTATACATAAAATAACATAGTTACTGCATTTCAGGAATAAAGTTCATAAAGTGTAGCCAAGGTTCAAATTTCTGCATTTCATGAAAGCCTTTCATAAAGCAACAAAAAAATACTGATTTTTTCTGAGAGATTGAAAAAAAACAATTTTGGCGAGTATTTGTTTTTGTTATTATTGACTAACAACCACCTCACACCACCAATCAAACCAGAGAAAAATTGGTTTGTTGATATAGTCTCAATGTGATAGTGAGACGATGGTGGGGGTTGTGTTGTGGTTTGTTGATATATTGTCAATACGATGGTGAGACGACGAGACCATTCAAAAGAAAACGAGAACAAAGTTGAGAGCATTTACCAAACAAGAGAGGAAATATGAGAGTAAATAGTGGAATATAGGGAAAAGTAGAAAAGTGATTTTGCATCTCATGAAAATCTTACATATTTTTGAAAAAAATAGTGGCTTTCGGATGGAAATAAAAAACGGCACATGTATGATATGTGAGGTACCTGTACAGTATGAAAAAACTACATCACGAACCAAAATATGTAAAAATTCTTGAAATATTTTTTTTCTGTGTAGACAACAAAAGACCTCATAATGTTTTCTATAGAGACCAGAAGAACTATTTAGATGTTCTTAGGCAACAGAAGACATATTGATATCTTCTATATTAAAAAAAAAAGATTTATTGAGCGCTTTTATAGACAACATGATACCACTTTAGGTCCTTGTTCCTTAGGCAACAGAAGACTTTTTGATGTCTTCTATAGGCAGAAAAATGCATATTGAAGACTTTTATAGACAACATGATACCACTTAAGATTCATTATAGGCAACAGAATAGCCCTTAAGGTCTTCTTTAGGTCACAGAAGACTTCGCGGTCTTTTATAAGCAACATAAAACAAAGACATAGAACTGTAAAGACTGGAAAAGATGCATTATGCACAAGTGTTTATGAAACAAAGTATATAAACATTTTACCAACAACAGGGGTATGTTAATGATTACACCCCCATTAAAGCGCAATTCGTCTTATACAAATTGTAGGAAAGCAAAAAGTTGGACTCAGGATTGTATTCCATATCAGTTTCCAGTTCATTGAATATGAATTTGGCGGTTAAAAAAGCCTGAAATGGTTAACTACTTAACAGAATGTTGTTATGATATCGTAACAACAGAGCTTACCTCCATCTATTGACAAATGTTAACAATTGAGTTTTCCAATCTTTATGTATTTAAATCTTTGCATAAAACCTCTAAAGGGCTCCATAGAAAGCATAAGACCTACTGAGGTCTTCAGTAGACTATAAATCCACCCGAAGGAACAAAACTAGTCGGATACGCCGACGACGTCGCGCTAATTGTCGACCAACCTACTGCACCCCTAATAGAAATCATTGCAAATGACTGCCTGTCAAGAATATCCAGGTGGCTAAGATCAAAGAGTGTGTCACTGGCCGCAACCAAAACTGAAGCGATCCTAGTGACCAGAAAGCGCAGTTTCACTATCCCGCAAATTATAGTGGACGGACATTAAATTTCTTTTAATAAAAGTCTTAAATACTTGGGAGTACTTTTAGATTGCAAACTATCCTTCAAAGACCATGTAGAAATGATAACAGAATGAGCATTGGGCTCAGCAAGTAACAAGTAACATATGCTGCTCCTATCATAAGTGATGCCATAGAAAAAAACCAATCACTAAGTAAGATTCTGGAGAAAGTACATCGGACCTGCTCACTAAGAGTTACATCAGCAGCATTATCAGTCCTTGCCGGAATACCACCGATACAAATGATATTAGAAGAAAGAAAATATATATTCGATCAACGCAAGCTATTACCGAATGGACACAACAATATTCAAATTCGTGTAATCAAGGAAGAAGCCAGAAGAAGACTTTTTGAGAAATGGCAAACCTGTACAAAAGGCAGATATACTTACAATCTTATTCCCTGTATACAAACATGGATGAGAAGAAGTCATAGAGAGCTAAACTTTTACCTGACGCAAATTTTCAGCGGTCATGGAAATTTTGGTACCTACCTTCATAGATTCCAGATAAAAGATACCCCAACATGTGAACTTTGTTGTGAAAATGAAGACAACGTCGAACATACACTTCTCACGTGCAATCACTGCAAAACGAATTTCACACTGCATTGATACAGACGAAACAAGCAATATTAAAGAAGTAATAAATCAAATGATAGATACGAATGAAAAATGGAGAAAATATGCTGCATTTATACAAGAGGTAATGGCAGGAAAAACTGCCTATCAAGAACAACATCGAACCCTTAATCATAATGCTAATGCATTATGGACGAGGGAGTAGCAAAATAAGTGAGAACTGAAAATATCAGTTAATGAACGCCACCCGAAGTAATGCGAGAGCGGTCCCGGGGTGGTGGTTCCTGTGTAGGACCACTATTGATAATGCGCACGTCCATAAAAAAAGTAGACTATAGGAGACTTCCTTGTGATGTCCTCTATAGACAACATAGACAACAGAAGAACTCCAAAAGTCTTCTCTAGGCAACATACGACTTCCTGTTGTTTCCTCTAAGCAGCAGAATACTTCTTGAAGTCTTCCATGGGTAACTGAGGACCTGTTGAGGTATTCAACGGAGAGAGAAGACCCCTTGAGGTCTTATATAGACAAACGAAGACATCCTAAGATGTTTTGTAGACAGTAGAAGCCATATTGATGTCTTCTATAGACAACAGAAAAACTCTTTATGTGTTCTGTAAGCAATAAAAGATTACTTCTTCTGTAGGCAACGAATAACCACACTAGGTCTCCTATATATTATGCAACCGAAGACTTCTTTCGGCCTTCTTAAGACAACAGAAGACCTATTTATGTCTTCTATAGACAACAGAAGACCTCTTGAGGTCTCCTAATGACAATGGAACACCTTTTATGGTCTTAGTTAGGCAACAGAAGGCTTATCAAGATCTTCTATTGACATCTGAGGACCTTTTGATGTCTTCAATAGACATCAGAGAACCTGCAGAAGTCTTTAACGGACAGCAAAAGACCTCTTGAGGTCTTCTGTAGGGAACATAAGGCCTATTAAGGTCTTCCGTAAGCAAACAGAGGCCTCTTGTGGTTTTCTATGAAAAACAGAAGTTCTCTTTAGGTCTTCTGTAGACAAGAGGTTTTTTATAGACAACAGAAGACAAAAAATGGTGTTTAAATATCTTCCATAGACAATAGAAGACCTCTTGGGATCAAAAAGTCTTGAGGTCTTCTATGGACAACAGAATAACACTTAAGGTATTCTCTAGACAACAGAAGACCTACTGATTTCTTCTTTAGACAACAGAAGACCTCTTGAGGTTATCTATATTTAACAGTAGACTATTTAAGGTCTTCCATAAGTAACAGAAGTCTTCTTGAAGCCTTCTACAAGCAACTGTTGAGGTCTCCAATAAACAAACGAGGACCTCTTGAGGTGTTCTATAGGTAAGAAAAACGAGCTCAAGACCTCCTGATATCCTATATAGACAACAAAAGACCTCTTGAAGTCCTCTATTGACAACATAAGACTTCTTGGGGACATCTGAATGCAATAGAAGACCATTTATAAAGACTTTTTGAGGTCTTCTACAGGCAACGCAGGAACGGTTAAGCTCTTTAATATATAAAAGAGGACCTCTTGAAGTCTTCTATAGGCACACTAAGCGAAGTCTTATATAGCTCAAGGCATTTTATATTTAGACCTCAGTCTATAGAAGAGCTTAAAAGGTCATCTGTCGATAGAAGGCTTCAAAAGGTATTCTGTTTGTTGAAGGCCTGCAAATAAGATTATGCTGTCTACAAAGACTTCAAAAGGTCTTCTGTATGTAGAAGACATCTAAAGCTTTCAGCCTTTAGAAGATAAAAAAGTTTTTTTCTATTTGTAGAAAATCTCTCGTTCTATGGGCAATGGAAGACCTCTTAAGGTCTTATTTAGGCAACAGTAAACTTCTTGAGGTCTTCTAAAGACAACAGAGGACCTACTAAGGTCTTCAATAGATAAGAAAAGATCTCTTCAGGTCTTCTCTAGAAAACAGAACTTCTCTAATTCTGTATATGGAAGATCAATAGAAGTCTCTTGCCTATATAAGACATAGAAGACCCCATCGGGTCCTGCTTTCAAGAAAAACAGCACGAAGTCTTCTGGCTTGAGGTCTTACATGCACGCCTATAGAAGAACTCTAAATGTCTTTTGTCAATAGAAAACCACAAGAGCTCTCCTCTCCACAGAAGTCTTCAAGAGAACTTATGACTACAGGATACAACCAGAGCTTTTATGTCTATATTAGTTTTGAGGAGGTCTGGTAATCGTAATGAACCCGATATTTGGTACAAACTATAGGGGGTCTCTCGGTCGACGGAAAAGCTTTAAACATAATTTCATATGTTACAGATTACACTGTGACACAAAATGGAGACGAAAATCTGGGGCAGATATAATTTCTTTTGGGGATGAAAGCTCTTGGTGAGTGTATTAAGAATCCCGAAGGACAGATCCGCCGTGAGTCGAACTTTCGAATTATGGCGTGATTAACTTTCTGCTGAAGACCATGTAAGACATCTGAAATTAGCGTTATATCTTTGTTACCTGTTGTTATAGCTTATTTATTACATGACATGTCTTCAGTCAAATCGAATGGGGATTATTTTCGTAGGGCAGCTTGACCTTCTAACTCGCTTCCTTCAATGTCCTTTTCGTCCTTTATTTTAAGAACCGCTATAAAAGTACCACAAGATGACGGTTTTCAGCTTCGAAATGTTCTGCAAAAATGTCGCTCAGAAAATTTTAGGTACGACTTTAATTGACAACTAATCGATTTTGTCGCGATTTCATGGTCATTTTTGACATGGCCAAGTTCGACCCACGGCGCATCCGTCCTTCGGGATTCTTAATATACTCACCAAGGTCTTTCATCCCCAAAAGGAATTATCTCTGCCCCAAAAATTTCGGTTCACAGTGTTATAAATTGTATATGTTATGGTTGACTTTATTATTTCAATTATTTTATTTCAGGCCGATAGCCCTAGTTGCTAGTGCTTTTTTATTATAATTTTTATTATAATTTTTAATTGTAATAAATATTTTTAAAATAAAAAATAAAAATAATATTTTATTTCGAGTGTACACAAAGCCTTCGTGCAGCGCATAGTGTCGGCTAACTATTTCATTTTTCGCCCTAAGTTTTGCTCTTTTGAAATTTATAACTTCATTAAATAATTGCGCTTAAATGCATTTGTCATAAAATCAACTTCTTCTTCATTGTCGAGATTGTATTGGATTTACAACTTCTCTAATATGCATGTCCAATATTAGGATACTTCGTTGAAAGATCAAGCGGAATTAAGGGAGAATATTTCAACCAACCTAAGGGCCTTAAAGGTGAATGTTGCAGGCTTACTTAAAGGGCCTACAATGTAAATAATTAACAAAAGTGTTCATAGCCTTCAAAGGTGCGGTTTTAGCAATTTTTAAGCCTTCCAGCGTAGATTTTTAGAGAACGGTTTCATGGCCTTCGAAGGGGGAAATCTTAAAGAAAATGTTGCGACTTTCTCAATGACATGGAAACGTGGATTTTTAAAGATATTTAGAAATCTGTTAAAGATGTTTCATGACTTTCTTGCGGTATTTCAAGAATTTTTAATGCGGATTATTTGTAGAAATTTTCAGGATTTTAAAAATGACTTTTTAGAGAAATCTTAAAGACACGGAAGGACCCTTAAATCCTAACAAACGAACTCCATGAATGTATTTTTCAAACCTCCTCAAAGCTTTCAAGCCCCATTTCAAGGCCTTAACAACCTCATATTCCTCAAATGACAAATGGTCCTTCCTCATGCAATTACATTATGTGTATTGTACATGTGATGTTTCGAAACTTTGTCGCTTTACACGTTTTCCTTGAAAGAAATTTCATTACTATGGGTTGTTCGCAGCTCAACGCAAAAATATTCGTCAAAAGAACAGCAAAAGTTTTTGGTGAATGAAATGTTGTGGCTTTTGTTCTTCTGTACATCTGTATATGTGTGTGTGTGTGCGGGCGATACGTGTGTCCTATGTTAAGATTTACATTCCTTGCGGCTGTTCTTTGCTTATTGATGAACTACAAACCAGCAACAACGAGTTACAGGTCACGAGTCATGTTGTTGCTGAACATTGGGAAAATGTGTAAAATTCTATTGGCAAAAGTTCAAATTAACACATCAAACTAATTGTACAATGCAATTTTTGTGAGGAAAATATGAAACATGCTCACGCACACATTTACATTTGCAATAGAATTTTATAAGGATGCAATTATACAAGTACATAGATGTTATGTATGTATATACCTACATATGTGAAGCAATATTAGAAATTGTTCAATTGGGTTTGTGATTGTGTGCGTAAGCACAGATGTATTTGAAACTTTTGATAATTTTAATTGTGGTAATTGAGAAATGAAATATTCAAAATGATTTTGAAGTACTAAAAATAGAAATTGCAGGGAAAGAGAAGACTTATTGAGGTATTTTTAGACAGCACATGACTTTTTGTGGTCTTTTACAGGCAACAAAGAAACTGCTGAGGTCTTGTTTAGACAACAGAAGACGTATTAATGTCTTCTGTAGGAAACCGAAGACCCCTTAAGGTCTGTTATAGGTAAACGAGGACCTGTTAAGGTCTTCAATATACAAAAGACTACTTCTTTTACGGCAACAGAAGACCTCTTAAGGACTTCTGGAAACAACAAAATACAACTTCTTGAGGCAACAGAAGACTTCTTATGTTATTTATTCTAAAGACAGAAGACTCTTGAGGTAATAGAAAGCCAAGTTCTATCTTCAGAAAACTATTTAAAATCTTCTTTATGCAAAATAATACTTTTTGAGCTCTTCTACAGGTAACAGGGGAACTGCTGAGGTCTTCAATAGACAACAGAAGACCTCTTGAGGTCTTCTATAGGCAAAAGAAGACCTCTTGAGGCCTTCTATGGGCAACAAAAGATCTCTTGAGGTATTCTATTGGCAACAGAAGGCCTCTTGAGGCCTTTTATAGGCAACATAAGACCCCTTGTGGTCTTCTGTAGGCCGCAAAAGATCTTTTGAGGTCTTCTATAGGCAACAGAAGACCTCTTGAGGTCTTCTATAGGCAACAGAAGACCACTTGAGGTATTCTATAGGCAACAGAAGGCCTCTTGAAGCCTTCTTGGCAACAGAAGGTCTTCTAGTGGCAACAGACCTCTTGAAGTCTTACTTAGACAACTGTAGACCTCTGGAAGTCCTCTTCAGATCTTATATAGGTAAAAAATCGCTTACAGTCCCAATCACCAACAGATTTTGACCCCTTGTGGTCTTCTATAGGCAGAAGATGATCTCTTGAGGTCTTCTATAGGCAACAGGAGACCTCTTGAGGTCTTCTACAGGCAACAGAAGACCTCTTGAGGTCTTCTACAGGCAACAGAAGACCTCTTGAGGTCTCCTATAGGCAACAGAAGTCCTCTCGAGGACTTCTATAGGCAACAGAAGACCTCTTGAGGTCTCTTAAGGTTTTTTATAGGCAACAGAAGACCTCTTGAGGTCTTCTATAGGCAAAAGACCTCTTGAGGCCTTCTATAGGCAACAGAAGACCGCTTGAGGTCTTCTATTGGCAACAAGAGACTTCTTAAAGTCTTCGAAAGGCAACAGAAGTGGTCTTCTATAGGCAACAGAAGACCTCTTGTGGTCTTCTGTAGGCCGCAGAAGATCTCTTGAGGTCTTCTATAGGCAACAGAAGACTTCTTGAGGTCTTTTATAGGCAACAGAAGACTCCTTGTGGTCTTCTATAGGCAGCAGAAGATCTCTTGAGGTTTTCTATAGGCAACCGAAGATCTCTTGAAGTCTTCTATAGGCAACAGAAGACCTCTTGAGGTCTTCGATAGGCAACAGAAGACTCCTTGTGGTCTTCTATAGGCAGCAGAAGATCTCTTAAGGTCTCCTATAGGCAACAGAAGAATTCTTAACGTCTTCTATGGCAACAGAAGACCTCTGGAGGTCTTCTATAGGCACAGAAGACCTCTTGAGGTCTTCTATAGACAGCAATAGATCTCTTGAGGTCTTCTATAGGCAGCAGAAGACTTCTGGAGGTCTTTTATAGGCAACAGAAGACGTCTGAAGGTCCTTTATATGCAACAGAAGACCCCTTGAGGTCTTCTTAAGGCCTCTTGAGGTCTTCTATAGGCAACAGAAGGCCTCTGTAGGTCTTCTATAGGCAACAGAAGACCTCTGTAGGTCTTCTATAGGCAACAGAAGACCTCTGTAGGTCTTCTATAGGCAACAGAAGACCGCTTGAGGTCTTCTAAAGGCAAAAAATGACCTTTTGAGGTCTTCTATAGGCAGCAGAAGACCTCTTAAGGCCTTCTATAGGCAACAGAAGACCCCTTGTGGGCTTCTATAGGCAGCAGAAGATCTCTTGAGGTCTTCTATAGGCAACAAAAGACCCCTTGTGGCCTTCTATATGCAACAGAAGACCTCTTGAGGTCTTCTATAGGCAACAAAAGACCTCTTGAGGTCTTCTATAAGCAACAGACGACCTGTTGAGGTCTGCTGTAGGCAACAGAAGACCACTTGTGGTCTTTTATAGGCAACAGAAGACCTATTGAGGTCTTCTATAGGCAACAGAAGACACCCTGTGGCCTTCTATATGCAACAGAAGACCTCTTGAGGTCTTCTATAGGCAACAAAAGACCTCTTGAGGTCTTCTATAAGCAACAGACGACCTGTTGAGGTCTGCTGTAGGCAACAGAAGACCACTTGTGGTCTTTTATAGGCAACAGAAGACCTCAAGAGGCCTTTTATAGGCAACAGAAGACCTCTTGAAGTCTTCTATAGGTAGCAGAAGATCTCTTGAGGTCTTTTATAGGCAACAGATGACCTCTTGAGGTCTTCTGTTGCCTACTCTTAAGGCCTTCTATAGGTGGCAAGAGACCTCTTAAGGCCTTCTATAGGCAACAGAAGACCTCTTGAGGTCTTCTATAGGCAACGGAAGACCCCTTGTGGTCTTCTATAGGCAGCAGAAGATCTCTTGAGGTCTTCTTTAGGCAACAGAAGACATCTTGTGGTATTTCATAGGCAACAGAGGACCTGTTGAGGTCTTCCGTAGTAAACAGAAGACTCTTTAAGTCTTCTCTAGGCAACAGGGCACCTCTTCATGTCTTTTATAATCAACAAAACACATCTTCTTTAGGCAACAGATGACTTCTAGCTTTCTCCTATAGGCAACAGAAAACCTATTAAGGTATTCTTTAGCCAACGGAGGACATTTGAGGTCTTCCAAAGGCAACATAAGACTTATTGTGTTTTTCTATAGGCAACAGAAGAGGTTTTCTATAGAAAACTGAAGGCCTCCTAATGCTCCTTTAGGCATGAGAAGTCTCCTTTAAGTATTCTATATTATTCTATAGACAACAGGGAATATGTTGAGGGCTTCGAAAGACAACAGAAGACATCTTGAGATCTTCCGAAGACAGACCTCGAAAATCTTCTTTATGCAACAGAGGGCATGTTGATGTTTTCAATATACAGCAGAAGACTCTTGAGGTCTTCTATATACAATGGGTCCATAGGCAAAAACGACCTCATGTGATGTTCCGCAAACAACAGTAGAAGTTTTGAGATCTTCTGTCCATAGACGATCTCAAAAGGTCTTCAGTTTAAAATCGATCTCATGGTGTCATCGGCGCAAGATCATTTTCTGTCATCTGTCATTAGAAGGCTTCAACAGGTATTCTGTCGGCAGAAGTCCTAAAAAGAAAACATTTCGCTGTACAAAAAACTTCAATACACCTTCTGGTTATAGAATATAGAAATTCAATATAAGAAATTTTAGAATTTTGGCCATATCTATAATTCTCCTGGACATTTGCTCGCAATCCGATAGTGTTAGAACCTATGAAAACATACCCTGCTGCCATTAAAAAATGGCTAAATTCTGAATCATCCACATTTCTTGGCTCTACATAAAATATTACGATTTTATATTACGAATTTGTTCTCTTCAAAGCCATATTATCATCTTTTATCTCCCTTTGAATAACTTTAATTTGTATTGCTTCCACTTGCTTGCAGACACTTTATATCGCTGCCATCCTACTTGGGTGTTGCCGCATTCACTAATTTCATATATGTAATTCAATTCAATTTAATTCATTTTTTCCGTTATAAAAAACCCCAAAAAATATCCGTTGATAAAAACTAATTTCATCAATCCTTCCTTTTTTCCTCTAGGATTTCAACACCTCCCAAATAGACGCCCGAAAAAAATAAGTGGGCAACATTTGCATCTCAAAGCCTCATTAATGTATTACCCGCAATTACCTTTGCAAACTTTTGTTTCATCAATTTTCATTAAATTTATCCGGCAGCAGAAAAACGCGAACAGCAAACTTCGACAAATGGCGAACTGGCTGCAGGAGCAGCAGAAGAGTATCAGACGGCAAAAAGACAGCCGCATAACACCATTGATTCCTTGCAGATTTTTCGATACGTAGGGTAAGGATAATATTTTTTGACGTGTTTTTTATGCTTTGGCTAAAAAAATCGCCAAGGCAGAGGAACAATTTTAGTCGCTATTTATTTTTAGAGGTTATGGAATTACTAAACTACGTTATGTGGACCTCCACACATGGTCGTGAGATGTGTACGAAAAAACAGCGAATATAACCGGAAATGAATCTCATGTGGATAAATGTGAATAAATCCAAAAATAAATTGAATTATAAAAAACAACAACGAATGAACGAACGAACACAACAAAGTAGACGAAGTAGCAAGCAAGGCAACAATCCAAATCCATACTTACATAAAATACAATACCTATTTTTTCGCAGGTTTGGTCGTAGTTTGTTTTTTATTTCAATCGCTTATCCCCGCGTTGTTGTTTACGTTTCTACGTGTTCCGTTCATTCTGTTCAGTTTGATTTGCGTTTGGTTTGGTTAACTTGGCTGTGGTGGCCTGGGTAGTGATAGAAATAATGAACGAACGAATGAACAATATCCTCGCGGAATCAGCAACCTTTTTTGGTGGAAATTTTCTAACATTAAAACGTAAATTCAGCGTGGCTTTCTTTTCGAATGTGGGTTGGAGAATTGGTCGAGCCAAAACAATCGATGGCCATTTATATGAGTAACGGGGGGTATGCTGCTACCGTCTAAACACCCAAAATGTAAAAGTTAACTCTTAGACTACGCTTTAAAATGTTAAACATTATAAACGATTTAGATATTTGTATTAATCTTCAATCCTAAAATTACATCGTTTTCTTTTTCAAGGCCTTATAACGTGGATTTTTTAAAGAATTTTTAAATGCTTCATAACGTGGATTTTTTAAAGAATTTTTATATGCTTCATAACGTGGATTTTTTAAAGAATTTTCAAGGCATTACAACTTAGATTTTTTAAGAATTTTTAAAGGCATCACAACGTGGTTTTTTAAAGAATTTTTGAAGGCCGCACAACGTGGTTTTTTAAAGAATTTTTTATGGCCTCAAACCGTGGATTTTTTGAAGAATTTTTCAAGGACTCACAAAAAAAAATTTCAAGGCCTCTTAACGTGGATTTTTTTAAAAAAAATTTCAAGGCCTCTTAACGTGGATTTTTTAAAGAATTTTTCAAACGTGGATTTTTTAAAGAATTTTTCAAACGTGGATTTTTTAAAGAATTTTTCAAACGTAGATTTTTTAAAGAATTTTTCAAACGTGGATTTTTTAAAGAATTTTTCAAACGTGGATTTTTTAAAGAATTTTTCAAACGTGGATTTTTTAAAGAATTTTTCAAACGTGGATTTTTTAAAGAATTTTTCAAACGTGGATTTTTTAAAGAATTTTTCAAACGTGGATTTTTTTAAAGAATTTTTCAAACGTGGATTTTTTAAAGAATTTTTCAAACGTGGATTTTTTAAAGAATTTTTCAAACGTGGATTTTTTAAAGAATTTTTCCAACGTGGATTTTTTAAAGAATTTTTCAAACGTGGATTTTTTAAAGAATTTTTCAAACGTGGATTTTTTAAAGAATTTTTCAAACGTGGATTTTTTAAAGAATTTTTCAAACGTGGATTTTTTAAAGAATTTTTCAAACGTGGATTTTTTAAAGAATTTTTCAAACGTGGATTTTTTAAAGAAATTTTCAAACGTGGATTTTTTAAAGAATTTTTCAAACGTGGATTTTTTAAAGAATTTTTCAAACGTGGATTTTTTTAAAGAATTTTTCAAACGTGGATTTTTTAAAGAATTTTTCAAACGTGGATTTTTTTAAAGAATTTTTCAAACGTGGATTTTTTAAAGAATTTTTCAAACGCGGATTTTTTAAAGAATTTTCCAAACGTGGATTTTTTAAACAATTTTTCAAACGTGGATTTTTTAAAGAATTTTTCAAACGTGGATTTTTTTAAAGAATTTTTCAAACGTGGATTTTTTAAAGAATTTTTCAAACGTGGATTTTTTAAAGAATTTTTCAAACGTGGATTTTTTAAAGAATTTTTCAAACGTGGATTTTTTAAAGAATTTTTCAAACGTGCATTTTTTAAAGAATTTTTCAAACGTGGATTTTTTGAAGAATTTTTCAAACGTGGATTTTTTAAAGAATTTTTCAAACGTGGATTTTTTAAAGAATTTTTCAAACGTGGATTTTTTAAAGAATTTTTCAAACGTGGATTTTTTAAAGAATTTTTCAAACGTGGATTTTTTAAAGAATTTTTCAAACGTGGATTTTTTTAAAGAATTTTTCTAACGTGGATTTTTTAAAGAATTTTTCAAACGTGGATTTTTTAAAGAATTTTTCAAACGTGGATTTTTTAAAGAATTTTTCAAACGTGGATTTTTTAAAGAATTTTTCAAACGTGGATTTTTTAAAGAATTTTTCAAACGTGGATTTTTTAAAGATTTTTCAAACGTGGATATTTTAAAGAATTTTTCAAACGTGGATTTTTTAAAGAATTTTTCAAACGTGGATTTTTTAAAGATTTTTCAAACGTGGATTTTTTAAAGAATTTTTCAAACGTGGATTTTTTAAAGAATTTTTCAAACGTGGATTTTTTAAAGAATTTTTCAAACGTGGATTTTTTAAAGAATTTTTCAAACGTGGATTTTTTAAAGAATTTTTCAAACGTGGATTTTTTAAAGAATTTTTCAAACGTGGATTTTTTAAAGAATTTTTCAAACGTGGATTTTTTAAAGAATTTTTCAAACGTGGATTTTTTAAAGAATTTTTCAAACGTGGATTTTTTAAAGAATTTTTCGAACGTGGATTTTTTAAAGAATTTTTCAAACGTGGATTTTTTAAAGAATTTTTCAAACGTGGATTTTTTAAAGAATTTTTCAAACGTGGATTTTTTAAAGAATTTTTCAAACGTGGATTTTTTAAAGAATTTTTCAAACGTGGATTTTTTAAAGAATTTTTCAAACGTGGATTTTTTAAAGAATTTTTCAAACGTGGATTTTTTAAAGAATTTTTCAAACGTGGATTTTTTAAAGAATTTTTCAAACGTGGATTTTTTAAAGAATTTTTCAAACGTGGGTTTTTTAAAGAATTTTTCAAACGTGGATTTTTTAAAGAATTTTTCAAACGTGGATTTTTTAAAGAATTTTTCAAACGTGGATTTTTTAAAGAATTTTTCAAACGTGGATTTTTTAAAGAATTTTTCAAACGTGGATTTTTTAAAGAATTTTTCAAACGTGGATTTTTTAAAGAATTTTTCAAACGTGGATTTTTTAAAGAATTTTTCAAACGTGGATTTTTTAAAGAATTTTTCAAACGTGGATTTTTTAAAGAATTTTACAAACGTGGATTTTTTAAAGAATTTTTCAAACGTGGATTTTTTAAAGAATTTTTCAAACGTGGATTTTTTAAAGAATTTTTCAAACGTGGATTTTTTAAAGAATTTTTCAAACGTGGATTTTTTAAAGAATTTTTCAAACGTGGATTTTTTAAAGAATTTTTCAAACGTGGATTTTTTAAAGAATTTTTCAAACGTGGATTTTTTAAAGAATTTTTCAAACGTGGATTTTTTAAAGAATTTTTCAAACGTGGATTTTTTAAAGAATTTTTCAAACGTGGATTTTTTAAAAAATTTTTCAAACTTGGATTTTTTAAAGAATTTTTCAAACGTGGATTTTTTAAAGAATTTTTCAAACGTGGATTTTTTAAAGAATTTTTCAAACGTGGATTTTTTAAAGAATTTTTCAAACGTGGATTTTTTAAAGAATTTTTCAAACGTGGATTTTTTAAAGAATTTTTCAAACGTGGATTTTTTAAAGAATTTTTCAAACGTGGATTTTTTAAAGAATTTTTCAAACGTGGATTTTTTAAAGAATTTTTCAAACGTGGATTTTTTAAAGAATTTTTCAAACGTGGATTTTTTAAAGAATTTTTCAAACGTGGATTTTTTAAAGAATTTTTCAAACGTGGATTTTTTAAAGAATTTTTCAAACGTGGATTTTTTAAAGAATTTTTCAAACGTGGATTTTTTAAAGAATTTTTCAAACGTGGATTTTTTAAAGAATTTTTCAAACGTGGATTTTTTAAAGAATTTTTCAAACGTGGATTTTTTAAAGAATTTTTCAAACGTGGATTTTTTAAAGAATTTTTCAAACGTGGATTTTTTAAAGAATTTTTCAAACGTGGATTTTTTAAAGAATTTTTCAAACGTGGATTTTTTAAAGAATTTTTCAAACGTGGATTTTTTAAAGAATTTTTCAAACGTGGATTTTTTAAAGAATTTTTCAAACGTGGATTTTTTAAAGAATTTTTCAAACGTGGATTTTTTAAAGAATTTTTCAAACGTGGATTTTTTAAAGAATTTTTCAAACGTGGATTTTTTAAAGAATTTTTCAAACGTGGATTTTTTAAAGAATTTTTCAAACGTGGATTTTTTAAAGAATTTTTCAAACGTGGATTTTTTAAAGAATTTTTCAAACGTGGATTTTTTAAAGAATTTTTCAAACGTGGATTTTTTAAAGAATTTTTCAAACGTGGAGTTTTAAAGAATTTTTCAAACGTGGATTTTTTTAAGAATTTTTCAAACGTGGATTTTTTAAAGAATTTTTCAAACGTGGATTTTTTAAAGAATTTTTCAAACGTGGATTTTTTAAAGAATTTTTCAAACGTGGATTTTTTAAAGAATTTTTCAAACGTGGATTTTTTAAAGAATTTTTCAAACGTGGATTTTTTAAAGAATTTTTCAAACGTGGATTTTTTAAAGAATTTTTCAAACGTGGATTTTTTAAAGAATTTTTCAAACGTGGATTTTTTAAAGAATTTTTCAAACGTGGATTTTTTAAAGAATTTTTCAAACGTGGATTTTTTAAAGAATTTTTCAAACGTGGATTTTTTAAAGAATTTTTCAAACGTGGATTTTTTAAAGAATTTTTCAAACGTGGATTTTTTAAAGAATTTTTCAAACGTGGATTTTTTAAAGAATTTTTCAAACGTGGATTTTTTAAAGAATTTTTCAAACGTGGATTTTTTAAAGAATTTTTCAAACGTGGATTTTTTAAAGAATTTTTCAAACGTGGATTTTTTAAAGAATTTTTCAAACGTGGATTTTTTAAAGAATTTTTTAAACGTGGATTTTTTAAAGAATTTTTCAAACGTGGATTTTTTAAATAATTTTTCAAACGTGGATTTTTTAAAGAATTTTTCAAACGTGGATTTTTTAAATATTTTTTCAAACGTGGATTTTTTAAAGATTTTTTCAAACGTGGATTTTTTTAAGAATTTTTCAAACGTGGATTTTTTTAAGAATTTTTCAAACGTGGATTTTTTAAAGAATTTTTCAAACGTGGATTTTTTAAAGAATTTTTCAAACGTGGATTTTTTAAAGAATTTTTCAAACGTGGATTTTTTAAAGAATTTTTCAAACGTGGATTTTTTAAAGAATTTTTCAAACGTGGATTTTTTAAAGAATTTTTCAAACGTGGATTTTTTAAAGAATTTTTCAAACGTGGATTTTTTAAAGAATTTTTCAAACGTGGATTTTTTAAAGAATTTTTCAAACGTGGATTTTTTAAAGAATTTTTCAAACGTGGATTTTTTAAAGAATTTTTCAAACGTGGATTTTTTAAAGAATTTTCAAGGCCTTACAACGTGGATTTTTGAAGGAATTTTTCAAGGCCTCACAACGCGGATTTTTAACAACTTTTTCAAGACCTCACAACGTGGATTTTTTTAACTATTTCTCGAGGCTTCACAACGTGGATTTTTAAGAAATTTTCAAAGCCTCACAACTTGTATTTGTTAACAAATTTTTCAAGGCCTCACAACGTAGATTTGTTAAAGAATTTTTCAAAGCTTCACAACATGGATTTTTTAAAGAGTTTTTCAAGGCCTCACCACGTGGATTTTTTAAAGAATTTTTTAATGCCTCACAACGTGTATTTTTTAAAGAATTGTTCAAGGCTTCACAACGCGGATTTTCTAAAGATTTTTTCAGGGCCTCACAACGGTGATTTTTTAAAGATTTTTTAAGACCTCACAACGTAAATTTTTTAAAAACTTTTTGATGGCGTCACAACATGTATTTTTTGAAGAATTTTTCAAGGCCTCACAACGTGGATTTTTTAAAGAATTTTTCAAGGTCTCACAACGTGGATTTTTTTAAAGAATTTTTCAAACGTGGATTTTTTAAAGAATTTTTCAAACGTGGATTTTTTAAAGAATTTTTCAAAACGTGGATTTTTTAAAGAATTTTTCAAACGTGGATTTTTTAAAGATTTTTCAAACGTGGATATTTTAAAGAATTTTTCAAACGTGGATTTTTTAAAGAATTTTTCAAACGTGGATTTTTTTAAAGAATTTTTCAAACGTGGATTTTTTTAAAGAATTTTTCAAACGTGGATTTTTTAAAGAATTTTTCAAACGTGGATTTTTTAAAGAATTTTTCAAACGTGGATTTTTTAAAGAATTTTTCAAACGTGGATTTTTTAAAGAATTTTTCAAACGTGGATTTTTTAAAGAATTTTTCAAACGTGGATTTTTTAAAGAATTTTTCAAACGTGGATTTTTTAAAGAATTTTTCAAACGTGGATTTTTTAAAGAATTTTTCAAACGTGGATTTTTTAAAGAATTTTTCAAACGTGGATTTTTTAAAGAATTTTTCAAACGTGGATTTTTTAAAGAATTTTTCAAACGTGGATTATTTTAAAGAATTTTTCAAACGTGAATTTTTTAAAGAATTTTTCAAACGTGGATTTTTTAAAGAATTTTTCAAACGTGGATTTTTTAAAGAATTTTTCAAACGTGGATTTTTTAAAGATTTTTCAAACGTGGATATTTTAAAGAATTTTTCAAACGTGGATATTTTAAAGAATTTTTCAAACGTGGATTTTTTAAAGAATTTTTCAAACGTGGATTTTTTAAAGAATTTTTCAAACGTGGATTTTTTAAAGAATTTTTCAAACGTGGATTTTTTAAAGAATTTTTCAAACGTGGATTATTTTAAAGAATTTTTCAAACGTGAATTTTTTAAAGAATTTTTCAAACGTGGATTTTTTAAAGAATTTTTCAAACGTGGATTTTTTAAAGAATTTTTCAAACGTGGATTTTTTAAAGATTTTTCAAACGTGGATATTTTAAAGAATTTTTCAAACGTGGATTTTTTAAAGATTTTTTCAAACGTGGATTTTTTAAAGATTTTTTCAAACGTGGATTTTTTAAAGATTTTTTCAAACGTGGATTTTTTAAAGAATTTTTCAAACGTGGATTTTTTAAAGAATTTTTCAAACTTGGATTTTTTAAAGAATTTTTCAAACGTGGATTTTTTAAAGAATTTTTCAAACGTGGATTTTTTAAAGAATTTTTCAAACGTGGATTTTTTAAAGAATTTTTCAAACGTGGATTTTTTAAAGATTTTTTCAAACGTGGATTTTTTAAAGAATTTTTCAAACGTGGATTTTTTAAAGAATTTTTCAAACGTGGATTTTTTAAAGAATTTTTCAAACGTGGATTTTTTAAAGAATTTTTCAAACGTGGATTTTTTAAAGATTTTTTCAAACGTGGATTTTTTAAAGATTTTTTCAAACGTGGATTTTTTAAAGAATTTTTCAAACGTGGATTTTTTAAAGAATTTTTCAAACGTGGATTTTTTAAAGAATTTTTCAAACGTGGATTTTTTAAAGAATTTTTCAAACGTGGATTTTTTAAAGATTTTTTCAAACGTGGATTTTTTAAAGATTTTTTCAAACGTGGATTTTTTAAAGAATTTTTCAAACGTGGATTTTTTAAAGAATTTTTCAAACGTGGATTTTTTAAAGAATTTTTCAAACGTGGATTTTTTAAAGAATTTTTCAAACTTGGATTTTTTAAAGAATTTTTCAAACGTGGATTTTTTAAAGAATTTTTCAAACGTGGATTTTTTAAAGAATTTTTCAAACGTGGATTTTTTAAAGAATTTTTCAAACGTGGATTTTTTAAAGAATTTTTCAAACGTGGATTTTTTAAAGAATTTTCAAGGCCTTACAACGTGGATTTTTGAAGGAATTTTTCAAGGCCTCACAACGCGGATTTTTAACAACTTTTTCAAGACCTCACAACGTGGATTTTTTTAAATATTTCTCGAGGCCTCACAACGTGGATTTTAAGAAATTTTCAAAGCCTCACAACTTGTATTTGTTAACAAATTTTTCAAGGCCTCACAACTTAGATTTGTTAAAGAATTTTTCAAAGCTTCACAACATGGATTTTTTAAAGAGTTTTTCAAGGCCTCACCACGTGGATTTTTTAAAGAATTTTTTAATGCCTCACAACGTGTATTTTTTAAAGAATTGTTCAAGGCTTCACAACGCGGATTTTCTAAAGATTTTTTCAGGGCCTCACAACGGTGATTTTTTAAAGATTTTTTAAGACCTCACAACGTAAATTTTTAAAAAACTTTTTGATGGCGTCACAACATGTATTTTTTGAAGAATTTTTCAAGGCCTCACAACGTGGATTTTTTAAAGAATTTTTCAAGGTCTCACAACGTAGATTTTTTTAAAGAATTTTTCAAACGTGGATTTTTTAAAGAATTTTTCAAACGTGGATTTTTTAAAGAATTTTTCAAACGTGGATTTTTTAAAGAATTTTTCAAACGTGGATTTTTTAAAGATTTTTCAAACGTGGATATTTTAAAGAATTTTTCAAACGTGGATTTTTTAAAGAATTTTTCAAACGTGGATTTTTTTAAAGAATTTTTCAAACGTGGATTTTTTAAAGAATTTTTCAAACGTGGATTTTTTTAAAGAATTTTTCAAACGTGGATTTTTTAAAGAATTTTTCAAACGTGGATTTTTTAAAGAATTTTTCAAACGTGGATTTTTTAAAGAATTTTTCAAACGTGGATTTTTTAAAGAATTTTTCAAACGTGGATTTTTTAAAGAATTTTTCAAACGTGGATTTTTTAAAGAATTTTTCAAACGTGGATTTTTTAAAGATTTTTTCAAACGTGGTTTTTTTAAAGAATTTTTCAAACGTGGATTTTTTAAAGATTTTTTCAAACGTGGATTTTTTAAAGATTTTTTCAAACGTGGATTTTTTAAAGAATTTTTCAAACGTGGATTTTTTAAAGAATTTTTCAAACGTGGATTTTTTAAAGAATTTTTCAAACGTGGATTTTTTAAAGAATTTTTCAAACGTGGATTTTTTAAAGAATTTTTCAAACGTGGATTTTTTAAAGAATTTTTCAAACGTGGATATTTTAAAGAATTTTTCAAACGTGGATTTTTTAAAGAATTTTTCAAACGTGGATTTTTTAAAGAATTTTTCAAACGTGGATTTTTTAAAGAATTTTTCAAACGTGGATTTTTTAAAGAATTTTTCAAACGTGGATTTTTTAAAAAATTTTTCAAACGTGGATTTTTTAAAGAATTTTTCAAACTTGGATTTTTTAAAGAATTTTTCAAACGTGGATTTTTTAAAGAATTTTTCAAACGTGGATTTTTTAAAGAATTTTTCAAACGTGGATTTTTTAAAGAATTTTTCAAACGTGGATTTTTTAAAGAATTTTTCAAACGTGGATTTTTTAAAGAATTTTTCAAACGTGGATTTTTTAAAGAATTTTTCAAACGTGGATTTTTTAAAGAATTTTTCAAACGTGGATTTTTTAAAGAATTTTTCAAACGTGGATTTTTTAAAGAATTTTTCAAACGTGGATTTTTTAAAGATTTTTTCAAACGTGGATTTTTTAAAGAATTTTTCAAACGTGGATTTTTTAAAGAATTTTTCAAACGTGGATTTTTTAAAGAATTTTTCAAACGTGGATTTTTTAAAGAATTTTTCAAACGTGGATTTTTTAAAGATTTTTTCAAACGTGGATTTTTTAAAGATTTTTTCAAACGTGGATTTTTTAAAGAATTTTTCAAACGTGGATTTTTTAAAGAATTTTTCAAACGTGGATTTTTTAAAGAATTTTTCAAACGTGGATTTTTTAAAAAATTTTTCAAACTTGGATTTTTTAAAGAATTTTTCAAACGTGGATTTTTTAAAGAATTTTTCAAACGTGGATTTTTTAAAGAATTTTTCAAACGTGGATTTTTTAAAGAATTTTTCAAACGTGGATTTTTTAAAGAATTTTTCAAACGTGGATTTTTTAAAGAATTTTTCAAACGTGGATTTTTTAAAGAATTTTTCAAACGTGGATTTTTTAAAGAATTTTTCAAACGTGGATTTTTTAAAGAATTTTTCAAACGTGGATTTTTTAAAGAATTTTCAAGGCCTTACAACGTGGATTTTTTAAAGAATTTTCAAGGCCTTACAACGTGGATTTTTGAAGGAATTTTTCAAGGCCTCACAACGCGGATTTTTAACAACTTTTTCAAGACCTCACAACGTGGATTTTTTTAAATATTTCTCGAGGCCTCACAACGTGGATTTTAAGAAATTTTCAAAGCCTCACAACTTGTATTTGTTAACAAATTTTTCAAGGCCTCACAACTTAGATTTGTTAAAGAATTTTTCAAAGCTTCACAACATGGATTTTTTAAAGAGTTTTTCAAGGCCTCACCACGTGGATTTTTTAAAGAATTTTTTAATGCCTCACAACGTGTATTTTTTAAAGAATTGTTCAAGGCTTCACAACGCGGATTTTCTAAAGATTTTTTCAGGGCCTCACAACGGTGATTTTTTAAAGATTTTTTAAGACCTCACAACGTAAATTTTTAAAAAACTTTTTGATGGCGTCACAACATGTATTTTTTGAAGAATTTTTCAAGGCCTCACAACGTGGATTTTTTAAAGAATTTTTCAAGGTCTCACAACGTAGATTTTTTTAAAGAATTTTTCAAACGTGGATTTTTTAAAGAATTTTTCAAACGTGGATTTTTTAAAGAATTTTTCAAACGTGGATTTTTTAAAGAATTTTTCAAACGTGGATTTTTTAAAGATTTTTCAAACGTGGATATTTTAAAGAATTTTTCAAACGTGGATTTTTTAAAGATTTTTCAAACGTGGATATTTTAAAGAATTTTTCAAACGTGGATTTTTTAAAGAATTTTTCAAACGTGGATTTTTTTAAAGAATTTTTCAAACGTGGATTTTTTAAAGAATTTTTCAAACGTGGATTTTTTTAAAGAATTTTTCAAACGTGGATTTTTTAAAGAATTTTTCAAACGTGGATTTTTTAAAGAATTTTTCAAACGTGGATTTTTTAAAGAATTTTTCAAACGTGGATTTTTTAAAGAATTTTTCAAACGTGGATTTTTTAAAGAATTTTTCAAACGTGGATTTTTTAAAGAATTTTTCAAACGTGGATTTTTTAAAGATTTTTTCAAACGTGGTTTTTTTAAAGAATTTTTCAAACGTGGATTTTTTAAAGATTTTTTCAAACGTGGATTTTTTAAAGATTTTTTCAAACGTGGATTTTTTAAAGATTTTTTCAAACGTGGATTTTTTAAAGAATTTTTCAAACGTGGATTTTTTAAAGATTTTTTCAAACGTGGATTTTTTAAAGATTTTTTCAAACGTGGATTTTTTAAAGAATTTTTCAAACGTGGATTTTTTAAAGATTTTTTCAAACGTGGATTTTTTAAAGAATTTTTCAAACGTGGATTTTTTAAAGAATTTTTCAAACGTGGATTTTTTAAAGAATTTTTCAAACGTGGATTTTTTAAAGAATTTTTCAAACGTGGATTTTTTAAAGAATTTTTCAAACGTGGATTTTTTAAAAAATTTTTCAAACGTGGATTTTTTAAAGAATTTTTCAAACGTGGATTTTTTAAAGAATTTTTCAAACGTGGATTTTTTAAAGAATTTTTCAAACGTGGATTTTTTAAAGAATTTTTCAAACGTGGATTTTTTAAAGAATTTTTCAAACGTGGATTTTTTAAAGAATTTTTCAAACGTGGATTTTTTAAAGAATTTTTCAAACGTGGATTTTTTAAAGATTTTTTCAAACGTGGATTTTTTAAAGAATTTTTCAAACGTGGATTTTTTAAAGATTTTTTCAAACGTGGATTTTTTAAAGATTTTTTCAAACGTGGATTTTTTAAAGAATTTTTCAAACGTGGATTTTTTAAAGAATTTTTCAAACGTGGATTTTTTAAAGAATTTTTCAAACGTGGATTTTTTAAAGAATTTTTCAAACGTGGATTTTTTAAAGAATTTTTCAAACGTGGATTTTTTAAAGAATTTTTCAAACGTGGATTTTTTAAAGAATTTTTCAAACGTGGATTTTTTAAAGAATTTTTCAAACGTGGATTTTTTAAAGAATTTTGCAAACGTGGATTTTTTAAAAAAATTTTTCAAACGTGGATTTTTTAAAGAATTTTTCAAACGTGGATTTTTTAAAGAATTTTTCAAACGTGGATTTTTTAAAGAATTTTTCAAACGTGGATTTTTTAAAGAATTTTTCAAACGTGGATTTTTTAAAGAATTTTTCAAACGTGGATTTTTTAAAGAATTTTTCAAACGTGGATTTTTTAAAGAATTTTTCAAACGTGGATTTTTTAAAGAATTTTTCAAACGTGGATTTTTTAAAGAATTTTTCAAACGTGGATTTTTTAAAGAATTTTTCAAACGTGGATTTTTTAAAGAATTTTTCAAACGTGGATTTTTTAAAGAATTTTTCAAACGTGGATTTTTTAAAGAATTTTTCAAACGTGGATTTTTTAAAGAATTTTTCAAACGTGGATTTTTTAAAGAATTTTTCAAACGTGGATTTTTTAAAGAATTTTCAAGGCCTTACAACGTGGATTTTTGAAGGAATTTTTCAAGGCCTCACAACGCGGATTTTTAACAACTTTTTCAAGACCTCACAACGTGGATTTTTTTAACTATTTCTCGAGGCTTCACAACGTGGATTTTTAAGAAATTTTCAAAGCCTCACAACTTGTATTTGTTAACAAATTTTTCAAGGCCTCACAACGTAGATTTGTTAAAGAATTTTTCAAAGCTTCACAACATGGATTTTTTAAAGAGTTTTTCAAGGCCTCACCACGTGGATTTTTTAAAGAATTTTTTAATGCCTCACAACGTGTATTTTTTAAAGAATTGTTCAAGGCTTCACAACGCGGATTTTTTAAAGATTTTTTCAGGGCCTCACAACGTAAATTTTTTAAAAACTTTTTGATGGCGTCACAACATGTATTTTTTGAAGAATTTTTCAAGGCCTCACAACGTGGATTTTTTAAAGAATTTTTCAAGGTCTCACAACGTGGATTTTTTAAAGAATTTTTTAAAGCCTCACAGCGTGGATTTTATCAAATATTTTTGGAGGCCTCACAACGTGGATTTTTTAATAATTTTTCATGGACTTCCTGCGTGGATTTTTTAACGTTTTATGGTTTTCAAACGTGGATCTTTTAAGATTTTTTCGTGGCCTTCAAGCATAGATTTTTAAGGTTTTTGCGTTGGCTTGAAGGCAAGATTCCTTCACGACTTTCAAGCGTGGATCTTTTAAGAATTTTGCATAGCTTTCAAGCGCGGATCTTTTAAGAATTTTGCGTGGCTTTCAAGCGTGGATATTTTAAATAATTTTTCATTGACTTCTCAAGGAATGAAGCCGTAAACCGATGTATTTTGTGACCACATGACAGAAGTCTGTTTGTCGAACATATCGACTTTTCATAGACGAGTATACATCTGTGAAGGACATAAGGCCAATATCGCTTTGTGAGGTAGAAGAGACAAATTACCAAATAGTCTTCTTGCTAGGGAGGGTAGATTAAGGTCATTTCTCTGATAGAGAGGAGGAGGAAACAATGAACCAAAGTCTTTATATGCATGTCTTCATTACACTGATTTAATTGGAAGTCTTTCAAATATCGGAAATTTTGGTGGGATGTTAGCTTATCAACTTTTACCTTTATAAGAGCGACAAAGATAAGTCCTGCCATAAAGCGGTTGGTATTCCAATTCTTCCAAATAACAGACACATACAAATTTAAAAAATTACATCATGTTGCAGATACAAAATTGACAAATCATACGAATTTATCTTTTGCGAAAATGAGCTATAATCTTGATAGCTGAGTGGGAAAAGTGCTCAGAAGAGGAGAAGAAGCAAATCAGTAGAAAGCAAAAAGGGTCCTTAAAAATGATTTGTGTTGACTTGGTTGATTTTTGACAAAATAAGATAAATGATTTGTTGATATTTTTCGGCATTAAATAATGCCATGCACATACAGAAAAAATAAACAACATTTTCACAAAGGTTAGGCTGAAACCAACTCGGGAAAATTATGGTATGAGAAAGGTTTGGATTATTCTTATGCCCACGAAATCCCTTTTCGCACGACAACAAAAATTCAAGAATTTTGTTTAACAATGGGTTTTACTTAACCAAAGTTATGTTATGCTTACCACAACTCCCCTATTCCCCCAATCCGTTTTGATGGGAAAATATCCTTATTAAAGGACCTTTATGCTCTCTTTACCATAATATGTTTGGTTAATGTTGTTGATTCGGGTGCTGTTGTAACTGTGACCCATGTTGAACAGAAAATGTATAAAAATTACGCGGTTTTACGCTGTAATGCCAAAGGGTTTTAATGGAGTTCTCCTTTTTTTGTTCTTGTTGTTAATAAATATATTAAGAAAAAAAAAAAAAATAAATAAACATACAAACGAATACAATAAGGGATCCTCAGTGTTTAAATTAAGTTGAATTGTGGGATAATTTCGACTTGTCCCCTTTGGATTAAATATTTAAAAATAACAATACATTAAAGGCTAATCTGTAGAAACTGCTCTTTATTGGGTGCTTGGTAATATTGATAGGAACATGGATAATTCAAACTTTACCTCGGTCGCATTTCTTAATTTCAATAATGTAAAATGTGAATTCAAATTGAATATGTAAAGCAGAATTATAAATTCAAGTATAGGGAAGACGACCATCAAAACAAGTGAGCCGAGGCTATAGTCGAGTCGGGGCCGACTATGTGATATCCTACACCACTACCCCTGTACATAAGCGTGTGGTAAAATTCAAAATATTAAAATTGGGCGTAAGCTAGCCTTTGCTCTGAATGTCTTCATTAATATAGGTCAATTTTGTTGAAACGCATTTAAGTGCATCGTCAGTACAACTCAAATAAAAAAATGGAAAAGTGGGATGTACGCCAACCATCAATAGGCTTCATACTCTGTGAGACCCCCATCAACCCCCAAAATTTCGTGAGGATCCGATCAAAATTTCGACCTGTAGTGCGATTGCACAAAAAAATGGAAGAAGGGATGCATTACCGACCTATGACAGCCTATTTCGTTGTAAGGTAATATTTTCTACTTTCCTTGCCAAGTTTTGCTTTCGATATACCTCTTACAGAAGAGAGATATTCACTTTGAAATAAAACGTTGGCCTTTTCTCCAAATAAGTTTTTTTTACATTCCAAAATCAATAGGTTTTTTCCTCTGTGGGACCCCATTAACACCAAAAATTTCGTGACGATCTGATAAAATTTGCGACCTGTAGCGTGATTACAAAAAAATGAAAAAATGGGATGTATTACCGACTATTGCGATATCTCGTTATTTGGCCACATACGGCAACCTACTCTGCATCATTGTAAAGATGGGATTTTCTACTTTTATAGTCAGACTTTGTTTTCGGAAGGTCCCCACCCAAAGCTGTGATATTCGTCATTATTATCAAAATCAATTGGCTTCTTCCCCTCCGGGACCTTCATCCACGCCCGAAATTTGGGGACGATCGGATTAAAATTGCGACCTGTAGCGTGATTACAAGGTTTAGATGGACAGACGGACGGACGGATACACATACCAGACGGACGGACGGACAAAAGCCAGATCTACTCAGCTCGTCGAGACATTCATTTTGATATACATATATGTATAAGTCTACGACTATTATTTCAATGCGTTACAAACTTTTTGGCCAAAACCAACTTATAATACCCTCCCCACATGGTGGGTTATGTTCGGCCGGCCCGAATTATTAGTTTTCTTTCTGTTGCGAACATACATTTGCCCACAATTTTAAGTGGAGAAGTTTCTTCCTAAATGTCAGATTATAGCTCATTCGGTCTGAAAATGTAGCTAAAAACTTCAAAATATCTGAAATCGGGCGGTACAGTTATATAGCCTATCTTGTACAAAATTTCAGCCAAGTAGCTCGACTCATTCGTAATTACAACAGACGGACAAACACAGGTAAATTGACTTAGAATTTTACGTATATACTATATATTTTAGGTATATATATATCTATATATATAAAAGAGCTTAGTGATGAGGGAGTGAGTTTGTGAGTGACTGACAGATCATCGCCAGACGAAACGGCTGAAGCTAGAAGCTTGAAATTTTGAGTGTGGGTTGCTGTTGGTGTGTAGGGGTGAGATAAGGCTGGGTTATTGGAAATTCGAACAGGAAGGGTACGAGAAGTACTAAAAGGTAATAAATATGGTACCCTTTGTATTCGGCAAACGGGAAGAGCTAGAATTCTGAAATTTGGAATGGGGGTCACTGATGGAGAGTTAGAAAGATGTACCAAAGGCTTTTTGGAAATTCCAACTATAAGTGTACGAAAAGTTACTAATTCTTGTATCAATTGTATATTTTTTAACGGATATAGCTAGAATCTTGAAATTTGGTATGGGAATCAAGGTTGGGAAGTGGTTTTGATGTAAGGAAAAGTCCTACTTATGTGTACGAAAAGTACTAAATGGTACTAAATATGGTACAATTTTAATTTGTGTGAACGGATAGGACTGGGAACCAAAAATTTGGAATTAAAATTACCGTTGGAGTAAAAAAGAATTGAGGTAGTTTTGGAAATTCGTACTTATGTGTACGAAAAGTACTAAATGGTACTAAATTTGGATTACTGTTGGAGTGTAGGATTGAGTTGGCTGGGGTAATTCGTACTTATGGGTACGGAAAGTACTAAGTGGTACTATAGTTAGTACAATTTAGATTTGGGCGAACGGATAGATCTGGAATCCTGAAATTTTGAATTAAGATTACTTTTGGAGTGTACGATTGAGGCAGTTTTGGAAACTCGTACTCATGGGTACGAAAAGTACTAAAATTTGGTACTAAATTATGTACAATTTTGATTTGTATCAACGGATAGAGCTGGAATCCTGAAAATTTGAAGTAAGATTACTTTTGGATTGTTTTGGAAAGTCGTACAAATGGGTACGGAAAGTACTAAATGGTACTAAATTTGGTACAATTTAGATTTGGGTGAACGGAAAGAGCGGGTATCCTGAAATATTGAATAAGGATTACTTATGGAGTGTAGGATTGAGGTAATTTTGGAAATTCCTACTTATGTTGTTTGTTTTTATATCCTACTCCCACTGTGGTAAATGCTAATATGTCTTTGTGCATTAGTTTGTAACATTCAAAAGGAAAAGTGGTAGACCCATAGTTCCTTTTAGGGGTATACATAAAATAACTTTCTAAGTCTATTTACGCATGTCCTTCTGTCTATTCATCTGTCCATGTATTTTTGTAAACAAACAAATGCGATCTGAACGCATTTATTGTCCGATTCGCATGCAAATTTGGACAGATAGTTTTTTTGGCCCAAGGACGAACGCTATTTATTTTGGTAAAAATCGGTTCAGATTTGGATATAGCCCCCATATATATTTTCGGCCGATTTGAGGTATTTGGTTCACCAAACACGCAAATTATGTCCGATTTTCATGCTATTTGGAAAATATCACCGAATTCGGACTATAATTAAGTTTGCCAAATTGTAATGAAATCTGTTCAGATTTGGTTACAGCTCCCATATACATTTGCGCCCGATTTTAGGTATTTGGTACTCCAATTTCGCCAGGTATCCAATTTAGATAAAAATTTAAATGTATGACAGATGTTGGACTAGAAATAAGTTGGCCAAATTATTTTCAAAGCGGTTCAGATTTGGATATAGATCCCATATATGTTCGCACGATTTTTGTTGTTGACGCACCAAAAACAGATTGGATAGACATTCTGATGAAATTTGGAAAATGTGACTCAAAAGATTTCCCCAAATTATATTGAGGTCGTGGTGACGTAGGGTATCACATAGTTGGCCCCGCCCGACTTTGATCCTTTCCTTACTGGTTTTTTTATTCTGAACATTTTAGAAAGCACATTTGAAAATGTAGATCTATACCTTACAGGAAGGTTTTTACCCTGAGAACAAAAAAGGACTAAATTAAAATCTCTCAAAAAAATTAACTGTTATATAGTTGCCTTGCTTAGACATGCATTAAGTAAAATTTTTTGAATTAAAGGTTTTTTTATATATTGATATAACAAATTCAGAAATTACAACTACTTCGGTTGGAAAATGTGGTTCTTCCAAATACCCGTACCGTTCAAATAAAACGTGGACTGAATTGAAAATGTGGGTCGCTTCTGATGTTGTTCATCAGGGGTGCGATAAGGTATTTTCTGGAAACTAAAGGTATACGAACAGTACTTAAATTAAATATAAATTAAAATGGTACATTAAAATTTTTAGTGTCCACCATTTTCATTTTCATCATTGTTTATTTGTATATTATTCCCTTTCCGCATACGAAGTAGCGGGCATTTTGCTAGTATACAATATATGAGCATTAAAAAGTGCTCAGAAAGCAAGACTGAACTTTCGGCCTATGGGACACCACATTAAATGACATACTGCGCATAGTGCTTTAAGCTGTATGAACTGCATCTTTGCGCAACATCACCTATGAGAACAAGTAAGAACGGATTTAAGTTCGGCCGGGCCGAACTTGTTATACCCTCCCCCACAAGTGGTATTTTAGTAAAATAGAACAATTAGTTTCTTTCGTTTATGAAGAAAACTTAATACCAAATTTCAGCAATTTCGGTAAAACAATGTCGCTAACCTTCAAAGCTCCGAAATTCAAGAGGTACCGTTCTATGGGGGCTATATCAAAACGTCGATCTACATATATCGACAAATTTCTGGCGTAAAGTTGTTTGACTCATACAAGACTAAATACCAAATTTCCGATATTTCAGTATGATAATGTAGTTAAAACATAAAAAATACCGTAAATCAAGAGGTACGTTTCTATGGGGGATATAGGAAGACGTGGACCAACACTGTTAATTCTTTTCTTGAACATATTAAAACCCCATGAAATACTAAATAACAAATTTCAGTCATTTCGGTAGTATATTGACGTCACATCTTTCACAATTATGAAATTAGGGACGTACCGTTCTATGGGGGCTATATCGAAACGTGGACCTATACCGACCAAATTCAGTCGGAAAGGGTTTTACTTCCAACGTAGACTAAATATCAAATCACAGCCATTTCGGTGGGTTGTTGTGGCCACAACCTTCAAAATACCGAAAATTGAGAAGTACCGTTCTATGGCGTGGACCTGTACCGACAAATTTCATATGGAAAATTTTGTATCACAAATGAGGGCTAAATACCAAATTTCAGCAATTTCGGAGGAATATTTCGGCAACAACCTTCAAAATACTGGAAATCGGGAGGTACTGTTCTTTGGGGCATATATGAAGGCGTGGACCCATACCAACATAATCCTGGGGTGAAATTTTATACCCCCAACGAAGGCCAAGTACCAAATTTCAGTCATTTCGGTGTGATAATGAAGCTTCAAAATACCGAAAATCAGGTGGTACCGTTCTATGAGGCTGTATTAGGGCGTGGACATGTACCAACAATTTTCTGGGAGAACGTTTTATACCACCAACTAAGACTAAATACCTAATTTCAGCCACTTCTGATGAATATTGGGGCCGCAACCTTAAAAATACCAAAAATCGGGAGGTGCCGTTCTATGGGAGCTATATGAAGGCCTGGACCTATACCGACAAATTTAGAGGGAAAAGTTGGATACCCTCAACGAAGACTAAATTCCAAATTTCAGCCATTTCGAAGGAATATTGAGGCCACAACCCTCAAAATACCGAAAATCGGGAGGTACAGTTCTATGGGGGCTATATGAAGGCGTTGACCTATACCGACAAAGCTCTTGGGGAAAGTTGCATTTCGGTGTGATAATGAAGCTAAAACCTTAAAAATACCGAAAATCGGGTGGTACCGTTATATGGGGGCTATATCAAAACGTGGACCGATATAGCCCTTTTTGCAATACCAAACATCCTAGGAGTAATAGAAACTTCTACACCAAATTACAAAGCTCTAAGGACGGACAGACGGACATGGTTATATCGACTTAGAATTTTTCCCTGACCAAGAATATACTTTATAGGGTCTCCGATGAATATTTCGATGTGTTACAAACGGAATAGGGTATAAAAAATTCCTGCATTTTCTTACCCTTTCATAATTACCTAGCAATTTATTTTCCAAGCATAATTTGCAACTATGACTGCAGTATATTTGTGGTATTTGTGGCATAAAAATATTCAGAGTCCAATGCACACGCATCCTATTGCCAACTGATGGTTGGTTGCAACATAAACATTGCCAGGCACTTTCGTATTTTCAAATGGCAAACATTCAACACTTTAACCGTGTTGAGTGGTAAATATTTGTAGCTATTTTCACACCTATCGGTCGATAGGTTGTGGTATATTGCCACCACTCTGTTGCTGTGACTTCCACAAAATAAGATAATTAAAACATTAAATGAAGTCAATTAAAAGTTGTCAATGTATTTGTGTTGCAAAAATATATGTTTACTATAATTTTATTATTATTTTTTCAATTATAATTTACAGAAAATTAAAAACCTCATTGAGCCTATTGAACTTTTGATTTCAGTGGTGCTCAGCTCAGATGGCAGACCGTTGATAGGTGCAACAGCCGCAATTGTGAAATAATGCGGTCAATATATGTATTTTTAGGTAGATGGGACAGCAATATTACGAGGATGGGTTGGTAATTTAAGGAAATTTTAATTTAATAAGGGAATTTAAAAGGAAATTTTAATGATTTTTTTAATTTTAAAATATTTTTCTATATTAAAATATTTTTATATCCACAGAAATTAATTAATTTTATAAAAAGAAGCTGTTCGAAATTTTGTCCCTATCCACCTAACCTCATCTTGGCCAATTATATTTATTGATTGCCCGGTTAATATTTACATTTGTAGTAGTCAATTTATAGTGTTACTGTTGTCACATATATATATGTATGTAGTAACATACATATATGTATGTTTTCAGTAGAATTGAAAGTGTGAAAAACCAAATGTATTTGGTTTTGTGACTTTTGCACTCATTCTCCACTCCCCCTCTCTGATTTGCACTCTCCACCGGATGTTTATTGATAATTTGTAAATTATTATTTTGTTGATAAATAGCAACACTAACAACAATAATAGTAACAACAGTTACTTTGGCCATCAGCGACAGGTAGCAATGCCAATAGCAACGTCATCATTATTGGCAAATGCAGACTGGCTACAGGTTATCCACTCTGAGTTGTGTGTGTATGCGGTTAATTGCAACACATTTGTGGCTTATAATAAATGTAATGAGTTTTAAATATTATTGCAAATTCCCCAGGCATCATTAGCAAAAAATATGTTGGTTGTAATGAAATTATAGATAAATTATCTTTTGCGAAAATGAATAATAATGTAATATATGACCTGTTGTAATGTGACAACGGCACGGCATATGCGGTATGTTGAAAAGATAAGGAAAATATGAAAATTAAATTAAAATGTATTTGAATTTTACATTAAATTATATTAAACTACTGTAAATATTGAAAACTGGTGATGGAGGGAATGATCGCTAACAAGAAACGGTTCTAATCGTATTAAAATTTGCAATGTTAAGGATCAACCTAAGTTCCACTTTGATCCCTAAGGAGCTGGTTTTAGCACCCGTTTAAAGAAGTGGGTTAAATAACATGTGTCTTGCAAAACGTTCACCCACAATAAAGATGTGTTGAGGCCTCAGGATGAGTCATCAAGTTGGAAATTTTACAGTTGTCTTGTCGGATGCTCGAACTCCCACTTCTTGTGTGTAATTAGTAAACTACCTTTTGACAAACTATGCATCGCAATCCTTTTAAGGACTATGAATCAGCAACTGGAGAGACTGGATTATTAACAAGTAAAAAAGTATCAGAGGTCAGAGGTAAACGAAAATCACTTGAAAGGGAATTCGGTTATACAAAGGGACATGGGATATATGAAATTTTATTTATGTGGCAATTATAGAACATTTGTTTTAATAGCGGAATGTGGATTACAGTCAAACATATCTACAGTATATGACGAATAATTCTCTATAACGAATTGTTTCTCTTCTGCAGCTTCTTATTTTGTCTTCCTCTACTGCAAGTGTTTTCCGTTTTCTGACTCTAAGTTTAGATATGTTCTCCCATACGTGTTCTTTGCCACTATGTGTTACCCCCGCCGGGGATAACGATCTTGACGCGATGCGGAGGCTAGACGCCACAATCTTCCACTCAGCTTCTTAGAGTGTTGATTTGGGGGTTGTGACCGACCAAAGGTTATATATCTGCACTGTCACAAACCAATACAGTGCACTGAAAACCCATAGTGTATCTTTTGGAATGTGTGACCCCGCCGGGGATAACGATCTTGACGCGATGCGGAGGCTAGACGCCACAATCTTCCACTCAGCTTCTCAGAGTGTTGATTTGGGGGTTGTGACCGACCAAAGGTTATCCATCTGCACTGTCACAAACCAATACAGTGCACTGAAAACCCATAGTGTATCTTTTGGAATGTGTGACACATGTTTGGTAGCGATCTCCTACCAAATAAAAAATTGCTGAGATCCCCTAACACCGGGGTGTTAAGCGACCACGTGCCCATCGGTGTTCTCAAGGTTTGCAGCTAGGGTACCAACTGTATTTGAACGGAGCCTCGTTGATACCTGGGCGACTCAACTCAATTTAACCAAAAAAAAAAAAAAAAGCAAAAAACTCAAAAATCTCAAGGTGAACCGTCGACTGATGTAGGTGTGGATGTCTTGGCACCCTCAGTCTTTACACTCACAAGTGCAACCTCCTCACTATCCCTGACAATTACGAATATGGACATTGACAACGATTCCTCTAACGTTACGGCCAGCAGCTCTAACTCTGCTACAAAGCGGACTGAAAATATGGGCGGGGACGACACTCCGGAACTTGACCATATAAATTACAGTTTGAACAGACAGAGCCTAGTACTCCTCAATTTAATTGAGGAAAGCATCCCCTTGACACTCAAGGAGGAAAGCATACCGGATGAAATTTGGGAAAAATTATCGCTGACTGAGGAGGAGGAAGATATGGACACGACAGTGATCCATGTCCCTACCTCTAGTCTAGCTAATAACTCCTCATCCGGTGATGCTTTGGTGTCGGATAATCCCGACAAACCTCTGCTTCTAAGGCAAAAAGCAGTAGAGGAGGAGAGTGGCGCGAGCGAAGAACGCATCGATAAGGTGGACGATTCGCTGAATCCACAGACCTCCAACTCTGTCAAAGCCAAGGAAGCAAGAGACAAAAAATCATACCGAAGGGCAACTAATTATTGCAATCAGTATGCCAATAAGGACCCCAACACCCAGAGTAAG